>NC_064852.1:94899582-95259582 GCF_024139225.1 Suncus etruscus
ATTCAACACTAAATATTGTCTCATTAAATATTAATTTTAGGGGGCCGGGCGGTGGCGCTAAAGGTAAGGTGCCTGCCTTGCCTGCGCTAGCCTTGGACGGACCGCGGTTCGATCCCCCGGTGTCCCATATGGTCCCCCAAGCCAGGAGCAACTTCTGAGCACATAGCCAGGAGTAACCCCTGAGCGTTACCGGGTGTGGCCCCCCCCAAAAAATTAATTTTATAGATGACACTGAAAATTAAAGTCCCAAATGTATCATTTGAATTCTTTAATAATTGGGGAGGAGGGCAGGCAGAGAGTACAGCAGACAGGCTGGCCATATTTGGCAATTTCTCAAAAGTTACTCCTGACTCAATAATGAGGAATTATTCCTGGTAATGCTCAGGGGACCATATGTGATGTCATATGAATCTGGGATAACTACATATAAAGTAAGTAGTCTATTTGCTGTACTCTCCAGCCCAGAAATTTGTTTTAGAACAAGTTTTATGGATTGGGGGAAGGGGCCACACCGAGAGGTATTCAGGGATTGCTCCTGTTCTGCACTCAAGGATATCACTCCTGGCAGGACTTGGAGATCATATCAAGGAATCAAACTGGAGTCAGGCATATGGTAAGGCAAGCACCTTACCTGCTGTACAATCTCTTTGGCCTTTAATACAAAATTTAAAAATATTCTGCAGTCTCCACATTCAGTTATGTGACCCCATGTGAAATTCTAAGCTAGTTTAAGAAGTGAGGCACCAGCAAACTTGTGTGTGTGTGTGTGTGTGTGTGTATGAGAGAGAGAGAGAGAGAGAGAGAGAGAGAGAGAGAGAGAGAGAGAGAGAGAGAGAGAGAGAGAGAGAGAGAGAGAGAGAGAGGTGCTCAGGGATCACTCCATTTTGTTGTTCGTTTTTGGGCCACATGTGGAGACATTCAAGTATTATTCCTAGCTCTACATTCAGAAATTACTCCTGGAGGAGTAATGCCAGTGACGAAACCAGGGTCAGTTGAGTACAAGGTAAGTGCCCTACCTGTTGTACTATTATTCGGGACCCCAATTTTTTTTTTAATAGTGGTGCTGGTGGGCTGGAATAGAACTCAGGTCCTCACATAGGCTAGGTACATGTTCTTCTACTTAAACTATCTCTCTAATTCCTAGATAATGTTTAATGTTTAAACTATTGCAGGTATAAAATTCTTATCCATATATGATTTATTTGCAAATATACTTGCCAAAGTACAAAGCAAATGAAGGCTTTTTGCAAATGAAAGCTTTCTTGAAGGGAAGGATAGCATTTCAATTAGCAAAGGTAACCATTTGGCACAGTGATGAGAAAAGTATAGTCAAAGGAATTATGTATTTATTTTTGTTTGGGGGCCATATAGATACATTTGCCATACATTTGTTATTTATGGCATGATTCTCAGGGGAACATCCCAATGGGATTTAAGGGAACACGTTGGAGACTAAACCTGGAGTTCCTGCATGCTAAGCATACACACTGGCTATTCAGTCCAACTCTCCAATCACATATACCAACACCACCACCCCACCTCCACCTCCACCTCCACCATTATTTGCAGTGACAGATTGGGTTAAATTGTGTTCCCATCCAAATTTCTGTGCATCAGATCCTGTATGTGTTGGATCTGGAAACACGCTTGCTACATATGTAATCAAGTTAAGCTGAAGTTATTCCACATTAGAGAGTTCTGAAAGAGTGTGACTACTGTGTTAAAAGAAGTCAGGGCCGGAGAGATAGCACAGCGGTAGGGCTTTTGCCTTGCAAGAAGCAATAGATAAACAAGGAGAATGCAGTGTGATGCCAAAGGCAGAGACTAGTTCGAGGCAGTTGAAAACCAAGAAGCACCAATATTGCTCACAATCACTAGAAGCTTAGCACAAGACAAGATGACAGAGGATCAGATTTTCCCCTAGAGTCTTAAAAAAAAACTGAGATTGATAACATTTTGCTTTTCTTTGCTCAGGAATCAGATTCATTTATTCATTTGATAACTGTTTTCCTTTATCTTAAAGAGCACAGCTTTCCTAATTAAATGTAAACTGTATTTTGCTATGACATCACAGAATAACAGTTTGCTTTTAAACTTCTAAACTCCAAAACCATGCGAAAAGAAATAGGTGAGTTTGGGGGCCACATCTGGTGGTGCTCAGGGCAATTCCTGGGTCAGGAATTAGCCCGTTAATGTTCAGGGGAGCTGCAATACAGGGGATCAAACCAGGATAGCCATAGATAAAAGGAACAAGTCCAAATCTCTATACTATCTCCCTAGCCCAAGGAAAATAATTTTTATTGTTGTTGTAGTACATCACTCAGTTTACAGTACTTTGCTATGGAAGCCTTGAGAAATGAATACAATCACTCTGAATTCTTCTGTTACACCTATTGGTAAACAAATATAGAAAACATAAAGGTGGTTTTAAATAAGCGAGAAGTACATCATGCCTGGGTCAGAACAGAAAATAAAGTTCTCCAAAAAAGAAAGGACTTCAAGATCAGAAATAACTTCCTATATAATCCAAATGAAGACATCAAGTTTCTGAGAAGAGCCCTTAAAAATAATGGCTATATAGAGTAAGAGTCTTACAGAAAAATGAAGACAGTACCCAATTCAAATATTGCCTGAGTGTCTCAGCCTTGGGGCCGGAGCAATAGTACAAGCAGGTAGGGCATTTGTCTTAAATGCAGTTGACCAGTGTTTGATTCCGGCATCCCATATGGTTCCCAGTCGACCAGTGTTTGATCCCGGCATCCCATATGGTTCCCTCAAGCCTGTCAGGAGTAATTTCTAACCACAGCGCCAGGAGTAACCCCTGAGCACTGCTGGGTGTGGCCCCAAAACCAAAATAAATAAATAAATAAATAAATAAATAAATAAATAAGTAAAGTGTCTTAGCCGATGATTCTGAGAATTACCACCCAAGGCAAGGCCACCATTATGTGAAAATGAGTGAATTAGGTTATCTTTGCTTGATGCCATTAAACATTCAAATTAGAAAACTACTTTCATTTCAATCCCTTGCTCACCAAGCAATCTTCTGATTATAATTTGGCTTCCTATGTGGGTTGTCTATAAGGAAATAATGAGCTGGTCCGGCCAGCATGGGCTTTCTGGCAGTTGTTTCCCATTTAAGCTAATAAATTGACCTTTAATATATCAGTGTCTTAGAAGACTGTTAATTCCAGTCAGCACTCCCTAGCTAATCAACTCCAGTAGACTGATAAAACAGATTCTGAATGTGCAAAGGGCAAACTGAACTCTGGCCCCCAGCAAGTTACAAGGATAAATGCTTCCATGGGGGACTGGGTCTGGATGGCTGGCCAGTTTTCCTCAAGAACTGCACAGCTGCTCATTTTAACTGTCTGCAATGTATATAATTGCTATTCCAAGCACTACTAAGATTACTTTGGGGGGAGGGGCTCTCCAGTAGTGCTGCTGCTCTCCAGTTCTACATCAAACCATGATTGGACAGCTAGTCAGAGTAGGGGTGGGGGAGGGAAGGTTGATTCCCAGGCCCTGCACACCAAGATGCTCTTTGAGCATCTCCCCAGCCCATAGTGAGATTTCTTTAACCCTTTATTGCTGCTATCTAACAGTTAAACAGATAAACTGCTAAAATAAGGAGAAAATTTAAGACATCTGAGGCTGTGAAAGTCTGAAAACTATTGACTCAAAGAAATTACACTGATAATCTTAACTTGGCACTTAATGCTCTTAAACATCAGATTATAATTATAAGCTTACATATCTTTCCTATAGCTTTTCCGACCTACCAAAGTGCTTCTATTGTGAATTTTCAAAATTGGGACCTTGAAAATTTAACAGCATACTTCAAATATATGGGAAACAATCTAGGCTGAAATTTGAATATGTTAAAATTGAAAAATTATCTATCTTTATTTTCATAGCAAAATTGTCTGAAATGTCTGAATAGCAATGAAAGTTAAATTTCCTTTTCTAGAGGGGATGAGGAAACACCACTTGTGCTCAGGGTTTGCTCCTGGCTCTGTGCTCAGGGATTACTCCTGGTGGCTGCAGGGGACCATGCAGGATATAGCCCAGGTCAGCTATATGCAAGGCAAATGCCCTACCTGCTTTACTGTCTCGATGATCCAGAAAACAATTTGTTCTGTTGGATACAAAGATATCAAACTTTTTTGTTTGTTTTTAGGCTGCAACCAGCTATGCTTGGGGCTTATTCCTAACTGCACTCAGAGATCACTCCTGGTAGGCTGGAAGAGATATATGAAGAGCCAGAATTGAACAGGTCAGCTGCATATACTATCTCTTTGGCCCCAGATTTGAAATTTTATGGGAGGAAGGTGCTCTTGGGACCTTGCGGAGGCCACACACAATATCTTTGGTAACGGGTTGAATTACTGGAATAAAATGCATGAAAAGTATAACTAATAATATGGTAAATTCTGGTACTTCAAAAGATAAAAGAAGACAGGCAAAATAATGCTCTCAGATATTAAAAATAAGAATAAATCCACAAAAGATTAAAGATTCTTTTCAATTACAAAGAGAAGAAAGTTGTGTGACAATTTTCATGAAGATATAAAGTCTCCTGTCTAGCTGAAGGACTAGGAAGATGACAGCATTCAGAAATCAGTACTCAGTGGGCCATGCCATGGTGGCACTCAAACCCATAGTCTCACACACGTGAGGCATGTGCTAGCAGAGCATTTCAGCAACATCCACTGCTCCCACACTTTTTTCTTTTTGGGTTTTGAGCTAGACCTGGTGGTGCTTAGAGCCTCCTGGCTCTAAACTCAAGAATCATTTCTGGCAGTGTTTGGGGACATATAAGGTATCAGGGATCAAATTAAAGTTGATTGCATAAAAGGCAAGTGTCTTAAACCATACTTTCTTTGGTCCACATACTTTTCTTATAAAAATAGGAAATAAATTCTCAGAATCTTCCATGTGCTGCTGTTTATTTTCTTGGTGGGGGAGAGAAGGCCCCTGCAGCAAACTGGGCTGGTAAGTTGATTGTGAGGGCCTGAGGATGAGGTGCTGCTTGAGGCCTGCAGAGCTAGGGATTATCTAAGCCACCCTAGAGGTGCTCAGGAGCTTCTAGGACTGCACCTACTGATGTTCAGAAGATCATGTGGTGCCTTGATCAGTCTGGAGTTGGCTAAATGTAAAATATACAGATGCCTAAACTCCTATATACTATCCCACCGGTTTCTACATAGTTCTTTCCACTAAGAATTCTGCTTTTAAATTTCAGTTTAATGCTTTGCTCATATTTCTGCCTTAATTTCATGAAAATGTAAAAATATATTGTAGTCTAAGACTATAGTTTTAAAAATACTATTTGTGCATCTTGTATGGCATTAATTGCACACACATACATAAAGAATTATTAATTTTCTTAGTTTTTAACCAAATGCTGATTCATATCCTGGCAAATTAATTCTCACAAGTTTCAGTGTTATTTGTAAATATGAAAGAGGAGCCTAGAATCTAGTTCAAGAGCAGAATGCATGACCCTGTCTCATCCCCAATACCCCCCACCTCATTCCTCAAAAAAAAAAAAAAAAAAAAAAGGCATTTTTGTTGTTTTTTTTTCTTTGTTTTTTTTGGGCCACATCTGGTGGCACTCAAAGGTTACTCCTGGCTCTGCACTCAGAAATCGCTACTGGAAGGCACAGGGGACTATATGTGATACTGGGAATTGAACCAGCCCTATCACAGGTTGGTCATGTGCAAGGCAAATGCCCTACTGCTGTGCTATTGCTCTGGCCCTCCATTTGTGTTTTAAAAAATCTATCCAGTTACATGTCTGGCTATAGCCTCGAGTAATAGTTGGCTTCATCTTTTTATCTATCCAATGCTCATCTTGTTTTAATTTTTCTTTCTGTGACACACCTGGTGATGCTACTTCTTGCTCTGTGCTCAGAAGTTACTCCTAGCAGGCCCGGGGTGCCATATGGGATGCCTAGGTTGGCCATTTGCAATGCAAACACCCTAATCACTGTGCTATCGCTCCAGCCCATTTTAATTTTATTAACTAGACCACAAGTTTAAATATATTCAGGCACTATCTGATCCCCGGGAAAGGGATGAGAAGAAACTGAACATAGTTAAGTGCCTATTACATGCTAGATATGCTATGAACTTTTCTGTTCCTGTCTTTAGACTTTAGGCAGGTGCTTTAAAAAAATCTTTGATAATAGGGCCAGAGTGATAGCACAGTGGTAGGGCATCTGCTTTGCAAGCTGCTGACCTGGGACAGATTCGGGTTCAATCCCTGGAATCCCATATGGTCCCCTGAGCCTGCCAGGAGTAATTTCTGAGTGCAGAGCCAGGAGAAACCCCTGAGAAATTTCAGGTATGGCCCTCCCCTCAAAATAAAATCTCTGATAATATAACAAACCATTGGTTTTTGGTCTACACCTAGTGATGTTAGGGGTTATTCCTGGTTGTGTGCTCAGAAATTAGTTCTGGTGGACTTGGGGAACCAAATGGGATACCAGATCAGGGTATGCAAGTCAGGCACCTTATCTACTATACAATTGCTACAGCCCCTTAAAGGGCAACTTTTAGAGACAACTTGACAGTAGAAGAAAGCATTAAAAAAAAAAGAACACAAATAGCGAATTCACCCCAGATTTCTGTCAAGTATTTGGTAAATGAATACATGTAGCAAAGAACTTTCTTAAACTACTTAATTTTCTCAAAGACATTGAAAAAAACAAATAAGGTCTCTAAAGTTTGTCTTACTGTGAATTCAAAAGATCAAAATTCAGAATAAGATGTGAAAAAATAAAGCTTGCAAATCAATTTAAGCAGAATTTCTGTTGTTCTGATTATGCAGTTGTGACTATGCAATACTACAGAAAAAGTAGACAGCAAAGTCAAGGTGGTTTGACTGTAACATGGGATCAAATGAAACTATAAGGTCTATCTATCATCATAAAACACAGTAAGTTATAACCTCTAGGATTTGCTTTGAGATTAACTTTCAAAGGTTATAATAATGAGGTCATATTTTGTTTTTCTGTTTTTGAGCCCACCAGGTAGCACTCAGGGGTTACTCCTGGCAGATTTGGGAAACCATACAGGATGCTGGGGATCAAACCTGGGTCGGGAGTTAAGTCATATTTACCTGGAATTATTTGAGGCTTTGGAAGCAATGTATAATGTGGATTTTTCTTTTTATTTTCTTTGGTTTTTGGGCCACATCCAGCAGTGCTCAGGGTTTACTCCTAGCTATGTGCTCAGAAATTGCTCCTGGCAGGCACAGGGGACTATATGGGATGCTGGGATTTGAACCACCATTGATCCTGGGTTTGTTGCTTGCAAAGCAAACACCCTACTACTGTGTCATCTCTCCAGTTCTAATGTGAATTTTTCAATAACTGAAGCTTTTCAAGAGTCAACTTACATTTTCTGTGATTATGTATTATGTGAGGTGCTATGTGAGATATTCAGATTCTGTACACACCCACTATAACTTAGTTCAGGGTAAAAATGTTCTGTACTTTAAAAATCTGAAGTGGAGGGAAGACTAGTCTTTGTTTATTTGTGGGGTTAACCTATTTGTCAGCATGTTTATATTAAAACCATATCTGGTAACTCTATCATGTTCTGTGTACCTTTGGGGGTGGGGATAGAGATTCGGTAAGACCAGGGTGCTCAAGGGATTGTATGCAGTGTCAGGGTCCAAACTGGGGTTAGCTGCATGCAAGGCAACTGCCTCAAGTCTTCTAATATCTTTCCTGTCCTTTGTAACTTTTTATCCTTTGGTCTGTCAGTGCATTTTTTTTTTGGTTATGAGAAAGCACTTCATCTATTCTACACAGTATTAGAGCACCACCTTGTGTCAGAAACTGGAGCAAAGGAGCAAACACCTATTTTGAGATACCTTAGTAGTCCAAAGTTTTACTGTCCAGTCGAATGATGAAGTGACAAAAAGGTGTGAAAAGTCAACTGCACCAACAGCTGCATGACAATGGATCCCAGTGATTGGTCCTTGGT
This sequence comes from Suncus etruscus, assembly GCF_024139225.1. Classification (NCBI taxonomy): domain Eukaryota; kingdom Metazoa; phylum Chordata; class Mammalia; order Eulipotyphla; family Soricidae; genus Suncus; species Suncus etruscus. The sequence continues at coordinate 94,907,581 of NC_064852.1, forward strand.
GTCCCTCAAACATCTCACTGATTCCAGCTTTGCTATGACATAAAAGTTAAAATGTTAGGGAAATCTCTTGTAAGTAGAACAAATAAATATACTTTATTATAGGTTTATGTATCAGATTTTGAAATAATTTCAACAAACTTAACTTAGCTTATAACACATAAGAATAAATTATGTTTAGTAGACCTCTCTATCTAGATATGACAACACTGCTAATGCACTAAGAAGAAGAATATTTTCAAACCATAAAGATCATGCTGTTGACAACAGAGTTCAAAAGTCTAATATCTGTGGTTGAGGAACAAAGCCAAATAAAGACTAGATATAAGAGAGAAATCTAGGCTACTTTTAAATCAAAAGCTTTGAAGTAAAAGCTATGTATTCGAGATGACATCTGGTCACTCAATTTTTTTTTAAGGAAGCCATTGATAAGGTACAGCTAGACAATTTCAAAATAGATTGAACAGCAGGAAAAATACCAGTCAATTTAAATGTGTACATGACATTACTGTACAATTATCAGTAAGATGAACTAAGTATATATAAATTGGAATGGAATAATAGCTAAAGATTTTATTTATAATTTATATACCAGAATGTAGTATAGGTACATATTTGTAATTGCTGTATTTTAGTTCCTACCACTAACTTTTATGAGCCCACTGACATAAAAAAATCTAACATATATAACCTTTGAAGTGAAGAGCACATCATAATCTAAATAATCCTTTATTTAAAAGAATACTTATGTATTGAATTTTAAATATTCAAACTCAAATTTATCACAGAGAGTAAGTGGCTCTAGGAAAGATTTCTACAAGGGTAATTTTTTAATGATATAACTTGAGGAAAAATGATTGTTTTATTTTGTTTTGTGTTTGAATCATGTCCAGCAGTGCTCAGGAGTTACTCTTCATGGCACTGAGAGAGTGTTCCAGGGTCAGCACATGCAAGATATATGTCTCTGGTCAGTAGTTCTGTCTTATCTCTCTGACCCTGTGGAAGAATTAACAGTAACTGTAACTTCCAGTTCAGATTTACCTGCCATGACGACATGCTGTATATACAGAACCTTCTTCACTCCCAACAACAAAGTTGTTGACATCTCCAACAGGGAAGGACATAGATGTTACAGCTACTGCCTTTGACTGTTTATGAACCAATTCCATACTATCCTATACAGAAAAAGAATTGAGGAAATCATTCAGTAACTTGAAATTATTAGAGAAAAATTTCTGGTTGTAAATGCTTTGCAAAGAATATAAACTTATCTTGATTATTATGTTTAAATAACATATAATAACATTTATATTTGTTATAGTATAAATTATATATTTACTCATAAACTGGTTAATAAACTATTATAATACTAATAATACAACTATAAAAGTTTATTAAAAACTTTGGTTTAAAAATTTTTTAAAAATAATAACAGTGTCTCTTATTTTAGTTTTCCAAGTTTAACCTACCTGTGGATGGGAGAGCATGTCCAGACTCCATGAGCAAATTTTCCCGTCAGTAGAGATGCTAATCAGATTGTGAGCATTTTGTGTACCAACAACATTCACACAATATACAGGATGCTATGAAAAGATAGATATTAAAGTCTTCAGAGATTATCTTATCAAATAATGAAGCAATTGTTACTCTATAAACATTAGTATTCTGTTTTGTATTAAAGCAGGATATCTTAAGGGTTTTCTAAAAACTAAAGCTATTCTGTTGATTGCCAAAATATCTCAGAAAAGAGATGTCTCATATAAAGCAGACTTCCAAAAACATACACACACACACAAAAAGGACTTTGTTCTTGGTCAATGAGGAATTTCTACATCAAAGAAAACACATTGAGACTATGCTGGTGGATCCTACATTAAGTATTTGAAGGTAAAAACAGAAATATAATAAAAATAACCTTTTTTTTTTTTTTTTTTTTACTTACTGTGTGCGCAGCCGCGGACAATGGAGTTCTTTGCACTGGAGTTCTTTTATTACTACGGTTATCCCACAGCACAATTTGACCCGAATATGTGCCACCAACAACCAGATTTGGATGAAATTTTGCAAATGTAGCAGACATCACAGCTGACTGCAAGAAAGATTTTTATATATAAAGTTCAACTGTGAAAATTCTGACAAGTTACTAAAATTAATTTATTATCCCAAACATTTTCCCTTTATCTTGAAATATTGGATATTATAAAAACAGGTTAATAAATTCACTAAATAATTTACTGCTCTGACACTTGAGAGATAATACACCAGGTAAGGTGCTTGCCTTGCACACAATCTAGGGTTCTATCCCTGGCCACAATATATGGTTACCCAAGAACCACCAGTAGTGATCACTGAACACAGAGTCAGGAGTAATCCTTAAACACAGCCAGGTGTGGTCCAAACCAAAATAAAGAAGAAATTAAGAAGCAAAAAGGATTTACTTCAGAATAGTCTAAAAGTCAAATGCAATGTTTACATAAATATATATAAGCAATTTATTGAAGCAAATACAGTTATTTTGGTTACAGTATTTAATCAGAAGACAACAAGCCACCAAGACTAATCTGATAACAGAATACAAACTAGTTGTAATTCAGTTAACAGTTTTTTCAGAATGATATTAAGAGATAAGTTATGAAATCCAAAAGGCTTGCAAATTCAAACCTACCACTAAATCCACTTAAAAAAATCTGCATCTGTTTTCTACTTCAAACATATGTTTCTACTTAAAACTATCTAGTTCCAACTCCTCAGGCCATGTATAAGTAATTCAGTGGGCCAACCGTCTAATTGTATATTCAGCAAATAAGTTCCTGAGAAATTCCCTGTAGAAAAGACATTTTATGAAAGATTCCTTTTATACAATCAATCATAATAACAGAAAATCACAACTGCAAAGGAGTTTAGGTGTGATTAAACATTATAAGAAATGTCAGAACAGCTACAAAAGGCAGATCATGTTGAACTGAAAAGTCTTCAGTTTTCTGTTAACATCTGTTTGCAAATATGAGGTGGTTTAGTAAATGCCAATCCAATGAAATCATTATGTTGACAAGGAAAGAAAAAAGGCACTTGTCTACATTCATTAACGAATTCTTAAATTTGGGAAGACTGTTAAAAGGCCATCTTACCTGGCAGTGAAACACATACTCTGGGGTAGTTTTTTTGTATTTCATATTCCAAACAAGGGCCACACCATCAGGTTCATGAGGAGCATCTTCATTGTTGTTATAAGAGGCCACAAGTAACTCTGGATACTATATGGAAAAGTCAAGCGGGAAAGAAATGTTCTGCATCAGAACTCTTACATTCATAGTTAGTTGTCTATGAAATTATTCTGAAAATATTTAGAACTATGCTCATTGGGGATGCTAACACAAATTTAAATTATTATTTTAATAAGTTACTTAAAATAGATAATAAAATTTCATCTAAAGAATTTCATAAGCAACTGAAATTAATAAAACTGGATTGTACCATAAACAAATTCTTGTTTTTAAATATTGTACTTCCAGTCCTTTCTTCTGACATCGAACAAAGTGAGTATAACATTAAAACCATCATTAAATTTTTTTTTTTTGCTTTTTTTTTTGGGGGGGGGGCACACCCGGCGGTGCTCAGGGGTTACTCCTGGCTGTCTGCTCAGAAATAGCTCCAGGCAGGCACGGGGGACCATATGGGACATCGGGATTCGAACCAACCACCTTTGGTCCTGGATCGGCTGCTTGCAAGGCAAACGCCGCTGTGCTATCTCTCCGGGCCCACCATCATTAATTTTTAAGTGACATGTTGATTTAATTATACTAAGTGATCAAATTAAAATTACTTGAAAATCATAAATCAAAAATGAGTAAACAGCATTCAGTTGTTATCATTTACCTGAGATGACCAATCCAAACAGCTAACAACACGATGTTTTGACCAACGTTCATCAAAAAATTGTCGATTTAATGATAGTTTAGCACCTGCTTGAATCTCTCTACAGAAAACAAACCCCAGATACAATGTTATAAATTGTTACTCTAAATTTTAAAGTAATTAAACATTCTGAAAGTTCTAATTTTAGTAATTCAACTTTACCCTTCTTTGTCTTCCAGATCTCTTCCACTGTAGTCAAAAAATATATTAATCTGCTCAGAAAGCGCTCTTTCTACAATTCTTGTAGTATGGTCAAAGAAACTTAAAAATTCCTCACAGTGCAAGATTTGTTGCTTTTCTTCTTCAGTCAGCTCATGAGGAGTGGCTAGAAAATAAATGTTTTCCTAAAGTCTGATTTATGTTAGTCAAATCATGTCAACTCACACAATTTGGATCAAGGAATGCCACATTCTTTTCCAACCAGATCCATTTCTTTGAGAGTATTTTATCATGCATTGAAATATTGATAATTTAAAAAATCTAAATAGAAACAGTGTCCCTTTAAAGATAAAGAAGTTGCCTTTACCATCATTTTCTTCATCTTTCTTTAAAGTTTTCTCTTCTTCAGGTTCAATAGGTGGCTTAGGTGTTACAACATCATCTTCTTCCTCTTCATCTGAAAAAAAAAAAACAGCAAACAACCCAGAATAAAACAAAATCACCTTTACAAAAATAACTGATAACTTTTGAGATAATATTTCTGAAGGTATCACAACTCTTTAAGTAAAAGGCAGAAAAAAATACAAATAATAGGAATTTTATAGAATTAAAATTTATAGAATTAAAAAGTGGAACCTCTTGGTTTCTATACAGATCTGTGATACACATCAATAATAAGATAATTGTGATAACAATCAATAACTACATTAACTGCAATAAGATATATAAGCAAATGGGACAAATAAATATATAAGCAAATGGGACAAATTCCTCAAGAAAAATCTAAAGGCTTACAAGCATTTACCATTTCAGACAGAACATGCAACTGCAGCACAGTTTTATGTAGCATGCTGACACATTAATGCTGCAGGATGAAGAAAAATCAAATGTCTAAAATAGCCTACAGAGCTGGCTGCTTACTTGTGATCTGAAACCATCAGTGTCTAATGGGTCTTCATAAGGCACAAAGACGGCTTACATTAACTCTCAGGTTGCTATTTGAGAGGCAGATTTTAAAGATAATAGCTATGAGGCCACATTTTCCATTCTGTCATTTTAAATGCAAGTCTCATTATCTATAGTATGATGAAGCAGTAAGTCCTGGAAATAATATTTCTTAAAATAGATAAAAATATATATTGAGATAATATGAAGTCAGTGTTTATAATGATTCTTTTTTATTACTAAATGTCCTCATTGCACCAAACCAGGAAGTAACATTAAATCACTTATTTCAAAGTGTTTAGAACATACAACCCATTGCTACTGCTGTTTCACTACACACTGAGATGAATTCTTATAAAGAAAATACTTATTTTTATTGCCTAAACAAATGAGGTGTTATCTGTCTATAAGAAAAAGGCAGCGGGCATGAGCAGTGGAGCACCTCTGATGTAACGAGAGCCTGCCTATTCAAAAGGGAGATTTTAGTCTTTATAGTCATTTCCCCACGTTCAAAATTATAATACACACATACATACGACACACACAAAAGAATGGTAAAAGATGGGAACCAGCTGCCAAGTCATGGTCCCAGCAGCCAGGCCAGCTGACTAGATAGCAACAACCAGATGGCACTGCTGGGATTGTGTCTTTCTGCTACAAGGTGGCAATGGGATGGCATAACATTCTTCCGCTTGACTGCTTCCAATCCTGTCTCTTCCCAATGGCGAGCCGGTGCAATTACCAGCACTCCAGGAGGCCTACGGATAAGCCTTTACCCTGCAAACAAAATGCAGCTTGTAGGCCACACCAGCTGCCAAACCACACACATAGTGTTACATTTGGAGAGCTATGAAAATCTTTCTAACTCCATAGTATAAGCAATAAAAATATAACTGTACCTGTAGGAGAGAAAGCTTTAAATGACACTGTATAATGCACACAATGATACAACCTCCAACTTAATCAAAATGATAATGACGTATGCAATCCTACATTACTTGAAATTGAGCGATTTTTACGTTCTGACAAGTTTACAGAACTAGGATAAATGGCACGAATGATTTCAATATATGCTCATACTTTTGAACCAAATGGTGAAGGTTAAAATTTTTCCTTTCAAGGGCCTCAATCAGCCACAAAGGAAAACAGTAATCACTGTCTTTTCAGCCAGCCCAACTGCATTTGTCAGCCCTTTCTCCGTCAATGCAGCCAGAGCAATCAACCTGCCAAACATTCAGAATGGAAAAACAATCTGAAAATACAGGGTATAATGCACCTGCCAGTGAAAATGGCCATTTCAAGAAAAGCTAGTGATCTCAGTGACCCCGCTGAGGAGGCGGCAGTGCAAAGGGGAAAGAACACCTAAAAGAATTCTTAGCGATCGCCCCTCTCTCGCACATTGACACTTCCTTACAAAGCACGCCAATTATAGCTTTTGTACTACTTAAAAAAAATGAAAGCTTTTTTTTTTTGGGGGGAGGCAAAATAATCACAGAGAAACAGAATGACAGTACTTCTTTTTAGATGAATTCTCATATACAACAGATTATTAATCTGAAAACATAACAATTCTGTACTATACTAACTCAAAGAGTACCATGAAATTCTACCATAAAATCACCCCTAGGTGTAATGTAATAAGAGAGTGTAATTATATTTAACTTAAAAACTGACTTAAAATAGTATATTTACTTCAATTAAAAATGAAGTTTGAGACTATATATATTTCTGGTTTTTGCCATTATTCAAATAGTGTTTATTAATTGGGCTTACCGTATGTAAATATTAAAAAATAGGGACTTCACCCTAGAGACATCTTTCTTGAACATGGGAAATTATAAATTACAGCTTCCTATCCACATCTTATTCTCCTCCCTCAACTTTGTTGCATTATATGGCATTCTTGATACCACTTCCAGTGACAGGTGTCAAATTCCTGTCATAATGCATGTAGTCAGTATTTTACTGCTAAGTGACCTCATAATCTACATATTAACAAAAATCTCATTTATAGACATTTCCATTTTTAACTTTAAAATGGAGATGAGTAATATTAGACAGTGTTCTTTATCTGCCTGTTGCATAGGCAGGTGTTTTGACCATATAGATTATTTTTCACTTTTAAAAAGTGTTAGCAATGATTGAAATTCATATTTTCATGCCTCATTTTAGAACCAACACAGTACTTCCTTCTAGACATGGATTTTATAACTATGTTAGATGACTAAGCTCTATTTCATAAAACTAATTGAGCTGAATAAAATTTCAAGGAACATAAAAATGATCTGCTCTTCTGAAAAATGGCAACTGTGATATTTTTATTAAAGTTGGTCTTAAACAATTTTATATGTCAAACATGTGGGAAAAAACCTAGTATCAGTAACATCTGGAGAATGCTTATTTGAAACACTTTTCTTAGTCTAAACTAATATGAAAGTTTCTAAAGGATTAGTAACCCGACTGAAAAATAACATTGCAATTCTAAAGATTTTCAAAGCTAGTTTGTGTTACATGCTAAGCTATTTCTTAAAACTAAAAAGGATTGCAACGGAGCAAGAAGGCTAAAAAATAGGGCTGCCATGTCACATCCAATTTTTTGATGAATATTCATTGCAATATGCTAAGTGGTTAACTCCATGCTTGCTCTGACAGTGAATCTAAGATTATAAACTGAGGAGTAAAGAAAGCATAAAAGTAGCAGTTACTTTTAAAATGACAAATCTCTTGTCAATGAATGCTAAGACTAGGTTTAATGAACCAGTGAATTTTTACTTTGAGTTAACATCAAAATTGTGATGTATTTTGCTGAGATGGAAAGAAAAGCTGTTTCGTAAATTAAGCTGCACCTAGAAATAACACCAAAGAATGAAATTCCAGTTGTCGGAATAATCTCTTACAACGGAGTAGGTTAATCAAAGTTAAATCATCTGTAAAATGGGTGGCTTTTGTTAAGTCGAAGGAAAGGAGTTTGCAGAGTAAGTTTTCTGCATGTCATATTACATTTAAGAGACATGTATGTAAGCTTTTTGGGTCACAAAGATACAATTTAATTTTTTAAAAATATAATAACAAATTCAAAAGGTATTATACAAGAATATGAAAAACCTAAGGAGTGACATTTTCCCTGATTAGTGCTTTAACTATGAAATGAAAAACAAACCCAAGCTTTATTGCACTAATGTTACTTAGGAAAGTTGTTATGAATAAGCTGTAATGCTAATTTGGGAGGAAAATGTGAAAGGAATAGTGCTTTATACCATTTGACACAATTTATCACTTTACATGGATTTTTATATGAAATTCATATTTTATTTAGGTTATTGGCATTATTTACAGATACCCTTTCATCTATGATCTCATAAGATTTATATCTTTCTGTAGTAATAATTTTTAGAAAGTCTGATTAAAACTTTCAATCAAAATTAAGAACATGGGGCTGGCGAGGTGGCGCTAGAGGTAAAGTGTCTGCCTTGCAAGCGCTAGCCAAGGAAGGACTGCGGTTCGATCCCCCGGCGTCCCATATGGTCCCCCCAAGCCAGGGGCGATTTCTGAGTGCTTAGCCAGGAGTAACCCCTGAGCATCAAATGGGTGTGGCCCGAAAAAACAAAAACAAAAAATTAAGAACAAACTTTTTTTGTTTTTTTGGGTTGTTTGGTTATTGGCTTGATGGTCAGAGGTTACTCCTGACAATGCGCTCAGAAATCGCTCCTGGATTTGGGAACCATATGGGACACTGGGGGATCCAACTAGGTTTGCCCTAGGTCAGCTGCGTGCAAGGCAAATGCCCTACCACTGCACCATGGCTCTGGTCCCAGAACAAAGTTTCAATTTTAAATCATATTTATAGCCTCACAGAATCTGAAGATTCAAGCTCATTCATTAAATATGCAATATATTTGATTCATTTAAAATTCTTTTTAGGGGGTCGAAGAGATAGCATCGAGGTAAGATATTTGCCTTTCATGCAGAAGGTCGGTGGTTCGAATCCTGGCATCCCATATGGTCCCCTGAGCCTGCCAGGAGCGATTTCTGAGCATAGAGCCAGGAGTAACCCCTGAGTGCTGATGGGTGTGACCCAAAACAAACAAACAAACAAACAAACAAAAATGTATTTAAAATTCTTTTTAGGAGCTGAAGAGATAGTACAGTGGGGAGGGCACATTCCTTGCATGTGGTTGACCCAGGTTTAATCACCGGTAGCACTGTTAGCATCACTTTTGAGCCTACCAAAAGTGATGCAAGAGTAAGCTCTTAGCACTGTTGGGTGTGGTCCCAAAACCAAAATAAAATGAAAATATAAAATTTATTTTAGACAAGGGTAATATTAACTAGAAAGTCCACAAATGGAATGTACTTGGGAAAGTTGTATTGGGAATAAAAAATGAAGAGCAATGCACATAAAGTTCTTCATGCATTATGAAAGTTAAACGTATATAAGAAAAAATATCAGCTACTAAAAACATTCCAAAGCCCCAAACAGATAAGCAAATGGAAGTCTGAATGAAAAGAGCACTTCATTGGAAATTAAAAGCCAGGTTACTGTTATTGCCCTAATAGAATCTCACAGTGTTCATGAACTCATCAATTAACTTATCTGGCACTCAGTTTCTTCAGGTATAAACAAACTGATTAGATGATATAATTTCCTTGAAATTTCTTCTTCCTTTAAGTTTGCTTCTAAAAAATAGTAATAGCAAAACTAAAACTGAAAAGTGGCTAAGAGAAATTAATATCATTTGTAAGAGTTAAGAACTTCAGATAAAGAAAGAAAGCAACTTTTCCTGGAGTAGACCTGTGGGTACCATGGTCCTGCCATTAGATACTTTTTACCTGCAGAGAGAGAAATTGACTAAGGTCACATGGTCCAGTCAATTTCATTCCCAGTAGGTAAGACAGTATTTTAACACAGAAAAGCACCAGAGTTCAGAGACAGTACTAACAACCCATAAACTTGAAAGAAAGAGGATAGCTAGAATCGGAGAAAAAAAATCAAGGCTAAATAAAAACTGTAGCTCAAAGAACAGATTCAGTCATTTCTTTCTTTTAAAAAAAAAGGAAAAATTGGGGCTGGAGCGATGGTGCAATGGTAAGGCGTCTGCCTTGCGTGCGCTAGTCTAGGACGGACCTTGGTTTGATCCCCCAGCATCCCATATGAGCACATAGTATCTGACCACATAGTCAGGAGTAACCCCTGCGCATTACCGGGTGTGGCCCACCCCCTGCCCCCCAAAGGGAAAAATTAAATCTAAGACCAATCTCTACCTTCAATCTAATAACTCACGTAACTTCTGCACTGATTACACTGCCTACCCAAGTTTAATTTACTATTACACTCAAAGTGTGATTTCAGCAACTGCATCTCATGGTGAGTTTTGGAATTCGTTAATTCTTATATAGGAGCCTCCTGGTTAAGTTTAAAAAATACTATATATATATATTTTTTTTTTTTGGTTTTTGGGCCACACCCGTTTGACGCTCAGGGGTTACTCCTGAGCTATGCGCCCAGAAATTGCCCCTGGCTTGGGGGGACCATATGGGATGCCAGGGGATCGAACCACGGTCCGGTCCGTCCTACTCTAGCGCTTGCAAGGCAGACACCTTACCTCTAGCGCCACCTTCCCGGCCCCTAAAAAATACTATATTAAAGCAATAGATGGGTATAATTAAGCACAGGTATTTTAATATAAAACCTTAATTTAAGAGTGTTTTTCTTTTCCATTTTCTAAATCTTCCAGAAATTATGAAGGAAGCAATGTAAGAACCGAGACATGAATAGGGGCCGGAGAGATAGCATGGAGGTAAGGCGTTTGCCTTTCATGCAGAAGGTCATCAGTTCGAATTCCGGCGTCCCATATGGTCCCCCGTGCCTGCCAGGAGCAATTTCTGAGCATGGAGCCAGGAGTATCCCCTGAGCACTGCCGGGTGTGACCACCACCACCACCACCACCACCACCAACAACAACAACAACAAAAGACATGAATATAATGGTAAATGATACAGAAAACAAATGATATCACTTTTTTGTTTGTTTATTTGTTTTTGGGCCACACCTAGTGACCCTGGAGGTTACTCCTGGCTATGTGCTCAGAAATTGCTCCTGGTTTGGGGATCATATAGGATGCCACAGTCAATCCTAGGTTAGCACGTGCAAGGCAAATGCTCTACTGCTTGCGCCACCACTCCAGCACCATTATATCACTTTTATAAGTAGTTTCAGAGGCTCCCCTCTTTACAGTCTTTACAATGTATCAGGATACATTTGTCCTTCTCTCTCTATTTGTCATTGTTCTCTCTCTCTCTCTCTCTCTCTCTCTCTCTATATATATATATATATAAGGACAAATGTATAATGACAAATATATATATAGCAAACACTCAAAAATGTGTAGAATCAGGGAATAATTAATTAGCAGGCCTGCTTGTAAATAAAATACAGATTTTTATAAAACTATACAAATCTTAGAGTTGAGAGATAGTACAACTAACTGTTAAGGTGCATGCCTAGTATGCAAAATCAAATCTGGGCTGATTTCCTTTTTACACAGTTCCCTGAGCATTACCAGGTGCAATGCTGCAACGTTAGAAGCCCCTAAACACTGGCCAGGTGTAATTCTGAAGGCCACCAAAACTTTGGTACCACAGAGCCAAGCAGCATCACATTCTTGGGTCGTTGCACCGAACCCCTCAACAATAGGGGCTCCAGGCCTCCTGAATACCATTTGAGGACCTCCACTCCAAATAAATATATAAAATTATAGAAATCTAGATCTACATCGGTAACGTGAAAGGAAACGAAAGGAAAAGCAAAAGGACAGTAAGTGATGTTCACACACTATTATCCTTCAGGCTCATTTTACCTATCTTGTTAGCTTCATCTTATCAATGAAAATTATTTAACACTATGGAAGATCAAAATAGTTTATTCATTACTAATAGGCTCTCACTCTAGGAAAAAAGTCATGATACAGATAAATTAGCTAACTAGATCATGATAAGTTTCAAATCAATGGCATAAATACATTTTGTGCCTCGTAATCCACATTTTGTTGTTGTTGTTATTGTTTTTGGGTCACACCCGGCACTGCTCAGGGGTTGGTTACTCCTGGCTGTCTGCTCAGAAATCGCCCCTGGCAGGCACAGGGGACCATATGGGATGCTGGGATTCGAACCACCGTCCTTCTGTATGAAAGGCAAATGCCTTACCTCCATGCTATCTCTCCAGCCCCATAATCCACATCTTTAAGTGAAATAGAGTCACAAAAAGAAAGGTGCTGTTCGACGAATTTTTTTTGTTTTGTTTTTTTTTTGGTCACACCCGGCAGTGCTCAGGGGTTACTCCTGGCTCTGTGCTCAGAAATTGCTCCTGGCAGGCCCGGGGGATCATATGGGATGCCGGGATTCGAACCACCTTCGGTCCTGGGTCGGCAGCTTGCAAGGCAAACGCCCTACCACCCTACCGCTGTGCTCTCTCTCCAGCCCTTCCATAAAACTTTTGTTTTAGTTATACAATTGTAACTGTTTGTACTGAAGTATAATTTCTTTTGGTGGGAGGATTGGGCCACATGCAATAGTGCTAAGGTCTAACACCTGGCTATGTTCTCAGAGATAACTTCTTTTGGAGCTTGGAGACCATATGTGGTATTAGGACTTGAACCTGGGTCAGCTGTAAGCAACACAAGAACCCTACCTACTGTACGATCTCTCCACTCCCAAATTTAATTACCTACCATAGTTTACAAACAAGAAAAATGAAATTGCTGTCTCAAAAGCAGCAAGAGACAGAAAATACACGTTGGAATTAGACTTGGTTTAGAATCTTAGCTAACCCTACATTCAATTACCTGCATCACAAACAGTAACCCAAGCCTTCCAGGTGTAATTCCTGAATACAAAGTCACAAGTAAGTGCTGAGTACTGCAGATGTAACCCAAAAGCAAAACATGACCAAAATTCACTAAAATAAAACAAAATTTCCCAGTAATGCAAATTTTGGGACTAGAGATAAGAAATTAAGGTACAGGTGCGCCCAACCAAGGTTTGTTCCAGGGCACCATATGACCTCCCAAGCATTACTGAGCATATAGCCCTAATGTCCCCAAGTACCACCAGGATGACCCTGGTTATTCTCAGCATAAGCAGGGCCTGAGAGGCACTCTATTCTTGGGCCACTTGTTGGAAACATGCTACTGAGACTGGCCTCTAAGCTCCTAGGACAAAATAAAGAATAACTTTCAAGGGGTAGGAATGATAACACAGCAGATTTGCTGTGCACATGGCCACCCAGGGTTCTGATCCCTGGCATCCTGTATGGTTCTCTTAAGTCTTGCAGGATAATTTCTGAAAGAAAAAAAAAAAAAAAAAACTTTTTTTTTTTTTGGTGTTTTGGGCCACACCCGGCGGTGCCCAGGGGTTACTCCTGGCTGTCTGCTCAGAAATAGCTCCTGGCAGGCACGGGGGACCATATGGGACACCGGGATTCGAACCAACCACCTTAGGTGGTTGCAAGGCAAACACCGCTGTGCTATCTCTCCGGGCCCAAAAAAACAACTTTCAAGTGGAATCTAAAACTGTGTATCTGGATACACACACATACACACACACACATGCATACTCTGAAAAAAAAAAAGTATGATGAAACAGAAAACGACTATTGCATAGAAGTATCAAAAATATCTCCCTCTAAAGCCTTTCTGTATTTTTCCAGTTATCTATGTTATACTACACTAAAATAATTAGAAAACACTATTTTTTAAAATATTCACAAACTTATAATTATAGCTATAGTATAATGGGCATTGCCCAAAATAGCTTCAGAACACTTCCCATTTCAAACAATCTGAAGTGCATTTTAAAGACAAATTCTACATCATGAGAAGGAAAAAACCAATATATTTTTAAATGAGTTCTGGTAACTTCATTTAGGCTATTTTGCTTATAAATTTGTTTGTTTGTGTTTGGGCCACAACCAGTGGTGCTCAGAGGTTACTCCTAGCTCTGCACTCAGAAATCACTCCTGGGAGGCTTAGGGACCATATGAAGTACCAGGAAACAAAACCTGGACAGCTGTGTGCAAAGCAAATACCCTACCTGTTGTACTATTGTCTGGCCCCTTCACTTAAAATTTTTTTTTTTTTTTTGGTTCTTGGGTCACACGCAGCAGTGCTCAGGGGCTACTCTTGGCTCTACACTCAGAAATCGCCCCCGGCAGGCTTGGGGGGACCATATAGGATGCTAGGATTTGAACCACTATCCTTCTGCATGCAAGGCAAATGCCCTACCGCTGTGCTATCTCTCCGCCCCGCCCTTTGCTTAATTTTTGAGTGTTCACATCTAGTAATGTATGCAGCTACAAAAAGATATTATAAAACTTGAAAAATAGGCGGGCGCGGGAAAAAATAAAACTTGAAAAATACATTAGTAAATAGAATAATATTTTTTAGACATTTTACAATCCTATTGTAATAGCATTGTCCACACTGATAGGTTAAAGTCTTATATTCATTTCCCTTTTCAAAGTTGCTTATGCCTCAAATAAGTTTACTATCAATGGTCTTTTCTGATATGATGAGGATTTTGCACATGGAAAATGTTATCACTGAAAATGTACCAATCAACTGAGCAGCAAGAACAAGAGAAATGAAGAGTAACCAATAATCAACATGTATATGGTCAGTAAAAAATACTTAAATATGAGAGAGAGAGAGAGAGAGAGAGAGCAAAGAGAAAAAGAGAGGGAAAGAAGAGAGAAAAAGAGTGAGAGATAGAGAGAGAAGTGTATAGAGGGAATAGGTATTACATCTGGTTCCCTGAGCACTGACAGAAACAGCCTGTGAGCATTGCTGGTTATGCCATAGATCCCAAATACTGAATAAAATTTTACCCTAGTTTTCCAAATATTTTTTGGGGGTGGGGCACACTTGGTGGGTGCTCAAAATAACTCCTTGCTCTGCATTCAGGATTACTCCTAGTGGTGCTCAAGGCATTTGCCTTGCAAGCGCTAGCGTAGGATGGACCGCGGTTCGATCCCCCGGCGTCCCATATGGTCCTCCCAAGCTAGGAGCGATTTCTGAGTGCATAGCCAGGAGTAACCCCTGAGTGTGTGAGTGAGTAACCCCTGAGTGTCAAACGGGTGTGGCCCAAAAGCCAAAAAAAAAAAAAAAAAAAGCTATAGATCCAGAGGCCGAAGAGGTGGTGTAAGTGGGAAGGCATTTGCCTAGCATGCGCTTACCAAGGATGGACTGCTGTTTGGGGTTCGATCACCCTCATCCCATATGGTCCCCCAAGCCAGGAGTGATTTCTGAGCGCATAGCCAGGAGTAACCCCTGAGCGTCCCCAGAAACTAAACAAAAAAAGCAAAAGAAAAAAAAGCTGTAGATCTGTATTAAAGATCTCGTAATGGGGCCAGAGTGATAGCATAGCAATTAGCGCATTTGCCTTGCACATGGCCAACTCGTTATTGATCCCTGGGATACCATATCGTTCCTAAGCCTGCTGGGAGTAGTTTCTGAGCATAGAGCCAGGAATAATCCCTGAAAATTGTTGTATGTGCTCCCTGAAATACCCCCCCCCCAAAAAAACTCTCATGTATAAGTGACATAAACTTAGTAGCCTCATTTGGAAAAGAAAATTCTCATATTAATTTGCTAAATTAGCAAATTAAGCTATTAGCTACCTAATAAAATTTAAAAAAAATTAAGGCCCAATATAAGAAAATGGTTGATTTGAGAACCAACGAACTCCAGGCTAAATATTCAGATCTGAACATACTTCCCTCAATTAAAGAGAGATCAAAGGCTACTATATAATCAACATAGCAGAACCATCTTACAAGAGGAAGTTTATGGTAGGAAGCTTGCCACAAATAGTGGAGCAGTACAATTAGGGCAGAGAAATTATAAAAATGATTATGACAATGAAAGTTGGAACTGATCACTTTGAGCAAGAACTAGGTGTTGGATAGAGATAATGTAATATACACAGTATCCCTCCACTAATAGTACAAACTAATGTCTAAAATAAAAAGAGACAGAGAGGGCAGGGAGTGAGAGAGACAGAGAGAAACAGAGACAGAGAGAAGTTAAATGCCTGCCCCAGAGGCACACAAGGGGGAGGGAGGAAGAGAAACTTGGGACATTGATGGTGAGAAATGTTCATGGGTGGAGGACACTGTAAGACTGAAACTCAATCATGAACAAATTTGTAATCAGTGTTTAAATAAAAGAAAAATATTATCACAAGAAAATAGTATCACAGGAAAAGATAAAACGAAGAGGAAGTTTAAGCAGTAGACTCAATTTGTTCATTAATGTAAACAAGCTACAATGACAGCATATTAGAATAATGTCTACATAAAAAAATGGAGTTCCACCTTGTCCTGGGGGGGATACATTCTAAAATGCCCTTGAAATCACAGATAGTATGGCTTTTCCCCATGTATAGTTATTAAAAATAATAATTATATATTAGGCATGGTAAAAGGTAAATACATTAATAAAATAGAATAGCAATATGCCATAATGCAAATTATACTAATGTGGTCAATATGCATCTTAAAATATCTAATTGCATATCATTCTTTAGACCATGATTGAACACAGGTAACTGAAACCAAGAAAAAGTAAAAATGAAGATAAGGAGCATAATTCATGATTTTATTTACTATGGGGTACATTCTCTTTTCAGGAAGAATTATGTTCATTGGTACAGAAATAGAACATACCTTAGTTTTATGCATCTAAGGTAGCTTATATAAATGACAAAATGAATACTGAAGGATGTATAACCAATAAAATTTTAAGTTGATGCTTTTATTTATTTCTAAAAGTTTAAAACTATAGTTGCCCTCCCCAAAGCCTTAAAGTATTAGTTTTATGTTTTCCTATGGAAATACGCAAATTATCAAAACAAAGACAAAAAAAGAAAAAAGAAAAAGAAAAGAATCCATTTCTTTAATATGAGACTTAATGATTTCCTATGAAAGTCAGATATTTACCTTCTTTGGGTTGAGCCATAACTGGAGTCTGAGTTTCCTTTGTATATGTTACAATTTCTCGAGGAGGAAAGTCAACTTGTGTAACTTTAGCCATTCCAAGTTTAATAGGTCCTCTTCTAAATAAAATGAACACATATGATTTTAAATATAACGAATGATATACTTCAGCTGCATAAACCATATTATTTGGGAGAAAAAATTTAATGCTGTATCCAAAACTGTAGTTTAATTTAAATCCCTACTTTATTTACAGAACTTTAGATGACAATGAATTGACTTTACTGACAAAAGATTAGAAGGTAGAAAAAACAAAAGATACTTCTGAATCATTCAAGATGCTTTTCACTTTAAAAAAGCAAGTAACTGGGGCTGGGAAGGTGGCGCTAGAGGTAAGGTGTCTGCCTTGCAAGCACTAGCATAGGACGGACCGCGGTTCGATCCCCCGGTGTCCCATATGGTCCCCCCAAGCCAGGAGCAATTTCTGAGCGCGTAGCCAGGAGTAACCCCTGAGCATCCAATGGGTGTGGCCCAAAAAACCAAAAAAAAAAAAAAAAAAAAAAAAAGCAAGTAATTTAGCATCTTATAACAAATGCAGAGCAATAGTAGAATTAAGAGGATCAAAATCTCAGAGTGGATTGCTGAATAAAATTGATTATAGACTTTTTTTTTTTTTTGGCCACACCCATTTGATGCTCAGGGGTTACTCCTGGCTATGCGCTCAGAAATCGCCCCTGGCTTGGGGGGACCATATGGAATGCCAGGGGATCGAACCTCGGTCCTTCCTTGACTAGCGCTTGCAAGGCCTTACCTCTAGCGCCACCTCACTGGCCCCTATAGAACTATTTTTAGCTGGAATGCTTCTAGACTTTTTTGAGGAGCCAGGAATATAAATCTTAGATTTCTTCTTCATTCCCTAAGCCATTAAGAGCCTTTTAAATTAAAAATAATTTTTTGTTGAAATTTTTTCCTATTTAATTTTTGCAGAAAATGATACTTATGGTCAACTTAGATTTATTTATTTATTTATTTTGTGGTTTGGGTCATACCTGGCAGTGCTCAGGGGTTACTCCTGGCTCTGCGCTCAGAAATCACTGCTGGCTCTGTTGTCAGAAATCACTCCTAGCAGACTCAGGGAATCATATGGGATGCCGGGAAACAAACCTAGGTTAGTTATATGAAAGGCAAATGCTCTATTACTGTGCTATCGCTCTGGCCTCTCACTTAAATTTTGAGAGTGAAAAATTGAAATTTAAAATCTCTAATATCTGCATGGTTAATACTGTCTTGACTCATAGATGGACAAAATAAAGTGCAAATACTTTAGACCTTCACTACATACAGATCAATTATCATAAAACTACTAAAGTCATTTCTGTTATAAATTGAGGGAATATATATACACATATATTTTGACTATCAGTTGAAAGTCATGCCTGAGAAAAAGTACTAAGAGAAAAGTATGTTTTATTAAATATCTAAGGGATCTTTCTTTTTTTCCTTTTTTATATTTTTAGGGATTTTTTCCCCTTGATTATCACATTAACTGTTTAAATTTTTTTTTTCTTTCCCTGGGTCACACCCAATGATGCTCAGGGATTACTCCTGGCTCTGTGCTCAGAAATTACTCTTGGTAGGCTTGGGGGGACCAAATGGATGCTGGAGATCGAACCTGGGTTGGCCGTGTGCAAGTAGCTGACCTTTCTACTGTGCTACTGCTCTGGCATTCAACTGTCTAAATTCCTTTTTTTTGGTTTTTTGGGCCACACCAGGCAGTGCTTAGGTTACTCCTGGCTCTTGCTCAGAAATCGCTCCTGGCAGGCACAGGGGACCATATGGGATGCCGGGATCTGAACCACGGTTAGTTCTGGGTCAGCTGCTTGCAAGGCAAATGCCATACTGCTGTGCTATCTCTCTGGCCCCTCAACTGTCTAAATTCTAAAACAAAGTCTGCTTCTAAATTCCCAAAGTAATTGTCAATTATGAAGCTGTCTTAAAAGGATATCTAATAAAAACATTCTTGAAGTTTCAAACTATCAAGCAAGATATCTGATACATAAAAAAATATATATTCCTACTAACATATTTTTCTTATATAAAACATCTTCAAAATCCTGTGCAAAAAGTATAATAAAAATAGCACTTTAAATTTTTTTCTCTAAGGTCCCTAGTAGAATCATAATGAATCTTTAATGAGTTTATACTTTAGGAATATTTCAGACTCAAAAATAATTTAAAGAATTAAATGGGAAAATTTAAATACAACTGAATTAATCTATTATTCTAAGAACAAAATTTTAAGAACTTTTTTTTGTTTTGTTTTGTTTTTTTGGGCCACACCCAGTGGTGCTCAGGGGTTACTCCTGGTTGTCTGCTCAGAAATAGCTCCTGGCAGGCACAGGGGACCATATGGGACACCGGGATTCGAACCAACCACCTTTGGTCCTGGATCGGCTGCTTGCAAGGCAAACACCACTGTGCTATCTCTCTGGGCCCGAACTTTTGTATTATAATATTTAAGATATAAACCATATGAAAACAAAATTTTCATTGACATCTGGGAAATGGTCATACCAACAACATAAGAAACAAGTTACTAATTTAAGCACACATATAATTTAATAATAAAAATCATAGTACTAGAAAAATTAAATATTCTAAGATTACAAAATAAGAGGGAGGAAAAGTAATACCTCACTTATCCAAAAACTGCTTTTACTAAGAATAGAAAGCAATGGAAGACAGGACAAAATTCAAGGCACAAAACAGAGAGGCCTTCCAGGTATAGTACATAAAGAGCCTCTACATTTTTTACATGCACTAATACTATTTACTCGACTTCAGACCATAATTCTGAAAGAAATTTGTCACGTTTTCTGATGCTGCAAATTATAAAAGGAGAAAACCACTTGAGAATGGCAGCAAACATTTATAATTTGTATGAAACTTAGAAAAAAATGAAACAAGGGCCGGAGAGATAGCATGGAGGTGAGATGTTTGCCTTTCATGCAGGAGGTCATCGGTTCTAATCCCGGCGTCCCATATGGTCCCCTGTGCCTGCCAGGAGCGATTTCTGAGCCTGGAGCCAGGAATAACCCCTGAGCACTGCCGGGTGTGACCCAAAAACCACAAAAAAAAAAAAAAAAAAAAAAAAAAAAGAAAAAAATGAAACAAATATGATGAAACAAATAAATGAAGTCAATAGAAATCCAGGGCCATAGTGCAGAGAACAGCGGCTCTATTCTCAAAATTTTAGATATCATTAGTAAATTTTAATTTAGGAAAAGAAAATAATTGTTCTATCAAGAGAGCCTAGAAAGACTCTTCAAGAAACTAGAAAAGGGGGCCGGGCGGTGGCGCTAAAGGTAAGGTGCGCCTGCCTTGCCTGCAGTAGCCTTGGACGGACCACGGTTCGATCCCCCGGTGTCCCATATGGTCCCCCAAGCCAGGAGCAACTTCTGAGCGCATAGCCAGGAGTAACCCCTGAGCGTTACCGGGTGTGGCCCAAAAACCAAAAAAAAAAAAAAAAAAAAAAGAAACTAGAAAAGGTCTGATTACATAGAATACATATCAGAAAATCTGTAATACTTCTTAGAAACCTTTACAACAAAATACTAAGAGAAATTTGGATATATCAATGAGTAGACTTAGAATTTCTAGAAAATCAGGTATATATTTTCTCTCTAAACGTAGAGGATAAATGAGGTGTCACAATGAAACACAAAATTTTTAAAGCTACATATTGCATATTAAAAATTAAGCAAAATAAAGTTAGAATGCTCATAAATAATCAATTACAAAAGAGGTAATAAATCTATTCAATACCCCAAATCGGAATCTGAGTGAAGCTGAAGAACTGATGGATCTGTATCCCAATGCAGCGTCCTAAATGGTTGTAGGACAACCATGAAGCATTAGCAAAAAAGGCCATAAGTTAGTCAAGCAAATACATTTTGTGAATAGCTAAAGCTAATGTACTGTTAAATTAAAAATGACACGTCCAGGTTAGTATGGAAAAAAATACCAGGAATCATTCTATGCTCTAGTGCATGCAATAAGTGTAAAGGGTTAAAGATATAAACATATACCCAGAATAGTTAAAAGGCAGTATTTTAAGATTATGGGAACTGAATACTACATAATAGATAAGGATACAGAAGAGCCAACAACCCAAACAAATTGTTACTTTTGAAATGGAATGAACCAAGCTATAAAAATAGTATTTAAATTAAGTTTTTTATTAAACAATTTTAATTTAAAATTAGTAGAAAAATCTTAGTTAAACATAAGAATATCTTGCCCAAAGCATTAAACATATGTAGGAAATTGTCATATTGGTAAAGGAAATGAGTCAACACATAAGCCTTTTGGTAAGAAAACCAAAGACTAATCCACTGGGATACAAAATAGCTAGAGTTTCACAAATGTGACCCTTCCGTAATTTATGGGTTAAGCACTGCCTTGGGCTTACATGTCATCTGCTTTACAAAGTAACTAAAGATTTCTGTCTTTAGGAAAAAAATAGAATTTCCCAGAGAAAATATTTTATGTTCAAAGGATTTACCAAACCTAAACTTTTGGAGTAATTATTATCAATCTTAAATATTCAGTTATATTTTTGGCTTTGACTACTAGATAAATAATGTACACAGGATATTTTGCACTTATGTCACATCTTGTAATCACTATTCTTCTAGCAAATTATCCCAATGGAATTGTTAGGTTAGCAATATATTTGTCAAATATATTTTTCACACATAATATGAATTATACAACTCAAACTGCTGAAATAAGCAAATGTTTCCTATATTTTACTTGCATATAAATGTATCAGTAAAAGTCAATTGAACTAGAGAAAACCTTTATTAAAAAATAACAGACTTAAACATGATTTTATATATATGTAAAGAAAAGCTACACTGAAGATTTGCTTTGTACTAAGCAATCAACAGTAACAAACTTAGGCCTTATAAATCAGAAGGGTTCCTACTGTACACCCTCCAAGAAATGTTCTTTTTAAGTTCTTATGTTATGAGAGCCCTATCTGTACCTAAAACAGAGCTCCTTGGTGAGGATGTCGTTTCAGTCTAAAAACTAAGCAAGATTCACCTTAAAGTATAGCTAGTACTGATAAGACACTGAACAACATGTAGGATTTTATTTATTAAGATAATTTAGAGACATATAAAGTTAAGTTCCAGTATAATCCAAAATTTTAGAGAATAAACGATTAAGAACAGAAAAAAAAAAACAGGAATTAAGGCATAAATTATCCAATTGCAAAACCATCATCTACACTTTAGAGATAACAGAAGTGACTGAGAAAGAGAAATAGAAACTAAAGGAATGAAACCTTCTAATCTGCAAAAATCAGAGAAATACCTTTCCACCTGACCTTTATTTATTTAATTTTTTTGGTTTTTGGGTCACACCCGGCAGTGTTCAGAGGTTACTCCTGGCTCTATGCTCAGAAATCACCCCCGGCAGACTCAGGGGACCATATGGGATGCTGAGATTCAAACCACCGTCCTTCCGCATGCAAGGCAAACACCCTACCTCCATGCTATCTCTCCGGCCCATAACCTTCATTTTTGTAATGGGGAAGCCACACCCAGTGGTGATCAGGACTTGATTATTCCTGATTCTGTGTTGAGCAGTCAGTCCTAGTGCTATTTGGGGACCATATACAGTGCTGGGTATGGAATCTGGGTCAGCAGCACCAAGACAAACACTGTGTCCATCTCTCTGACCTGCCATGACTCTCTCTCTCTCTCTCTTTCTCTCTCTCTCTCTCTATATATATATGTAGAATCTATAATTATCTATAGATATATAAATAGATATAGATATAAATTTATATATATTGTTGTTTTGGGGCCACACCTGGTGGTGCTCAGGGGTTACTCCTGGCTCTGCACTCAGAAATCATATCTGGTGGACTTGGAGGAACATATGGGAGGCTGGGTATAGAACCCAGGTTGGCCACATGAAAGACAAACACTCTAATCACTGTGCTATCTATCACTCCAGTCCCCAGTCCTTTGAATATCCATAACTTAATACCAGGCTCAAAATGAATTTCTGGCTTTTAGAATATGTCCGTGAATAGGACATATTTCAGATTATATTTGGTAATATCTACATAGCCTTTCCTTCTCACCACGAGTTCTAATTTAGACAGGGTTAGCTAACAAAATTAAATTACAAGTAACACAATCAATATATCAGACATTTCTGTATGCTTCCCCATGCTATTTCTTCCTATTCTTTATTATTGTTCCTGGTCAATTCAAGTTCATACTATTTAGATTTTAGAATACTTTCAACAAGCATTTATTAGGTCATCATTTCACTGTCAAACAGTACCTCTATTAATAATATCTTTATAATGGTATCAAAGAGGACTAAGAAGAATTTAGTTTTTCATTCTTGTGTTTAAATGTGTGTATACATATATATATGTATATATATGTATATACATATATATACACACACACACACATATATATATATATATATATATATATATATATATATATATATATACACATACTCAAAACCCCCGAAAATGTCTGTGCTCTCAAAGAAACTGAAGCATGTGTAAAAATAGAGGAGGCATAAAGTTAACTTGCCCAAAAGAAGACATTTTCTTTTCTATTAAGCTTATGAGAAAGGAATTTTAAATTCACTTTTTAAAAAAAAAGACACATGGGCCGGAGAGATAGCATGGAGGTAAGGCATTTGCCTTTCATGCAGAAGGTCACTGGTTCAAATCCCGGCATCCCATATGGTCTCCCGAGCCTGCCAGGAGCGATTTCTGAGCATGGAGCCAGGAGTAACTCCTGAGCTGCCGGGTGTGACTCCCCCCCAAAAAAATAAGACACGTATTTTTAAGGACATTAAAATATTTTTTTTACAAGTTGTTAAAAATCTAAACAAAATCCAAAAATGCAGTATTTTTCAATAAATGATTATATTAAATTAATGACACTGGCCAGAGAGAGCTCAATGTGCTAGAGTGCATGCTTTCCATGAGGAGCCTGGGATTCCTTTCACAACACTATATGGTTTCCCAGCAGCACCAGGAGTGATGAGCACTAAATAGGAGTAAAACCAAAACACTGCCAAGTGTGGCCCAAACCCCAACAAATCAATGACAGTAAATAGAAATCATTAGAAATGAATTAGTTCCACAAAGGCAAGGACTACAAACATTACTTTCATTGGTTACCTGTTATATTAAAGATTAAATTGGCATTTTTGTGAATGTGTTATCTATATTTAAATAATTTAAATATATATATTTATTCTTTGGGTTAGGGAGATAGGTCAAAGGGCTGGAGAGAATACTCTGACGTGAACTACTTGGCCTTCAACATCATTGAAGCATTGCTGAGTCAAACCAGTAGCACACCAATCCTAGCATCAAACTGTCCAAAACATATAGTCAAGCTGTGTATCCCTAGGTGTAGGCCTTTGTCTCTGAGCCCTGCTGGGAAGCCTAACCAAAGAAAAGGTATACACTCTATCAATATTCTAAGAAAACTCTAAAGATTTCTAGCTTTTCTAATGAAACTAAGGAGTATATATTATAATTCATTCACATTAATTAAAAACAAAATGAGTAGATGTCATAGTATTTCTGAAATAAAACTCATTGACTTTGATTAAAAATAATTCTTTAGGGAGCTGGAGAGATAGCATCGGTAAGGTGTTTTTTTTTTTTTTTTTAGTTTTTGGGGCCACACCCGGCGGTGCTCAGGGGTTACTCCTGGCTGTCTGCTCAGAAATAGCTCCTGGCAGGCACAGGGGACCAACCACCTTTGGTCCTGGATCGGCTGCTTGCAAGGCAAACGCTGCTGTGCTATCTCTCCGGGCCCTCATGCAGAAGGTCGGTAGTTCGAATCCCGGTATCCCAGATGGTCCCCTGTGCCTGCCAGGGGCGATTTCTGAGCATAGAGCCAGGAATAACCCCTGAGCACTGCCAGGTGTGACCCAAAAACCAAAAAAAAAAAAAAAAAAAATCTTTATTTCCAGTCAAAATCCAGATTACTTGACCATAAAGTTGGATTTAACCCCTGTAGCTAACCCAGGTTCAATCCCTGAAACCATACACTGTCTCTCTCTCTTTTTTTGTTTTTGTTTTTTGTTTTTTGGGCCACACCCGGCAATGTTCAGGAGTTACTCCTGGCTGTCTGCTCAGAAATAGCTCCTGGCAGGCACAGGGGACCATATGGGACACCGGGATTTGAACCAACCACCTTTGGTCCTGATTGGCTGCTTGCAAGGCAAACACCGCTGTGCTATCTCTCTGGGCCCATACACTGTCTCTTGAGCACAGAAAATGTACTTGAAAGATGTGGTCCAATCCCCTACCCCCAAAAAACAAAATTCAGAATGTTTTAGAATAAATAAGGTCTACACAAAAATAATTTATAATATCAAATAAATGTAGTAAGTATCATTTTTTAATTTTGGGAATACTTTAATTTGGGGGAATATTTTGACAATGGCAATATTGTGAAAAGGGGAAAAACCATTAGTGGTGCTCAGGGGTTACTCCTGGCTCTGTGCTCAGAAATCGCTTCTGGCATGCTATGGGGGACCATATGGGATGCCGGGATTCGAACCACCGTCCATCCTGGAACGGCTATATGCAAGGCAAACGCCCTTCTGCTGTGCTATCTCTCCTGCCCCTGTTTTTATTTTTTGTAATACTAATTCTTTAGTATTAAAAGCTGAGGCTGATGTGGTAGTACAGGGATTAAGGTACATGCAATGCATGCAGGCAACCCTGGTCTGATTCCCATTCATATATTTGGCCCTTTAAGCATCACCCGGGACAGTCCCAGAGGTACCCAAGCATCACTGGAGACCAATTTTGAATACTACTGGGGTGGCCCAGGTAATTAGTATCACTGCAGGGCCCAGAATTTAGAAACAAATTCAGTCTTAAAATGAATTCCGACTAAATAAATCTAGTCTCAATCCATAAAAAATATTTTATAATTTATAATTTTATAAATAAAATTATAATGTAAATATAAATAAATATAATATATATAAATATAAATAAAATATAATAAAAAATTTTATAATTTTTTTGGTTCAAACCACCAGCAACTCTAAAAAAATTTTTGGTTATATAATTTATCTTTAATGACAGTACTATTTAAATGATGGTCATGTCATTTATCTTAAATAACAGTATTGTTTAGAATAGCAATTTTGGTTCTATGTACAAGGCAGTATTATGAAGAATAACTCAAATTCAAACTGGCAAGAGTTTTAGTATTGAACTTGGGGGGGTCAGATTATCTAATTCCACTACTTCTTTCTCCTTATCATTTAAATACCCATTAACTTTTTGTAACTTCAATTAGAGAGGCCTCAGCACAATAAAAGTAAAACCTCTCAGTTTAGGGGCCAGAGAGATGGCTCAGATGGCTCCATGCTTTTCAGGAGCCTGAAATTCAATTGCCAACAACACATAGTATCCCAAGCACTACTAGGAGTGACGACCCCACACCAATACTAGTAGTGGTATTGGTATTGGTATTGGCTTCCTCCTTGTTTATTTTGGGGGCACACCCAGTAATGTTCAGGGCTTACTGATGCCTGGCTGTAAGGCCAGGGATCACTCCTAGAAATAACTGCTCAGGGGACCATAACAGTGCTGAAGACCGAACATGGAAAGGTCACTTGTAGGCACTTTTCTCACTGTACTATCTTTCTTCACCAACCCCAACTTTTTGTCTATGTCTAATTAAAAGTTGTGTCAAAGGGCTAGAAAAATAACTCAACAGGTTGAACATGAGCTTTGCCTGCTAGTTAGATACCTAGGCTCAATTCTCAGTACTATCTAATCCCCAGTACATAGCTAGGAGTGACCCCTGAGCACTGCTAGTTGTGATCCTCAAACTAAACAAATCCCTAACTCCCAGCACCTCAAGTGTGCCTTCCCCCAACACCACACCAAAAAAACAAAACAAACAAAAAAAACATTAAAAAAAAATAATAACCTGAGCTGGAGAGGCTTTGTATTTGTATTTAGAAGGCCCAGA
This sequence comes from Suncus etruscus, assembly GCF_024139225.1. Taxonomy (NCBI): domain Eukaryota; kingdom Metazoa; phylum Chordata; class Mammalia; order Eulipotyphla; family Soricidae; genus Suncus; species Suncus etruscus. Next base: position 94,934,651 of record NC_064852.1, read on the forward strand.
TTTGATCCCTGACACTACATGGTCTTCTAATCACAGTTGGGAATGAACCTAAGTAAAGTAATGCTTCCAAGCATCACTTGATACTTGACATTCCCACAAAACAAAAACAAAAACCTCCACAAACAAGAAATTGTGTACAGAAGTTTTCCTGAGGATATTTAACTTTCTGATCCAAAATTAAAATTTTAACACAAATTTAAATACATTTAATCTCATTTTAGTTAGAAAAAGAAATTATTTCTTATATATTGTTCAATAAAAGCTATTATCAAGTGCCTGTGTATGTGATAAGAGGAACCAATTATAATACCCTTCCTAAACAATCTCAAATGAATCTGAAATCTTAGCAAAATTTTTTTAACTTTTTATTGTGAATCTTAGCAAATTTTTGAAAAGCAAGTCCCAATATATGTGAGGTTCCAAAAAAAAAAAAAAAAAAAACCCACCATAAAATGCTTTTATAAGATGTGAGTTCATAAAAAGAGCTTAGGAGTTAACACTCTCAATGTTGCACTAAATCTTATTCTTCATGTGTTATTCATTAATCTTTCTTCCTCCTCTCTGCCTCCCTTCCTCTTCCCCCTCCATTTCCTCCCTCCCTCCCTTCTTTCCTCCCTATATCCTCTCTCCTTTCCTTTCATTCTCACATCCATCGGTGCTCAGGGTCTGTTCCCTGCTCATGCTTGGGGGTTGCTCTGAGCCTACACGAGGTGCTTGTGGACCAAGCTGTGCTGGTAACTGAACCTAGGTCTCCTGCTTGAAAAACATATAGCCCTGCCCATGGAAGCATCTCTACAGTTCTATATTATTTTGTATACTGATGAGAAATAACTAACTAGAACACAATGAAGATGTTTGAATTTAGATTTTTCTAAGTTAAGCACAAGAAAAGTTTTATATTATTTATACCCCAAAAATTCACCTGAACAATAAAACCATTTATTTGCTTAAGATAAAAAACACAGTAGTACACTGTTTTAAAAATTTTTTTTTTTTTTGGTGCATGGTCAGACCACCTGGCTCTGTACTCAGGGCATTCTTTGTTCTGGGTCTGGGGCTTCACCTGGCAATGTCAAGGGACCATATTTCATGCTGAAATTTAAATCACAGCTGCAAGTGTCTTAACCTCTGTGCTCTCTCTCCAGCCCAAGCATCTTATTTATTTATTTATTTTGGTTTTGGGGCCGCACCTGGTGATGCTAAGGGGTTACTCCTAGCTATGTGCCTAGAAATCTCTCCTGGCTTGGAAGACCATATGGGAAACTAGGGAATGGAAATGTGGTATGTCCTGGGCTAGCACACACAAGACAGATGCCTTACCACTTGTACCACTACTCTGGCTCTCCAAGCATCCTATTTTTATATAAAATAAAATTTCAATAAAGCTATCTATTCATATCTAAATGAACCAAGTGTGATAATTAAGATAATGCAAAAATATTTCCATCAATTTAGAACAATTTTCATGCCACTTAGATTTTATAATACAAGTATTAACTATTCTGAATCCTTCTAAAGCATTGACAGGATCTGGGCAGTAAGTGCATTCTATCATTAAAAGAAATTCTATCATTGAAAGAAAACAACTGTACCTGGATCCAACAGCACCATCTCCAGAGTCTTGGCTTCCAGCTTCACTGGGCGTGCTCACAGATTTGGAGGACGGAGACATAGGAGGAGGGACTAAATAGTGAAACAGACAGGTATCTGCTGTTACTACATGGAGAGGTTGCTCAGCTTATGAAGTTTCAAACGTAATTTAACATGAAGTAATTAACAAAAAAAGAAAGTAATAATGGCAAACCAAAAAATACAGAAATACATGGATGAAAAGGAACAGCAGAAAGAAAAGGAGAAAGACAAAGTTAACAATGCATGCTGAAGACTCATGCAATTTCTGACAAAATGCATTTGGACTTTATATTAAAAACAAAAAGCAAGATTATGGAAGGATGCATCTTTATTTCAGCCAACACCAAATGTGGGCACTAATTTTTCAAAGGAGATCATTCCTTTTTCTTTTTCTAACTATTCATTTTTAAGATCATCAGATTGCTGTGTTATGGTTACCAAAATAAAAACTTGTTTTTAAATGTTAATTTTTTTGTTTAACAATGTTTTCTTTAGAAATTTAGTAGCGGGGCCGGGAAGGTGGTGCTAGAGGTAAGGTGTCTGCCTTGCAAGCGCTAGCATAGGACGGACAGCGGTTCGATCCCCGGCATCCCATATGGTCCCCTCCAAGCCAGGGGCGATTTCTGAGCGCATAGCCAGGAGTAACCCCTAAGCGTCAAACGGGTGTGGCCCAAAAACCAAAAAAGAAAAAAAAAGAAATTTAGTAGCAAGTGATTTCATACTCCATGACAAAAAAAAAAAAAAAAAAAAAAAACCAACAATTTAGAGTTATTTAGAAACTACTATAAAGGAATGGTTCCTTTAAAATATCCATTAGTTTCCAGCAATTTGGGTGAAAAATGCACACAGGCCATAAAACAGCATGCCTTTAAACAAGATGCATTACACAATGTGATGCATGCAACTTAAACAAGGCAAGATTTATGGTAACTTCCTTACCCCAGTATTCAGAAAAAACTGAAGTGTACAGACAAAGATACAGACACCCAAAATATTCTTAATCCCTTCTTATAGAAAATACATTTTTCACAGTATATAAAACAAATAGCAAATGCTTTCCCCTAATCATCACTTTAAACATTATAAAACGTGCATATTCATGCTATTACATTTGTAAACTTGATTACCATTGCAGAGAATATAAGAGGGTCATCACTGCCATCTCCTGGTTAAATTTTACCATAAATATCCCCAATTCCAAGTATCTTTTTAAAATATTTTTTAATGCATGATATCAAATAACTAAAAAACAAATAGTTTTTGTTTGGGGGCCACACCCAGCAGTGCTCAGGGATCACTTCTGGTTGGCTCAGGGGATCCTTTGAGGATCTGAGGATAGACTGGGTTGGTTTTTGCAGCTGAAGCACCTTACCCATGTACTTTGGATTTTTGGGTCACATCCGGTAGTACTCAGGGGTTATTCCTGGCTCTGTACTCAGAAATCGCCCCTGGCAGGCTCGGGGACCATATGGGATGTGGGTTGGCAGCATGCAAGGCAAATGCCCTACCGCTGTGCTATCTCTCCAGCCCAGACCCAAATATTTTATGTTGAACTGCAAGCTTTTCTTTTAAGAGTTTACTGAAAAAAAAAAAAATCTAAGTTCCTAGTTATATAGGAACTAATCTAAAGAAATATGTACTTAAGTCATTTTTTGGGAACAGTCATATTCATTGAAGCCTTAAAATGATATTTAAGTGCTTATATATTCTCCAGTAAAATAATGAGCTTGTTAATAGTAACAAAACATCCTAGTACAGTATATGAAATTACATCTTAAGCATAGTTATGAAAGTGATCATTCTTATATTTTTCAGTGGCAAATTCTCTGACAACCAATAAAAAGATCAGAAGGAAAAATTTGTAAGTAAAAATGTCTCCTGATACATTAGTTATCCTATGATAAGCTTCAAAGACTGTAAAAATATAACAAAATATTTCAATTTTTATAATTAAATTCCTTAGAAATTATAAGATAGACTACCTACATGTGGATAGCACAATACTGGTGAAAGTAGCTAAAATAACTTATACTTGAATTCAAATACTACTGTTTTTGTTTGTTTGTTTGTTTTTTGGGCCACACCCGGCGGTGCTCAGGGGTCACTCCTGGCTGTCTGCTCAGAAATAGCTCCTGGCAGGCACGGGGGACCATATGGGACGCCGGGATTCGAACCAACCACCTTTGGTCCTGGATTGGCTGCTTGCAAGGCAAACGCCGCTGTGCTATCTCTCCGGGCCCTCAAATACTACTGTTTCCCCAACTTCTTAGTTTACTTTGACTTTTTCCCTCGCATACTGTTGAGTTCTCCCTTTGCCTAAAGTTCCAAATGATAGAGTAATATCTAATAGTGGCTTGCCTACTGCTTTATAGTGCACATTATATTTCCATAATACATATTTTCAAGTAAATAATATACTCTAACTCCATACTAAGGTAAATGCATTTTATAAATATATATTATAAAAAATAGTCTCAATTTATGATGAACTATGGAATTTATATAGTTTAATATGCTTTCCCACATTCTGATAATTTAACTATCAATTCTAATAGCCAATCAAAAATTGTAACAGTATCTTAACTTGGTAAGATTATATCTTTAACCTAGCCAACTTTAAAATAAAAGTTTCACATCTAAAAATAAGCCAAAAGGGTGATGCCAATTAATTTTTAACCAGAAGCAAAAAAAGTATCACAACTTCAAATTTGTACTTAGATTTAAACAAATCTCCATTTTAGTCCTTCTTCCCTTTTTCCCTTCCCTCTCTCCCCTCACTCTCTTCCTTCCCTCCCATCTTCCCTCCCTTTCTTTCTTCCTTTCATCTCTCCCTCCCTCCAGGCTTCCTTCCCACCTTCCCTCATTTTCTTCCTCCCTCTCTCCCTCCCTCCTTCTTTTCTTCCTTCCACCCACAACCAGGAGTGCTCATGGCTAATCCTGGTTCTGTGTTCATGGATCACTTTTCCTAACTCTTCTGGTCATTCTACTGAAAGGTAGTGTACAGAATAAAATCTAGGTCACTGCATGCAAGGCAGCAGTATTATCTCTCTGTACCCAGAATTATATTCTTTTTGCTAAAAGGTAGTTTTCAAGTCAATTGATAAAGAGAGGACCTTGAGAACTTAAAGTTATTATCTAGCCCATCAACTTCATTATGCAATAATGAGTAACATACACTATCTATTACTATCATTAAAAGAGGAAGAATGTTAATAGGGAAAATGAGAATAGTAGTGTTGATGACTACCATATTTTAAGTCAATTAGTCATGAAAAGTCAATTAATTCAGTAATTTTATAATAAGGCAACAAATACTACTATACTCCCAGATTTGAACAAATTGCCTTACAAATAAAAGCATACATTGAGAGGGGTTAAAGAACCTGAACTCACATCCTCAAGTCCCAGTAAAGACTTAATTCTAGGGTTCATTTTTTTTTTGGTTTTTGGGCCACACCCAGCATTGCTCAGGGGTTACTCCTGGCTGTCTGCTCAGACATAGCTCCTGGCAGGCACAGGGGACCATATGGGACACCGGGATTCGAACCAACCACCTTTGGTCCTGGATCGGCTGCTTGCAAGGCAAACGCCGCTGTGCTATCTCACTGGGCCCTCTAGGGTTCATTTTTAAAGGTGATTTAAGAGAATAGCTTTAAAAATAACATGTTAATAATTAGCTTTTACCAGGAATGAGATATGATTTACTTTGTAAGAATAGCAATTCAATCAGCTTACTTTTATTTCAAAATTCTAGGTATAAAGTGACCAAGAAGACTTTAAATGGTACAAATTAAAAAATGTTTATATTAGCATATGAAATATGTGAAGGAATCTGATTCTGTTAAGTATGGAGCAAAGACATATACTACTTCTATTTGGGAACCGGGGGCAGAAATATGACGTAAACGGAAAGATTTGGACTCCAGCACTCACTGATCATGAAAATGATCTTGTCTCTCCTCTCTCCTACTCTGTCTTGATCTCCTCTCCCCCTTCTCTCCTCTTCTTTCTTCTTTCTCTCCCCTCTTCTGTCTCTCTCCTTTTCTTCTCATTCTGTCTCTTTTCTCCCTCCTCTCCTTTCCTACCCTCTATCTGCTCTCTTTCTCTCCTCTCTCCCCTCCTTTCTCTCCCCTCCTTTCTCTCCCCTCCTTTCTCTCTTCTCCTGTCTCTCTTCTCTCTGCTACTGTCTTTTTATCTCCTCTCGTCTTTCCTCTCCTCTGTCCTCTTTCTCCTCTCTTCTCTCGTCTGTCAAGAGAGAATAAATAAAGAAAAAAAATGATCTTAAAATGCTATGACTTTGATTCTCTGGGACAGTCTTTTCTAGTGGGAAAAGGCACCACTCCCCCAACCCCTAAATGGGAGATGCTAGAAAGGGATGAACAGCTTATGGTGCAAATAAGATTGCAGAAGCAGTCTATTCACTGGAAGACAGATTTCCAGCAGGGCACTGAGTAAAAAGAAAATTATTTTCTAAAGGGATTGGTGGAAGGCCAAGTAAGTTTGGAAATCTCGGTTCTATGATAAAAAGTCATCCCAGAAGTCCTTTTCTGCCTTCTTAGGTCTTGGACTTCCAAGTATCTAAATCTTTTCTTTTGGTCTTTGGATGACTACTTGGCTTAAGGTTTACACCTGGTTCTGCGCTAGGGGATTACTCCTCAAAGGGCTCAGGGAATCCTATGAAGTGCCAGGGGTTGAACCCAGGTCAGATATGTGCAGGGAAAGCCCCAAAGTCACTGTACTGTTTCTTCAACCCCACACAGATAGAAAATGAACAGTACTGGGGTCAAAGAGATAGTACACTGGGTAGGGTGTATGCCTTGCATCCCATATATCGTCCCCCCAAGCAGCACCAGGAGTACTTGAATGCAGAGCCAGAATAAGGCCTAAACACTTCTGGGAGAGGCCCCCAAACAAAAACAAACAAAATTAATACTGCTCACTATATATATATATATATATATTTTTTTTTTTTTTTCTTTTTGGTTTTTGGGTCACACCCAGCAGTGCTCAGGGGTTACTCCTTGGCTGTATGCTCAGAAATAGCTCCTGGTAGGTTCGGGAGACTATATGGGATGCCAGGATTCAAACCACCATCCTTCTGCATACAAGACAAACACCTTACTTACCTCCATGCTATCTCTCTGCCCCCCCCCTTTTTTTAATCACTGTTCGCTTTTGACCTGTGAAGAAACAACTAGAATATCTGAAAATAGGGTGGAGTTTGGGCCACATCCCATGGTGCTCAGGGATCACTCCTGCCCTGTGCTCCTGGAACCCTCTGATGTTCTTTTTTTCTTGGTGAAGCAAGGTAGGTTTTGTTGGTTGTTTTTTATTTTTTGTTTGTTTGTTTTTTTGCCACACCCAGGGGTGCTCAGGGTTTACTCCTGACTCTACGCTCAAAAGCCGCTCCTGGTAGGCTTGGGGACCATATGGGATGCCAGGGATGAAACCTAGGTCCGTTCCAGTTGACCACATGCAAGGCAAATGCCTTACCGCTATGCTATTACTCAGGTAAGGTAGTTTTTTTATTGAAATATTAGGAAAGTGTGAAGAGAGAAAAAAATAGAAGTACACATTTTTGGAAGAACAAAAGATTCTCTAGAGTAGAAATAAGCAAGAAAAGAAGCACAGAGACAGTCAATGAGATAAATATTCAAGAAAAAGCATTGTCTTGAACAGTAAGTCCCTATGAGGGTCTGAGGACCAAAAATGGGCATGCAAGGCCCTATACCATCTTTCTAGTCCACAATCAGAATACATGTCAACTGTGTCAACTGCAGAGGACCTGAAAAAACACACTTAGAAAAAAGGCTTTTTGTTGCTGTTTGTTTTGGGGGGAGGGGATACATCTGGTGGTGCTCAGGGGTGTTACTCCTGGCTCTGTACTTAAGAATCACTCCTAGTGGTCTCAGAGACTATAGGGATGGCAGGGATTAAATCGGGGTTGGCAGCATGCAAGGCAAATGCCCTACCACTGTGCTACTGCTCTGGCCCCACTTAGAATAAAGGTGGAGAGAACTACACAAATCTCACAGATAAGAGATGGCACAAAGTCCCATTATTTTCAGAAGAAAACCGATAGGGCAAGAAAGCCCTTCCTAAAAGAATAGCAATGTAGATATAAGGTAGTGAAATGGAAAAACTGTCTCCAGAAAACCCAGTTATATGCTTTTTTAGTTCATCAACCATTGAGCCTTATATTAACAATCAAACACAGTCCGTGGTACAACAATGCCCTCTGGTGGACACAGATAATCCTAGTGGACAAAATAGTAATATTTAAATAATTAAGTCTTTTGGGTTTTTTGCTTTTCTTCTGGGGTGGGGTGAGGTTTGGTCACACCCAGCCATATGCAGGGTTTAGTCCTGACTCTGCACTTAGAAATCCCCCTGGAAGGCTTGGGGAACCATATAGACTGCCAGGGATTGAACCTAGGTCGACCGTGTACAGGGCAAACACCCGCTGTGCTATCACTCCGCCCCCCCCCACAAACAACTAGTTTTTAATTCCTTTTTTATGCTCTTAAAAATGTTGCTTTAAATCTTACGTTGTTGTTGTCGCAGGGGTTACTCCTGGCTATCTGCTCAGAGATAGCTCCTGGCAGGCACAGGGGACTATATGGGACGTCGGGATTCGAACCAACCACCTGGATCGGCTGCTTGCAAGGCAAATACCGCTGTGCTATCTCTCCGGCCCCAAATCTTAAGTTTTTAAAGTCTCAGTGTCTCCTTTTCTAAAACCCCTCTCTTGAATTTAAATATCCTTGATTAATATCCCCAAAATGTTTTATTTTCTTTAATCTTTTCAGTGCAATTCCTAGTATCAGTTCATATTTTTGTGGTGGTGGGTGTTCCTGGACCACACCTGGTAGCTTAGAAGTTACTCCTGGTCTGAAGTCAGACATGATTCCTGGCTGGCTTGAGGAACCAGAGATTGAACCCTGAAGACAAATGCCTTACTTGTAATAATGCTCCGAACAATTTTTTTTTAACTAGCACACTTCGATTTCTTTTTTTTTTTTTTTTTTTTTGGTTTTTGGGCCACACCGGCAGTGCTCAGGGGTTACTCCTGGCTGTCTGCTCAGAAATAGCTCCTGGCAGGCACGGGGGACCATATGGGACACCGGGATTCGAACCAACCACCTTTGGTCCTGGATCGGCTGCTTGCAAGGCAAACGCCGCTGCGCTATCTCACCGGGCCCGCACACTTCGATTTCTACTATCAAAATACTCTAACAATAATTAATTAAAATTAGGCTACACTTAAAAAGCATTTAATGAAAATACTTATACATACAGTTAATAGACTGGGAGAGATATTTTAAAAAACCATCATCTAAAACAGGGGTCCTCAAACTGTTTAAACAGGGGGCCAGTTCACTGTCCTTCAGACTGTTTGGAGGGCCAGATTATAGTAAAAACAAAAATTATGAACAAATTTCTATGCACACTGCATATATTTTATTTAGAAGTGAAGAAACAAAATGGGAATAAATACAATATGTGGCCCGCGGGCCATAGTTTGAAGACCATTTATCTAAAACATCCCAAAAATTTCTTCCTGAACAGGAACATGAAGAATTCCAACAATAAATGGGTACAGACTATGCAGTCACAGAAAAATTTGAATAGTTGAGATATGATGTAACAGTCAACCTCACGATAAGGAGATAAATGTACATTAAAACATCTGGCAGGCTATTTTATACTCATCAATTTGGCAAAAAATGTTAAAGCTACATAATATCAAGTGATATATGGACATGGTGAAATATTTACTTTCTCATATACTGGTAGGGCAAGTTTAGAACCATTCTTCAGTGTCGGGGTTTATCGGACCTAAATATTTAAGTGAGTCCACACAGAGTGAAATAGCCAATAAAATTCTCAGGCATAATCTCTCAGAAATAAATTTTCATAATCAAGGAGGAAAAAGTTTATCTTTTAATGTTGCATATCACTGGAGAACAGATAAGTAAAATATGATATTATGGGCATTTGACTTGCATGTGGCCGACCTGAGTTCGATTCCCAGTATCCCATATGTCTCCAGAGCCAGACAGGAATGATTCTGAGGCACAGAACCAGTAGTAATCTCTGAGCACACACCAGGTGTGGGCTCCCAAACCAACAACAACAACAACAAAATGCAAACACATAATACTGATAAAAAAAAAAGACATATGAAAAAATGCCAAAGAGGTGTTCCAAGACTTAGAAGGAAAATGGAATAGATGACTGGAAATGAGGGAGTAACACACTCATATATAACTAAAGAATGATCTTTCAAGAACTAATGATGGGGGCCGGTGTGGTGGTGCAAGTGTAGGGTGTTTGCCTTGCATGAGCTAACCTGGGATGGAGTGCAGTTCGATCCCCCAGCGTCCCATATGGTCCCCTAAACCAGGAGCGATTTCTGAATGCACAGCCAGGAGTAACCCCTGAGCATCATCGGTATGGCCCCAAAACAAAACAAAAAAAAAATAGAACTAATGAACTAGTGATGAAGATGGGCCTGAATTGAGAAAAAAAAAAACAAGTGAATTGGATTAAATTTATAATCCTCAAAAATCAAATAAACAGAGAAAAAAAATCCTATCATTATAAAGATTTCCTTTTTTAAAATTATTTAATTGCATCACTGTGAGATACAGTTACAAAGTTGTTCATGACTGAGTTTTAGTCATACAATGTACAACACTTCACCAGTGCACATTTCCTGCCACCAATATCCTTATTTTTCCTCCTGCCCTCCCCTCTGTCTTCCTCTAGAACAGACATTTTTCTTCTCTCTCTTCCTTTTTTCTTTTAAACACTGTGGCTTGCAATATTATTACTGAAGGGTTATCATGCATATCACATTACAGTGTGGAGGTTTCTTAAAAATGAAAAAGACAGTAGAGAGACAACTTAAGTGACTGTGCACATGCCTATTGGACAGAGCACCTCAACCTGAACTGAACAGAGCTTTGCTGGGAGTAAACCTTATAAAAATAAATAAGTAAAATTCAAAATAGATCTTTCATGCTACCTTGTGATCTAGTAGCAATTACCCTCCTAGGTATCTAAACAGAAGACTAGAGAAAAAAAGAACCTCAAAAGACATCTACATACCCAATGTTCATTGCAATTCTATTTACAATAACTAAAATATGAAAATAACCCAACCTGCAAACAATAGTGGGTAAAGAAATCATGGTAAACATACACAATGGACACTACTATTACTTCACAGCTGTAAGAAAAAGATAGACTACTGACATTTACATCAATATGGATGTTACTATAATGGAATATGCTAAGCAAAGTAAATGAAAAGCAAATAGCTAAATAGCAGATGATCTCACTCATATATAAAGTTAATCAAAACAAGAAAATAGTCAAAGATAATGGCAGAGAGATTTTAGTACTTTAGTTGTGGGCATGGTGTAACAGCAAGGCAAGCATAAAATAATATTAGGACTATTGTTAAAAAAGAGAGTATTTGGGGCCAGAGCAGTAGAGTTAGAGGTAAGGCGTCTGCCTTGCAAGTGCTAGCCTAGGACAGACCGTGGTTTGATCCCCCAGAGTTCCATATGGTCCCCCAACCCAGGAGCGATTTCTGAGCACGTAGCCAGGAGTAACCCCTGAGCGTCAATGGGTATGGCTCCAAAACAAAAACAAACAAACAAAAGAGTATTTGAGGCTGGAGCAGTGGCGCTAGAGATAAGGCGTCTGCAAGAGCTAGCCTATGACAGACAGACCATGTTCGATCAAATGGATGTGCCCCCACCCCGCAAAAAAAAGTATTTGATCTAAGGCCAAGGAGATAATTTAGTATGTGGGAGACCTGGGTTCAATACTCAGCACTGCATGGTACCCTAAGATCACAGGAACAAACCCCACACTCTGGGCTGAGATTCACCCCTCAGTACTACCAGGTATAGTACCAACACCAAAATGTACTTGTCCAATGACTGCATTTCTTCAGACATGGGTTCTGTTGATGTGATTTCCCATCCCCCCACATCTTTATATTTTTTTTTTATGAATGAGCATACTTCCGAAATTCTTTTTTTTTTTTTGGGGGGGGGGCCACACCTGGAGGTGCTCAGGGGTGACTCCTGGCTATCTGCTCAGAAATAGCTCCTGGCAGGCACTGGGGACCATATTGGATGCCAGGATTCGAACCAACCACCTTAGGTCCTGGATCAGCTGCTTGCAAGGCAAATACCATTGTGCTATCACTCCAGCCCACATTTTTTTTGTTTGATGAATTATAGCAATAAGTTATATTAGTTATAGAGAGCTATAACTACATATTAGTTATAGAAAATGCCACTGAATCAGAGGAAAGACATGTTTTTATGTTGTCAAACTCTACATTAACTCTGGGGCCTCAATACTATGCTGTGCAAGTTTTAAATACATGACAACTGCCTACATTAAAGACAAAAAGAAAAATTTACATTTAGCAATTATAACTCTTTTATTAGAAGTTCTACTCTGTAAAAAACCTAAAGAGTTAATTTAGACTTAACTATCAAAATGCAAAATAAAACAAGAATTGCATCATTTTTTTTTAGAAGCAATGATCTAGTATATTTTCTCATCAAGCAATGTGACAGCAATCATTATTATAAAATATATTTTTTTTCCAGTGGTATTTCCTTCTTGAAGATGTCTTTTTTTTTTTTAACACCACCCATCACCAATGCAACATTCCCATCACCAATGTCCCAAGTCTCCCTCCTCCCCACCCGACCCCCGCCTGTACTCTAAACAGGTTCTCAATTTCCAATCATACATTCTCATTATTAGGACAGTTCAAAATGTAGTTATTTATCCAACTAAACTCATCACTCTTTGTGATGAGCTTCCTGAGGTGAGCTGGAACTTCCAGCTCTTTTCTCTTTTGTGTCTGAAAGTTATTATTGCAAGAATGTCTTTCATTTTTCTTAAAACCCATAAATGTGTGAGACCATTCTGCGTTTTTCTCTCTCTCTGACTTATTTCACTCAGCATAATAGATTCCGTGTACATCCATGTATAGGAAAATTTTATGACTTCATCTCTCCTGACAGCTGCATAATATTCCATTGTGTATATGTACCACAGTTTCTTTAGCCATTCGTCTGTTGAAGGGCATCTTGGTTGTTTCCAGAGTCTTGCTATGGTAAATAGTGCTGCAATGAATATAGGTGTAAGGAAGGGGTTTTTGTATTGTATTTTTGTGTTCCTAGGGTATATTCCTAGGAGTGGTATAGCTGGATCGTATGGGAGCTCGATTTCCAGTTTTTGGAGGAATCTCCATATCGCTTTCCATAAAGGTTGAACTAGACGGCATTCCCACCAGCAGTGGATAAGAGTTCCTTTCTCCCCACATCCCCGCCAACACTGTTTATTCTCATTCTTTGTGATGTGTGCCATTCTCTGTGGTGTGAGGTGGTATCTCATCGTTGTTTTGATTTGCATCTCCCTGATGATTAGTGATGTGGAGCACTTTTTCATGTGTCTTTTGGCCATCTGTATTTCTTCTTTGTCAAAGTGTCTGTTCATTTCTTCTCCCCATTTTTTGATGGGATTAGATGTTTTTTTCTTGTAAAGTTCTGTCAGTGCCTTGTATATTTTGGAGATTAGCCCCTTATCTGATGGGTATTGGGTGAATAGTTTCTCCCACTCAGTGGGTGGCTCTTGTATCTTGGGCACTATTTCCTTTGAGGTGCAGAAGCTTCTCAGCTTAATATATTCCCATCTGTTAATTTCTGCTTTCACTTGCTTGGAGAGTGCAGTTTCTTCCTTGAAGATGCCTTTAGCCTCAATGTCCTGGAGTGTTTTACCTACGTATTGTTCTATATATCTTATGGTTTTGGGGCTGATATCGAGGTCTTTAATCCATTTGGATTTTACCTTCGTACATGATGTTAGCTGGGGGTCTAAGTTCAATTTTTTGCAAGTGGCTACCCAGTTTTGCCAACACCACTTGTTGAAGAGGCTTTCTTTGTTCCATTTAAGATTTTTTGCTCCTTTATCAAAAATTAGATGATTGTATGTCTGGGGAACATTCTCTGAGTATTCAAGCTTATTCCACTGATCTGAGGGCCTGTCTTTATTCCAATACCATGCTGTTTTGATAACTATTGCTTTGTAGTAAAGTTTAAAGTTGGGGAAAGTAATTCCTCCCATATTCTTTTTCCCAATGATTGCTTTAGCTATTCGAGGGTGTTTATTGTTCCAAATAAATTTCAAAAGTGCCTGGTCCACTTCTTTGAAGAATGTCATGGGTATCTTTTTTTTTTTTTTTTGTCCACATCCGGTGTTGCTCAGGGGTTACTCCTGGCTACATGCTCAGAAATTGCTCCTGGCTTGGGGGACCCTACAGAACCTCAGGGGATTGAACCGCGGTCAGTCCTAGGCTAGCACACGCAAGGCAGACGCCTTACCACTTGTGCCACCACTCCAGCCCCCATAATTCTTTTTATACCTTGAAATTTATTGTTGAAACTTCATTTTAAATGCTATTATTAATACTGATGCTTCAAATATATTTTTTATCATGGGGGGAAAAATAGAATCCTCCCCCAAAAAGAAAACATGAAAAAGCCTTTGACTCTCTCTGTAGAACTGAGGTTACTAAAAGTTGAGCGAATGGGGATAAAATCTTGGAAAGGGTCAAAGAGACAGGATAGACTAAGGTGCTTGCCTTGCACCTAGTTAACACTCATTTAATCCCTGGCACTCCATTTGGCTCCCTAAACACTGCCAAGAGTGATCCCTCTGCACCACTGTGTGTGGTTGAAAGCTCCCTTTCTCCCATACCCTATACCCCATTCTCTACAATAAAAAAAAAAAAAAAGAGGAAAAGGTGTATGCACTATGGCAGTGGAATATTGGGAATTTGGTGGTGAACACAGTGTGGTAGGATACATTTGAAGAGGTGTGAAAATGTATTACTTAAACATACAATCTTGTTAACAAATATAACTTCAATAAAAATAAATTTAAAAAAATTAAAAAGATAAAAGTACATGGAAGAAAATATCAGTATCTCAGAAAAATATTCAGGTATAACCAGAAGCTTGGTTGAAGGTAGTAAGGTAGTGTTCTGGCTTGTTTTAAAATCAATATGCTGGGGATGGAGTAAAATATAGTGGGTAGAACACTTGCTTTGCATGCGGCCGATCTGGATTTGATCCTATCACCCCATATGGATCCTTGAGACCTGCCAAGAGTGATCCCTGAGCACAGAACCAGGAGTAAGCCCTGAACATAGCTGAATATGACTCAAAACCGACATATACGAAAAATGCAATATTCAAGATACACTTGTTAGAAATATAAAATTAATACATTTAGATGTTCAAATTCTACAAATATGGAAAGAGCAAATGAGCTGAAAGACTGAAGATCATGAGCAAATGAGCTTTTTTTAATCTTGAAACTTTTTGGAAATAGCAACTATAAGGATAGTTATGTTGCAGTTTCACAACAGGCACAAGGCTGTTAATATCTCTAGTATTTGTCTCCTAAACTAAATGGAATTAATCCACAAATTAATTCTGAAATTTTGGGTCCCTAAGGTACAAAGGCCATGTCAAAAGAAAATTCTATGTAACAACAACCATCTTAAAAACATTTTAAGAAATTATCCTTAGAACCTTTATCATTTTAAATGTTTTGGCCTATCACTGAAATAAAAATAAATAAATGAGAAAAAAAAAAAGACAGGCTAGGGGCTGGCGAGGTGGCGCTAGAGGTAAGGTGTCTGCCTTGCAAGCGCTAGCCAAGGAAGGACAGTGGTTCGATCCCCTGGCATCCCATATGATCCCCCAAGCCAGAGGCAATTTCTGAGCATTTAGCCAGGAGTAACCTCTGAGCATCAAACGGGTGTGGCCGAAAAACAAAACAAAACAAAAAACAAAAAATAAGTACATTTGGAACCGGAGAAATAGCACAGCGGCGTTTGCCTTGCAAGCAGCCGATCCAGGACCAAAGGTAGTTGGTTCGAATCCCAGTGTCCCATATGGTCCCCCGTGCCTGCCAGGAGCTATTTCTGAGCAGACAGCCAAGGAGTAACCCCTGAGCACCGCCGAGTGTGGCCCAAAAACCAAAAAAAAAAAAAAAGAAAGAAAAAAGAAAAAAAGGCAGGCTTAAGTCAAAACATTGCTCAAAGAAGCTAACAATTACCACATTAGCACAGACAGCAAAAGGCTATAAGCTCCTTCTTCCACCCCATCCCACTTTCTACCACACTTTCCTATTAGAATTCTCTAATATATTTTTAGAACTTTGATTCATTATAATTCTCTACCTTATACAAATAAGCATTAAGTTCAGAAATCACATCTGTGAACTTATTATGGCATGGTTTAAGAAAGTTGTTCAAAATTGTTGAAATAAGGGCCCGGAGAGATAGCACAGTGGCGTTTGCCTTGCAAGCAGCCGATCCAGGACCAAAGGTGGTTGGTTCGAATCCCGGTGTCCCATATGGTCCCCCGTGCCTGCCAGGAGCTATTTCTGAGCAGACAGCCAGGAGTAACCCCTGAGCATCGCCGGGTGTGGCCCAAAAACCAAAAAAAAAAAAAAAAATTGTTGAAATAAATTACAAGAAAATTCAAATGGTAGTTTGGTATATGCTAATAAATATACTTAATTTCACAGCTCTTCCAAACAAAAGAACTATGTATTAACAACACATGAAAAGAGATTTCAAATTATTATAATAGTAAAGATTTTTTAAAGCAACATAAGAGTAAAAATTACATAAAATATATAGCCAGCTCACTTATCTCAGGTACATCTGAGCTGAGTAGACTTTCTGCCTAGCTTTCTCAACGAATGTATGTGTATGCTTATCCTTACCAATGGGGGATTCTGGAGTCAGCCCCATGCTTTGAAGCAAGGCTTCTGCTTCTCTTCTTTTTTTTTCAAGATCTGATTCTTCTTGCATAGGAGCTGCTGCTTCCTTCTTCTGGTCAGTCTAAAATTTTTAAGTTAAAAACTTGTTGACATATGGTATGGAATATTTCTGTATGTAAAAAACTATGTTAAAACAAAGTTCTTAACGGTGTTCTTCTTATAATGTAAAGTATATAAAATATAAATAAATTTTTACATATGCTTTATATATGAAAATATATACTTTATTAAATATATAAAGTAAAAGTAAAAATAAAAATAATCTAAATAAAAAAACAAAACAAAACAAAACAAAATAATCTAAATAAACCCCTAATAGGGGTTTTGAATACAAATTATAGTCACTTAATGATTATCATTCTTGGTAAGGTTCTAGTAGGAAATAGCCAAATGATATTTGGATATCAAGATCCAACTATCCAAGATTAGGATAAACAGATCAAGCCCCAAAGCAAACAAAAAAACAACCAGGAATTTTTGTAGTTAAATTTAAATTTAAAAAGTATTGTATTAAAAAAGTATTTTAATTTTCTGCAGTATGAAATTACTGCTTATGGCCAGTAATTATAAAAGTTTCCCTTGATAGGGGCCGGAGAGATAGCATGGAGGTAAGGCATTTGCCTTGCATGCAGAAGGATGGTGGTTCAAATCCCAGCATCCTATATGGTCCCCTGAGCCTGCAAGGAGTGATTTCTGAGTATAGATCCAGGAGTAATCTCTGAATGCTGCTCGATGTGACACAAAAACCAAAAACCAAAAAAAAAAAAAGAAAGCCTCCTTTGATGGCACAAGAACTTATAAGCTACCAAAAAATTATTTAGGAGGTAACAGATTTTAAAGCAAATAAATAATTTGATTTGTTAAAAAATATGAGCACTTCAAAGTTCTGTTAATGTAACTATATCACAGGACAATTGTCAAAATTTATATCTGTAGGTCTTTATTTAATTTTTTTAACTCCAGATCTTGGTTTCGGAGCAAAAGCACAGTGGGTAGGGCATTTCCCTTGCATGCAGCTGACCTGGGTTTGATCCTGGGCATCCTATATGGTCCCCTACACTCTCTCTCACTCTCTCTCTTTCTCTCTCTCTCCTCTTTCTCTCCTCTCTCTTCTCTCTCTCTCTTTCTCTTCTCTCTCTCTCTCTCTCGTTATGTCAAACTCAGTAGAAATATTTCAATGACTAATTTATAATGAAAGGATATATGAACAAGCCCCCTAATAAATCTATTATACATTTCTATTTTTCAATAAAATCATCTTCTAGACAAATTATATGCAGTTTTTGTAAACAAGCTTATAAATTCAAGCTATTATTCCATGTCTTATAAGCGAGCTAATATAATTCTTTTCTTTATGTAATAAGGATATTACTGAAAAATAAGCTGAACTTTTTATAAAGCAAACCCTAGAAATAAATTAATGTTTACATTAAATATCTTTTTAAGTCAATCTCTCAGTTGTCATTTTCACACACCTAATTTTTTAAATAAGTTTCACTTACAGTGCTATCTTTGCAGTTAAAAAAAACTGTATTTTTCTCTATTTTGAAAGTGTCACATAAAGGTATAATGTATAGATTTAAATAAAATTCAATTATTTTACACTACATGTTTTGGTTTTGATACTACACTCAGTGGTACTGAGTGACTATGTGGTGTTGTGAATCAAATCCAGATCTCCTGCATGCAAAGCATGTACTCCACTTCAGGGTAAGCCTTCTCCCTAACCCCCGAAGTTTACTTTAAAAAAAAAATGAGCTCGGGCTGGAGAGATAGTACAGCGGGGAAGGCACGTGCCTTGCACCCACCCAACCTGGGTTTGATCCCCAGTATCTCATATGATTCCCAGGAGCAACACCAGGAGTAATTCCTGAACACAGAGCCAGGTGTAATCCAAGCACCAATGGTTGTGATCCCTCAAGCAAAAATAAATAAAATAAAACATACTTCCTTTTTTTTCCTTTCTTCTTCTTTCCTCTTCTTTTCTTCTCTGATTTGGGCTAACCGCTGTTTCTTTCGTTCCAATTCCGCCTTTAATTCACTTTTGTCTGACATGTTTGTGACCTTAAAAAAAGCACACAATCAAAATACCTTGGTTAAAAATAAAAGCAGTACCTTTTTTTTTAAACCTTAAAAACCATGTCACTCAATTTAAAAAAATTACATCTAGGAGAACAAACTCTACTTCTAAAATAATGGGAGATAGATTTCTCCAAGGGTTAAGTAAACAAATTAGATGAGTACCGAGTTACCTATAGAACTAGCACACAGAGTAAACTGCTTAATGTTCAAGTGCTCACATTTAACCCAAAAAAAGAGAATATTGTTGTTGTTTTTTAATAACATCAGCACACTAAGGGCACTCTCAAAACTTCAGACCTGGACTGGCATTTTCACAGTTCATAGACTGCATGACAAGGGGGAAAAAAATCTATTACCAGCATCTTGTATATATAGGGTCTTAGACATTTGATATAAGCGCTAAGGGAGGTCTTGGTGCAGGAGTCATAGTAAAGCCAAGTAAACACAAAAAGTTAACCATGACAACCTTCCAAACGTACTTAGGAGAAACTAAGTATGCTTGTAAGCCAGAGCCCACCCAGAAATCGGGTTATCTGGGGTTTCAGGACCGACAGACAGCAGAGCAGGGCCAAGCGCAAGGCCTCAGCTTCCAGAACTGCCAAGTGAGCTTCCATTCTCAAAACTCCGTAAGAGAACTGTGCCTGGAATTGGGGTTCCAACCTCCGCGTTCCTTCCTGTCCCCGCTGCTACCTGCATACACACACAGTGAGGAATCATTGCTCTGAGCTCTGCTCAGTGATGACTTTTATTTATAAAAATGGAGCCAAGCGAAGTCAGGTTAGTCCCGGGAGCTCTGTCTGGGATCAGGGCCAAGAGGGTGCGGTCCCGGATCGGGTGCCTGGAGAAAGTGGGGGGTGGGATCAGAGAACTCCCGACCAGGCTTCAGACTCCACTGCGTGTCGAGAAGAGGATTTGGGGGTGTGTGTCTCCCCAAAAGGCCTTCCAGAATCCCCCACACCTGCCTCTCCTGGCCTTGCTTGAGGCGCTGTAGTCAGCAGGAGCTGCCCAGGCACCCAGGAGGTCCCGGAGTGAGAGAAACGGAGCAGAGACCTTCAGGGAGGAGTGGGGCCACCCACCTGTCAAAGGACGGGATGGGAGAAAAAAGTTCACCCGCCAGCGACCTGCCCGGAAAGTCCACTCGGCCTTCGCCCCCAGAGCGAGCAGCCGCCGCCACCCCAAGCCGCTTCCCGGAGCACACAAAGAGGGACGGGCGGTGGCTGGTACGGCGAGCGCGTAGGGACAAAAATCATCAGGCGTTCTTAGCGTGCATTCGGGATTTGCAGCCACGCTTTGGGGTGTCTTTGCCTTGATTTACCTGTGTGGTGCAGAAGCCGAGAGGTGACGCAAAAGAATCGGGAGCCCAGAGATTCTCGATTTGTCAAGACTAACTCCCAATATCCGAGACTGGGAAAGCAACACCCTACCCTACCCTAGCAGTCCGAGTGACGTGACTCGAGAGAACTACAAGTCCCAGTTCCAAAGAGGGAAATTGTGTTTGCGAGCGTTGCATTCTGGGAGTTGTGGTCCCTGGTGATTGCAAAAGATGCTGGGATCTGTAGTGTTTCTTGGTTTCCTAGAGGCTTCTTCCCTTCCAGATTGCAAAAATGACCTTCTAGCACTCATTTTTTTTAAATATCTTTATTTAAACACCTTGATTACAAATATGACTGTAGTTGGGTTTCAGTCATGTAAAGAACACCCCCCTTCACCAGTGCAACATTCCCATTACCAATATCCCAAATCTCCCTCCTCCAACCCCACCCCTGACTGTGCTTTAGACAAGCTTTCTACTTCCTTCATTCATTCACTTTATTATGATAGTTCTGAATGTAGTTATTTCTCTAACTGCACTCATTACTCTTTTTGGTGAGCTTCATATTGTGAGCTGGACCTTCTAGCCCCCCTCTCTTTTGTCTCTGAAAATTATTGTAAAAAATGTCTTATTTTTCTTAAAACCCATAGATGAGGGATACTATTCTGCGTCTATCTATCTCCCTCTGACTTATTTAACTCAGCATAATAGATTCTATGTATATCCATGTATAGGAAAATTTCATGACTTCATCTCTCCTGACGGCTGCATAATATTCCATTGTGTATATGTACCACAGTTTCTTTAGCCATTTATCTGTTGAAGGGCATCTTGGTTGTTTCCAGAGTCTGGCTATTGTAAATAGTGGTTTTTGTGTTTGGGGGCCACAACTGGAGGTGCTCAGGGCTTACTCCTTACTATGTGCCCAAGGATCAATTCTAGTGGGTTAGGGGCACCACAATAGAGAACAAACCCTCATAGCCACATGTAAGGCTAATGTCCTACCTGCTGAACCTTATACCGCCCCCAGCACTCATCTTTAATGCATTTCCTTCATTGGTCAGTGTTCACAGTGTTCTTAAAAGTTAAGTTTTAAGATTTTTTTGATTTTTTTATTTTAACACTGTGATTACAAACATAATTGTAGTTGAGTTTCAGTCATAATAAGAACACACTCCCCCTCACCATGCAATCTTCCCATCACCAATGCCCCAGCTCTTCCATCCCCACATGTCTTATTTGCTCAGAGAAAGTTGCAGTGCACAAGGACTACAACTTGAAACGCCATTATTCAACTAAACATGTGGAAAAATGTGAAAAATATTAAGGAAATGAGAGAGCCAAGCAGGTTGTCAGTCTTAAAGCATGTCTAATGAGGCAACAAGATTTCTTCAAGAAAGCAACCAAAGAGAATGTTGCATCAGTCAAAGCTAGTTACATGGTTAGTGAGATGACTGCTAAGGCAGGAAAACCATTCACAGGAGAGTTTGTTAAAAAATGCATGTTACAGGCTGCAAGTATTATCTGTCTGGAAAAGAAAGGTCAGTTTAGCAAAATCAGCCTTTCTGCTAACACAGTGGCAGAGCGCATTTCTGACATGTCAAGTGACATTTATCATCAACTGTGTGAGAAAGCCAAATGTTTTGATGCATACTCAGTTGCTCTTGAAGAGGGCACAGATATAACAGACACTGCGCAGCTCACAATTTATGTCCGTGGTGTTGATTGCAATTTTGAGTTGACAGAGGAGCTGCTCACAATAATTCCAATGCATGGCCAGACCACCACTAATGAGATGTTTCGGCATCTGTGTGATGCCACTGAGAATGCAGGAAGAGGTTTGTTGGAATAATAACCAATGGAGCACCATTGATGACAGGGAAGAAAAATGGACTGTTAGTATTTGTTCAAAAAAAAACTTGAAGAGGAGGGTGTAGAGAAGGCCATTGCTCTTCACTGTATTATCCATCAGCAGGCCCTTTACAGTAAATGCCTGCCGTGTGACAATGTAATGTCTGTTGTGAAATGCATCAACCAAATCAGATCCAGGGGCTTAAAGCACAGGAGGTTCTGTGCCTTTTTAGAGAAAATGGAGTCAGAATATGGAGATGTGCTCTATTTCACCGAGGTACGTTGGCTCAGCAGGGGAAATGTCCTGAAAAGATTTTTTGAGTTGAGAGAAGAAGTGAAAGCCTTCATGGAGAAAGATGAGAATGCTGTTTCTGAGTTGAGTGATCACAAATGGCACATGGACTTAGCTTTTCTTGTTGACATCACACATAAGCTGAATGTACTAAACAAGATGTTACAAGGCCCGGGGCAGCTTATCAGTGCTGCCTATGACAACGTGAGAGCATTCTCCACAAAACTTGTGTTACGGAAATCCCAGCTCTCTCAGACAAACCTTTGCTATTTCCCAGCATGCAAGGAACTTGTGGATGCAGGCATACCATTCAGTGGTGAGGAATATGTTGATACTATTTTTGAGCTAGAGAAGGAATTTGATCACAGATTTGCAGACTTCAAAAAGCACAGAACCACTTTCCAAATTTTTGTGGACCCCTTTTCCTTTGATGTGCAAAGTGCCCCTCCTGTGCTTCAAATGGAGCTCATTGACCTGCAATGCAACTCTGATCTCAAAGTCAAGTTCAGGGAGATTAGTGGAAAGGCAGACATGCATGGGCAATTTTTGAGAGAATTGCCTTCCAGCTTCCCTGAGCTTTCCCGAATGTTCAAACGCACCACGTGCCTTTTTGGGAGCACATATTTGTGTGAAAAGTTATTCTCCACGTTGAACTTCAATAAGTCAAAGTACAGGTCCAGACTTAATGATAATCATCTTTAAGCCATACTGAGGGTCTCAACTGCTTCCTCTCTAAAGCCAAATGTGGTTCAGATTTGTGAGAAGAAGCGCTGTCAAGCCTCTGGCAGCAAGGAATAGGCAAACGATGCCATGTTCAGAAGAAGTGTTCATGATCTTCACTCAATGCTCTATTCATGTTCAGAAGAAATAATTAAAACTGTTAATAATGACGTTTGAGGACTTTTTTTTTTTTTTTTTGCAAAATCCCTTATGCGGCACTGCCTCACCCCAACTTTGCCTCCTGTGGCCCCCAGGTAAATTGAGTTAGAGACCCCTGGGGTAGAGTGTTATATTCAGAGCTGAAATGTATCTCTTTGTCTACAAGCACAGGTAGGTGTGGCTCCAGGTACCCACCCCCAGCCCAAATGAAATACATTCTTCCAATACATCCTTTAAAAAAAATTGGGGGGGGGGAGCATACCTGACAGTGCTCAGAACTGACTCTCTGCCCAGGGATCACGTCTGAAGGACTTGGGGGACTGTATCAGTGCTGAGAATCAAACCTGAATTGGCCATATGCAAGGCAAAAACACTTCCTACTGGCCCTTCCAATATATTCTTTTTTTCTTTCTTTTTTTTTTCGGGCCACACCCGTTTGATGCTCAGGGGTTACTCCTGACTAAGTGCTCAGAAATTGCCCCTGGCTTGGGGGCTTGGGGGGACCATATGGGACATCGGGGGATCGAACCCTGGTCCTTCCTTGGCTAGCGCTTGTGAGGCAGACACCTTACCTCTAGCGCCACCTCTCCGCCCCCCCCCAATATATTCTTATCATGAATTTTTAGCCTGAAATGTTAGCACCTGGATGGTTCATAGAAACATGAACTGAATATTTATTTAAAAGTTTGTGTGAAGGGGCTGGAGAGATAGCATGGAGGTGGGGCGTTTGTCTTTCATGCAAAAGGACGGTGGTTCAAATCCTGGCATGCCATATGGTCCCCTGAGCCTGCCAGGAGCGATTTCTGAGCACAGAGCCAGGAGTAACCCCTGAGCACTGCAGGGTGTGACCCAAAAACCAAAAACTAAAAAAAAAAAAAAAAAAAAAAGTTTGTGTGAAGGCCCAGGGATAAGCCCAATTGATAGTAAGCATGTGTGAGGCCATGAATTCCATCTGGCTCCAGCTGGTCACACACATGCTGAATGTGATCCTGGCAGCACTTCCTTTTTGGGATCTTCTTATGCCTCAACAGTGTGTGACCTGCACATTCCACCACTTATCAAAGCTGAAAGTGTGAAGTCTCTGGCAAATACTGTAACAAAGTGTCTGATTGCAACACACACACACACACACACACACACACACACACACACACACACACACACACACATCCTTCAGCTATCACAACAGCAAAGGGAAGGAGGGAAATAAATAAGTAAATAAATAGAATAAATAAGCTGTCCCACACTACTTGACATGCTCTGAAATGACTGAAGAAAGCAAACATGAATCTGTGTAGAAACTCATTCTTCTTCTAGGCTTCAAAGAATTCCACAGAGTAAATTTAAAAAAAAAGTATGCTGAAAACTTACACAAAAAGAAAGAGCTAACCAAAAAAAAAAAAGCATTAGATAGCATTTTAAGGTTCATAATTTGAAATTCTCAGACAGAATATGATTACACAAATGTGATCAACATGCTAAAAAAAAGGGAGGACTAAAATATGACCAAGAAAAAGATTTGAAAAAGGGACATATTTTTCTAGAGTTTTTAGCAGTTCAGCTGCCTAGAATTCCATTTTTCAAAGCTTTTAAAATTAATGACTTAAATAAAAAACAGTCACTGAATGAACTGAACATACAGAACAAAGTTAAAGAAAGCCTCATGCCTGTTTACTCAGGCATGAGGGGTACAGTTCTTTGGCATTTCCCTACCTTCCTTCAGTCACAAGGCTAGGAACAAGGCTAGTTACTTGAAATCCACATTTTCCATTCTAGCAGACACACACAGCACCAGGGATTCAGAAATTCTCAGCTCAAACAATCTCAAGTCTGTTTCTGTTTCCGTAAGCAGAATGCTCCCCCAGAGCTCTCTCCTGGGGGCAGACTACACCTTGGGATGGTGACCAAGAAATGAATCTTTGGGACTGTGGGTGAAATTTGAGTTTTCAGGTTGGGTGCTTATATATATATACACTTGATGGACCTTGCCTTATAGTTGGAGAGAGAGAGAGAGAGAGAGAGAGAGAGAGAGAGAGAGAGAGAGAGAGAGAGAGAGAGAGAGAGAGAGAGAGAGAGACAAGGGTTTGCAGTTGTGGTTAGAAGTACTGCTCTGGGCTGGAACAATAGCACATGGATAGGACATTTGCCTTGCACTCTGCCGACCCTGGTTTGTTCTACGGCATCCCATATAGTCTGAATGACTCCTGAGTGCAGAGCCAGGAGTAACCCCTGAACACCGCTGGATGTGCCCCTCAAAAAAAGGGAAAAAAGAAGTCTTCCTATTAGAGTGTTATAGACCAAACAGAATGCTGCATTCCCTAGAATTCAAACTTCAAAACAGGTCTTTGTCAAGAGAGGACAATGAAATGTATTTTGTTTAACTCTTTTGTTTGCTTGTTTCTAACACTTAATTTATTTGGGGTTGTTTTGTTTGCTTGTTTCTAACACTTAATTTATTTGGGGTTGTTTCTTTAGCAGGGATGCCCAGGCAATATGTGGGGTCCTTGATGGCCACTCCTCTCATTCCTCAGCCAGTTAGCCAGGTGGTTCAGTGATGGAGCCTGAGGTTTTGAAGCTGCTCAGACCCTGTCCAGTCAGGAATCATAGGGCCATCCTGGCAAAGCTAGGGGCCTCCAAGGCTGCTACTGGTAATGCTCAGAAGGCCAAGTGGTGGTAGAGTTCAAGCCTAGGTTGGTAGGTCCAATACTAGCTCCAATACTCTCTCTTAATTTTTTTTCTTTTTTTTAATCTCAGAAAATTAATCATTTATTATAAAACATTTACTCTCCTGGGGTCAAAGAGATAGCACAGCGGTATGGCATTTGCCTTGCACGCTGCTGACCCAGGACAAATGGTGCTTTGAATCCTGGCATCCCGTATGATCCCCTGTATCTGCCAGGCATGATTTCTGAGCGAAGAGCCAGGAGTAACCCCTGAGCGTCACCAGGTATGACCAAAAACCAGCCAACCAACCAACCAAACAAAAAATATTTACTCTCCTGCTACTTAATAAGGTTATTATGAGATAAGTATAAAAATTAATGGGCAAAGGTAATTTAAAGAAACTTTGACATATATAAAGATCTGATAAAATTCCCTAGAAATAAAGGTATTTGGGTGACAGGAAATAAAATAGCATCCTATCATCACAGGGAATAAAATAATAAAAATGAAAACCCAATATGTATCATAATTTAATATGTGAAAATATTGGAAGTGGGAACATTATTTTAAAATTTTTATTGACTTTTGGTTTTGGGGCCTTTTGGTTTGGGGCCTGCACCCATTGATCCTCAGGGGTTACTCCTACTCCTGGCTCTAAACTCAGGACTTACTCCTGACACTGTTTAGGATGCCGGGATCAGTCGCATGCAAGACAAGTACCCTACCTTCTGACTATCTCTCCAATTCTGAGAACATTATTTTTAATCTTTACAGATAGAAAATTAAAAGAGAAAGAGAAATGTTGCATAGCAAGTGGTGATAGGGGTTACATAGAAAAATAAATCAGAGTAACAGTTAGTTGGAGTGTGACTAAGATATCACTTAGGTATGTAGACAAAGTATTTTTTTGGAAGGAGGAGAATAAATGGAATGTGTTGAATGATAGAATGAGAGACAGTTTTAAGTGTGGAGAACCTGAGATATGTTTTTTTTTGGGGGGGGGAAATGTTGTGATTTTTTTAATTTAGTTTTTGTTTTGTTTTGTTTTGTTTTATTTCTGTTCTTGGGTCACACCCTGCTATACTCAGGAATTACTCCTGGCCAGCTCAGGAAATCACATGGAATGCAGAGGATCAAACACAGATTGGTCATGTGCAAGGCAAGTGTACTATTACTCCAACCTCAGAAGTGATTTTTTTAAATATATTTTTATTTAAGTAACATGATCATAGTTGGGTTACAGTCACAAACAGAACTGCCCCCTTCACCAGTGTAACATTCCCCCTCTCCCCTTCCCGTCCCTTACCTGTATTCGAGACAGGCATTCTACTACAGTAATTTGTTTTTAAGTTCAGTAAATTGTATTTTTTTCCTTAAAGGATAAGAGTAAAAAAATATAGTAAAGGTGTGATAGTGGCAATCGCCATTGTTTGCATAGATCCAGAAAAATGGGGAAAATGGAAAAAAAAACCTTGATCTGATTACAAAAAGGCCTCACCCCAGATGTTTATTGGCATAAGACCAACTCTGGGTTCCAGGCATACCAGTCTGTCCAACCCGAGTCATTCTCCATGGTCCCGGTGAAACTTTTTCACACTTTAGCTATTGTTGGTATCAGATTCTTATATTTAAAGATTCTGGATTCTGTGCATTTCTTTCATCGATGTCAGGCTGATGTGAAGCATCCTCTAGTTTCAGCATACCATTAAATGTGGAGCGATCTGTCCTGCAACCAGGCTGTTGCTGAGTTGTCTGGGTGTTGAGAGCACTCTTTGGAGTAAGTCAATGCCAAAGCAGTGGTAGGTCTTCCCTGGTAGAGGCTTGGATCCTGGTAATGTTATAGACAATTGTAGTTGTTTCCATAGATGGTATCCATTGTTCAGGTGTGTGTGGGCAATGCCCATTCTTCTGAGGCCTGAACCAAATCATTATGCCAATGTTCAGGGTATAAGGCCTAATTGCATTACCAAATTTGTGTTCCCATCTCTATTAGATAAGAATTTGTTTGCATATGTATTATTTTCCCATTTTAATGTGCCTATGCAAAAGAGAAGCAATGCCACAAGATATTGTTGGTGCATCTGGGGACCGACGAATAAAGTCCAACATTACCCGTAACTTGGTTCAAACATGAAATCTATACAGAGATACTCTTTTACCAGTCTTGCTTATAAAATAGATCTCAAAGGGGGAAAATCAAACAATCATATAACAAAACCAGTGGGCAAAATTGTCACTATATGAAGATGTTCTAAAAGAGTTATAGATATTAAGGGAATACATCTGAGATATACAAAGGAGATACACGTGTCCCTTCTATGTTTTAGAAATAGTCAAGAGGGAGGGTGCTGTTTCTGAGACACTTTGGTCTGTGATTTGGACAAGCGAAGAGCACATGGAGCCATGTCCTCCCTGTGTTGCCTGCTGAAGCTTCAGACTCCCCGAGAGGTGTTTGCTTCCTAATTGCTGGAAGTTGGAAGTTCACCAGTCCCCTCCCAGCTCCTTGCAGGAACTAGGAAGCCTGGGGTCTCTTTTAAATTGCACCTAGCCAGAACCCACTTGCTGGGACCCTGAGTAGGTGTCCAGTAATAACCCTGGGGACCGGAAGAAAGGAGAGAGAAGGCTGTGGGGGGTAGCTGAGGCTGCATTTCCCCCTTAGCTTGGCCAAAAAACCTACAGCATGGAGCCTTGCCATGACGTGTTGCCTGCTGAAGCTTCAGACTCCACCCAAAAAATTACTGTGAAAGATATGTAATCCACCTTGGCCAAAACAAAAATCATTAGTACAGAAAAATGGTTAAATGTGGGGTAACAGGGGCCGGGCGGTGGCGCTAAAGGTAAGGTGCCTGCCTTGCCTGCGCTAGCCTTGGACGGACCGCGGTTCGATCCCCCGGTGTCCCATATGGTCCCCCAAGCCAGGAGCAACTTCTGAGCACATAGCCAGGAGTAACCCCTGAGCGTTACTGGGTGTGGCCCAAAAACCAAAAAAAAAAAAAAAAAATGTGGGGTAACAGGAGATGGGAGTGAGGGAGGAAAGGAATAAAATGAGCTCCTGGACGGATTTCAGATTATGACAAACAGATGAAACACAATGATATCCAAATATTTGTCAATATGTTCCGCGCAGGGCTAGCGCCCCTGCGCTGTTTCACAATGGAAAGGTTTAGTAAGGAAACTTCCCTGGTAATTCCTGAAGCCAGAACCTATTGTGCTGCTATTCCCACCTCACTGGCTTGCCCAGGCATGTGACCCAGGGGAAGCCTTGGAATTCCGGAGGAAGGAGGTAGAGAGGTGCTGGGGTGACCCATATCCCGCACCCCTTTCTAGGCCTGGTTAAAGAGGCCTTTGGCATGGCGGAAGGCTGCCAAACACCATGCTGGCAGAACCTCCCGGCTCTCAGGAAGGAAGGAGATCCTTCCCGAGCTAGAAGGCCGGAATGTCAGAGCCCCCACCCACCGTAGACCCTCCCTTTGGAGCCGGGAGGGAAATGGGGAAAGCCTAGGGAAACCAATAAGCTCCTCCAAGAGACCCACCTTGCTGGCTTGCCCAGGCATGTGGCATGTGGCTCCTGGCTTGGGGCACCATATAGGACAATGGGGATGGAACCCAGGCCCATCCTGGGTCAGGCACTTGCAAAGAAAATGCCCTGCCACTGTGCTATTGCTCCAGCCCCATGGGGAAAAATGTTTTTGACTAGCTTGAGGTGCAGCAAGTAAAGAGTGGGAGATTGCAGCAGAGTAAATAGAAGATGTTGGGTATAGAAGGATGATGAGTGGAGCAAGACTGTAGATTCATACTCAACCTGATTTCTAACTGTATTATTATGTAACATGTGGTTTTCCTTTTGTAATTTTTCCTGGTTCCAATAAATATTAGAGCCAAGCCTTGAGAAAAAATGTGTATTAGAATATAGCATTAAATTATTTTGAATGCAAAATATGTATATTTAAAAATAAAATTAATAAGAAAAATTTATAAACATGGAGGATGAGAAAGATCTAACAGGCATCTACTGAAATTCTATTAGAGATAAGGAAAGAGGGGCCATTTTAAAAGACAATTTGTTGATTCCAGAAACATATATAGAAGGTAAGTTATTTGCATTAAATGCAATTGGCATCCATATGGCCCTCTGTGTCCACCAAGAGTGACCTCTAAGCACAAAGCCAGAAATAAGCCTTGAGATTAGTCAGGTGTGACCCAAAACAACAACAAAAAGATAATTTGTCTTCAATAGATGAAAATCACTAGCCTTCAGAACAAGAATTCCATTTAGTTGCAAAGGGGATAAATGAAAAAGAAACAGGATTTAGCACAGTAGAAAGAAACTGTATAAAGGAAAAATATAACAGGGCCAGAGAGATATTACAAGGTTTAAGGGTTAAGGATTTGCTCTGCATGCAGCTGATCCATGTTCAATCTCCTATACTGCATATGGTCCTCTGAGCATGTTACAATGAGTGGCCTGGGCAAATATACCCGAGCCTCATTTAAAAAATGTCTTTTGAATATAGCCCAAAAGCTCAAAATAAGATAGAATAAAAATAAATAAAAGTAACAAAAATACCAAGTTAGGGGCTGGTGAGGTGGCACTAGAGGTAAGGTGTCTGCCATGCAAGCGCTAGCCAAGGAAGGACCGTGGTTTGATCCCCCGGCGTCCCATATGGTCCCCCCAAGCCAGGGGCAATTTCTGAGCGCTTAGCCAGGAGTAACCCCTGAGCATCAAACGGGTGTGGCCGGAAAAAAAACCAAAAATACCAAGTTAATTCACCTCCATCAACGATAAATTGATAAAATTATAATATATTATAGATCAGAATACTTTTCAGCAACAGAGAGGTGTGAGCTACTCGTTATTTGAACAATACAAGTAAATCTTTAAAATCTCATGCGAGGTAGAAAAAGCCAGACATAACTGATTTCATATAGTTTGATTGTATTGTACAAAATATGAGAAGGGGCAGAAATGAGATGTGGTGAAACTGTAATGACAACAAGCAAATTAGTGATTGCCTGGCTTGGGATGGATGGACTCAGTCTTTGACATATTAACTCCTTGCAAGTTGATTATGTTTTACATTTCTTTGGATGCAATCTTAAATACATCTTTATGTCTAGATACATCTTTTAGAAAATATTTTGTTTTAAAAACATAGGGACCACTATTTTCTCACAATTTTAGGAATTATCTTAACTATCCCATTTTCCCCTCATACTTAAGGGAAGCTGTTTAGAAAACTATCTTCACTCTAGGTAGTGGTCCTGAGCTAACCTCCCCCAAAAATAAATCTCTTCTTAGAATTTAACAGCATTACTTTCCTATTATCCTTATTATTGTTCTAGCCTGCATTTTTACCTTTGGAGTGTTTGCTACATTGTTAACTTAATATGGTTTTTTTTTTCATTATTTCCTCTACTTGTCTTGATGCACATATTTTCTTCCTTAGTGTCAAAATAAGGTGATGGCGAATTATGTGTCCCTTCTGAGCTGAGAATACTTTTGTAATCTGGTAACCTTTGGCAGGAAGCACATATCCTAGTGAATGATGGAGCACTTAAGAGTGATTCACCACTGAACATTACAGAAAATAGGCTGAAGGTTCAAAAATTCAAGGCAAGTTCCTTCTCCTCAGCATGGTGTGTATACCATGCTCTCACTTTTCTACACTCTATTATGTGGTTAAGAGAGAGGAGATAATGAATGGCTTCTTAAAGTTACCTATAATGCACTCCAAACTCTGTTAGGTGTAATGGTTTTAAAAGGCAGAATGAAAACACAGCTGGGAGATCAACACAAAAGGAATCATTTTCTGATAGAGACAGGGAGGCTTGTATGCTTCTTGTTCCACACACCAAACTCCCATTAACTGTAATAGGAATTATGAGTGCTCCATTAAAGGAATAGAGACACTCCCTGCCACGTGTTAGGGAGATACTTTCTCCCTCAGAATTTTTTGTATCGATTGCATTTCTTGTGATAGAAAAAAAAATCTTTCCTCATTTTTTAAAAAGCTACTTCATTCAATTTATTGTGTTTCAAATGTGGGGTAGAAAAGAACAATTATTTAATTGGCAGGTGAAACAAACATGACTTCCATTCAAAGCCCAAGTCAGATTGTTTAACTTTCATGTGAAAACCATGGACCTATAATATTCATCTTTGAATAGATATTTAGTGAGCACTCGACTTTATTCGATGTAAGCGTTTTTGAGTGGTTAAGATATTTTACATTCTCATAGACATAAGCTTCTAATTAGCAAAACTGGATTAACAGAAAGTCCATATTTGGGCCCGGAGAGATAGCACAGCGGCGTTTGCCTTGCAAGCAGCCGATCCAGGACCAAAGGTGGTTGGTTCGAATCCCGGTGTCCCATATGGTCCCCCGTGCCTGCCAGGAGCTATTTCTGAGCAGACAGCCAGGAGTAACCCCTGAGCACCGCTGGGTGTGGCCCAAAAACCAAAAAAAAAAAAAAAAAAAAGAAAGTCCATATTTGCATAATGAAAAAAAACTTGGGTTTGCTCTGTGATTATCATCAGATAATGCTTAGCTTTAATTAAAAAAAGTTTGTTTGTTTGTTTGTTTTTTTGAGGGGTAACCAGAGATGCTCAGGGGCTACTTCTGAGCCAGTGCTCAGAGAGTCACTCATGGAAGTATTAAGGGTACTATGCAGAGCCAGGGCTCCAGGACATAAAACATACACTACAACCTATTGAGATGCTTTGCTTTTAAACTGTTTATTTACACATCTTGTCTGTGCACACACATAAGTTGTCAGGAACTATTTTTCTACAATATTACTTATGAACATATATTTTATTGCTGAACTTTTAGTTTTTTTTTGTTTTTGGGGGTCACACCCGGCAGTGCTCAGGGGCTACTCCTGGCTTTATGCTCAGAAATTGCTCCTGGCAAGCTGGGGGACCATATGGAATACCGTAATTCAAACCACTATCCTTCTACACACAAGGCAAACATCTTAACTCCACGCTATCTCTCCAGCCCCCTGAACTTTTAGTTTTTATAAATATATAGACAAATGTCTACATATCTTCATATATTGAGCAATGTTTACACATCAATGTAACAATATCTTCTAAGCTTCTAATCCGTATAACTAATTTTCCTTTGGATATTTCCTAGAGATTCCACAGACAGCTCAAATTCAGCATAGCCAAAACTGAACTCTCATCTTCCAAGCAATCCTGATTTCCCCTATTCCATCTAGTGAACAAAATCATAATTTTTAAGTTATCTAAGTTACCATTCTGAAAAATAATCTACTTTCAGATATCATCTATCCTATGTCTATCTATGTTGATGCCATCTTTTTGAGTCAACAGAAGAATATTTCTGGCTGATAAAGCCAACCATGACTCTGTGAGATCAAACCCAACAGTCTTTGTGAGAGAAACATGGTAGCAGGAAATGAGAATCCAGCCATAAAATTCAGTCAAGATAGCTACAGGCTCAGAGTCTATTAGAATATTAGAAAAATAAAGAAATATTGAAGGAAAGATAAGTATTCACATATAAGGTGAAGGATATATTCCTAGAATTGGTGTGGTAGCAAAGGACTTAATCACATATAATTAAAAAAAATGAACCAGTTACTACAAGATTTAAGGTAATAATTGAACCAGCACCTGGGGTGACTTTAAGAGAAAATGTTTCAAGAAGGACTGAAGTGAAAGTTCAGTGGTACGGCACTTGCCTTGCAAGAAGCCATCTTGGGTTTTTTCCAGCATTCCATCCCACAGAAGCATTACTAGGATAAAACCTGATGCAGATTTCTGAGTGCAGAGCCAAGAGTAACCCTGGAGTATCACTAGTGGTGGCCCAAAAATACAAAATCCAAACAAATCAATGATGCAGATTTAAGAAATTAGTGCTTATGCCAGACATTTAACTTTTCTCTAGATTTCTTCCTTGTTCAATCCCTATGGAAAATCATATGGAGATTTCTCTTTAAAATAAGAATTGATCTATCATATGACCTAGAAATTCTACTTCTGAGTATTTATTTTTGTGTCCTGGGAACCTTTTAGGACACAAAAACACTCATTAGAAAAGATATATGCACATTATTAATTGCAGTTTGCTAAACATTGGCTGAGATATTAAATCAATTTAAGTATACACTGATACATAAGTGGATAAAGAAGTTGTGGTATATGTGTTGTGTGTGTGCACATATACACTTACATACACAGTGGGATACTATACAGCTGTAAGGAATAATAAAATCATTCAATTCACTGCAAATTGTATGGAACCAGAGGACATGTTAAGTGAAGTTAGCCAGAAGAACAAACACAGGATAATCTCGCTTATTTGTGGCATATGGAATTATTGAATGATGGAAAACAAGGTATTAAATGGAAGATATCTAGTTCACCCTTGACTTCAGAGTATGAGAAGGATGAAGCAAAAAGGAATTAAAGGGAAAAAACAGGAGTCAGGTGGAAAATAATGGGGCTGGGCAAAGCCAACAAAGCAAGACATTGGTGGTGTAGAGGAATAGTGTATCTATGTATCCAAACCACAGTGTCAACAATACAGAAATCAGGATATCCAAATAACCAAACTGAAAATATATTTGTCAAGGAGGCAGGCTGGAGGGTGAGAAAACTTGTGGACACCAGTGGTGGGATAGGTACTATAACACTGTCTGTCTAAAATTCAACTTAAAATACCTTTGTAAATCACAGTGCCTTAATAAAATTTTTTTAAACATTTAAATGAGTGAGACCATCATGTCTTCTCATCCATTGACTAATTTTGTTTTTAAAAGAGATGTAAACTGAGCCCGGAGAGATAGCACAGCGGCGTTTGCCTTGCAAGCAGCCGATTCAGGACCTAAGGTGGTTGGTTTAAATCCCGGTGTCCCATATGGTCCCCCGTGCCTGCCAGGAGCTATTTCTGAGCAGACAGCCAGGAGGAACCCCTGAGCACTGCCGGGTGTGGCCCAAAAACCAAAAAAAAAAAAAAAAAAAAAAAGATGTAAACCAACTGGTGAAAATTATGGTAACAGCCTCACAGATGAAAACTGGGGACTCTAGGGAGGGGAGCAGTCCAAGTTCCCATTCAGTTGAAAGCCTCAGCAATTGCACCCACAACCCACAATTGCTGACATGCCAGTGGCCCAACTTTACCGCTTTATCACTGATCTCTGCAGAAACCTCTAAACTGAGCAAAAATCCAGGTATGCTGGTATTTGAGCTGAAAGCTCTAGGATTTTATTGAAATGAGTGTGGGCAGGTCCCTAACCCCCACTCCTGACTTTTCATATTTCCAGAAGCTCTGACAGCCCTTGCTGTCAACAACAGCTGCCTCCATGTTTGCCACATAACACTTCCAAATTTTTCAATAATGACACTCCATTAGGAACACACCAAATTAGATGCCAAAGTAGCATAGAAGCCATCTAATGTTAACAAACAAAACCAATAACAGAATGATCAACTAGCAACAAACAGCAATATAAAGTAAATTGTTTCATGCCAAGGGGGCAAGCTTGGGGGTGAGTGGGAATCTGAGGAGCATAGTGAAGGGAATTTTATACTGGTGGTGGGAATGGTGTGGAGCATGGAATGGCAGAAACAAATGTATTGTGAGTAACTACTTAAATTACAGTGTTTAAATAAAATATAAAACTGTAAAAACTTGGGCCTGGAGAGATAGCACAATGGCATTTGCCTTGCAAGCAGCCCATCCAGGACCAAAGGTGGTTGGTTCAAATCCCGGTGTCCCATATGGTCCCCCGTGCCTGCCAGGAGCTATTTCTGAGCAGACAGCCAGGAGGAACCCCTGGGCAATGCCGGGTGTGGCCCAAAAACCAAAAACAAACAAACAAACAAACAAAAACACACATACACAAAACAAAACAAAACAAAACAAAAAAAACTGTAAAAACTTAAAAGTGAACATTTTTAAAAAATCATAGAGGATGGGGCCGGTGGAAAGACCACAATTCGATCCCCCGGCGTCCCATATGGTCCCCCCAAGCCAGGGGCAATTTCTGAGCACTTAGCCAGGAGTAACCCCTGAGCATCAAACGGGTGTGGCCCCCAAAACAAAACAAAACAAAAAAAGAAAAAGGGAAAAAATCATAGAGGCATATGAGAAAACTAGATGACAACTAGCAGTGGAAGGTCAGTGAGTTCCATAACAACTGTCCATCCTAAGGAAGGAGGGTTTTCTCCTGAATGAGGGTTTCCAGTGATTTTCTCTGGAGAAAGCTCTAATATCACAAGTGTGCTGTCTAGAAGGGAAGGCACGGCAGGGCACAATTCAATGCCCCATAATTTATATTGAATTTTATGTGGATGAGGATTTTGAAACTCTTTTCGTTTGGAGAACCAAATCTTCTCAGAAAGTATAATATTATCTCTACAACAGCGTGGAAGTGTGACATCAGAGAATTTGGCATTTTTCAGCAGTCTCTGGATAATGAAGACCGAAAAGAGCTTTTTCAACATTTCTAAGTTTAAGAAAGAACTTATTCCTGAAACAGTATTTGTCAAAGTATGTCCCAGTTTCTGTAAAAGTAACTTAAAAGGTCACTAGCCTCTGATTCAAATATTTTCAATGTTTACATTGTTACAGTTACAATTGTGAGCCACTCATTCCAGTTTCAAAGTGTGTTTTTTAGGCTGGAGTGATAGCATAATGCGTAGGGCACTTGCCTTGCATGCAGTCAACCTAGTTTAATTTCTGGCATCCCATATGGTTCCCTAAATCTCCTTAGAGTGATTTCTGAATGCAGAGGCAGGAGTAACCCCTGAGTGTTCCAGGTGTGGCCCCCTGTCACTCCACCCCCATCTTCTGCGCAACCTTACCTGATGGTAAAATCTGTCCATTTCTGGGAGGGGTCTTTGGTAGGTAACAAAAGAATTACCTCAGGGGCAGGAAGGGGATTGATTCAAGGATTCAGCGGGAGCTGGAGGAAGGAGCAGCAGGAGGAGAGATGGCAGAGAGAGATTAAGATGACAGGGCTGACTATGGAACCAGCATAAAAGGTTTTAAAGCTTAGGAGCCACATGTGGTGGCTAGGGCCTGAATAAGGCTGATGTCTCCTGAAACCTGACTGTCTGTGGATCATTTCCTCTCGGCTATCCTGAATCCTCAGACCTGCCAGCTAGAGGGAGTTGGAGGAACATAGCCCGGGCCAGCAGACAAAGACCTCTCCATCCATCTCACCATCATCCAGCCCCATCCAGCACTCACTCCATAATTAATCTGTTTTACTACAGCCCACCCCACCCCCCCCACAAAATAGTGTGTTCTTTGGGACCAGAGAAATAGATAGTACATAGAGGTAAACTGCTTGCCTTGAATGCGATATATCCGAGTTCAGTCCTGAGCACAGCATATGGTCTTCTAAACACCACCAGGAGTGATCTTTGAGCACAGAGTCTGGAATAAGCCCTGAGAATGCCAATTGTGGGCTCCCCATTTGTATTTTTTTTGTAATACTGAGCTGTACATGGTAATGATTATGACTGCGATTACAAAATTTTGATTAATTATTATTCTGATTTGTGGAGTCCCCCCACTTCACTATAAATTTGCATTCAAATAGAGAAAATTAAACAGAGTTTTTGCATTCTCAGTGTACCTGAATTTACTCATTAATTCAATGACAATTTTCTAAGTGCTTTCTGCAGGTCAAGGTCATTTATACTGGGGAAAAAGTGGAAAGAATCTAGTCAAGGTCCCAGTACTCATGAACTGTATAGTTTAAATAAATACTGATTGGCTGTGGTAAGTGTTGTGCAGGAACAAACCTGGTGCAGATAATGACAGAACAAAGATCTTTTAAGATCAGGTGACCAAGTCAAAGCCTCTGGGGATGCTTAACAAAACATGTATAGTAAATGAGCCATTCTTACAAAGGCCAGAAAGGGAAGATGGGACGTGTGGAATTTGGGACTGTGTTGCACATAAATATTGGCCCTATTTGGAGAATTTCCTACTTCAGGAATCTTAGAGTAGGCAGATTTCTCCAAGCCCTGCCTTCTTGCCTTCTAGGTACTCAAACTTGGGCATGTGACCCAGGTTCCTACAATTAGAAGGACCTGCCCCAAACTAGGGATACATAAAAGCAGAAATATTTTTGTGGCACTGATGAGGGCAGCTATGTTCCATTTCTGAAGAAATGTATCCAGGACCTCTTGTTCAAAAAGAACTTGGCATCTGTATTAAGCCATGAGATGCTCTTTGGACTGTTTTTGATTAGGACTTGGCCTAAAGTTCTGTCTGCCTGGCTTTGCTTAGTCTCTGTATGTTCTTTAAACTTAGTATTTTTATTTACTTGGAAACCCTATGAGTCACTAAATATGCTCCAATCCATTTCCCTTAGGTTTCAGTTCCATCTAAGGATCTTTTTTTATTGTGTGTGTGTGTGGGGGGGGGAGGGTAGCCAGTATGAAAAAGGCAAGGCGAGGCACTGAGTTAAAGTGGTGTGCAGAGAATATTGTAGATACAGGCCAGTGCAAAAATTGTACAGTGGGAAAGGATGAGAGATCTTGGGATGTTTGTAGAACTGAGATAAACAACAAGGGAGAAAAAAAGTTGGGTGATTTCAATTGATGAATGAACAAGAATAGGTTAATAAGTGTCTGTTCATACAGATCAGGAGATGCACTGGCATTTTAATCAGTACCCTAAGCTCATATGTCATGAACTATCTGCTAGGTTAAAAGCAGATTTATATTGAATGGGCGGGGGGAACTTCAGAGAGTAGATCAAGAATTAACCAATTATTTTTGTGGTCACAGTCTTATTACCATGTATAGCTCAATATCACATCATCACAAATGACCTACATTTCTACTATGGTCAGAGTATCTCCAGTGTAGGACTGAAAGTTCTATCTGGTCGTAGCCTCTTGTGCTGTGCCAAAGAATTCCAAGCTTTGCTCCCAAACTAAGTCTGGACTTGCCATTCCCAATTCAATGAGATCTCTTTTCTCTTTCTCTTTTTTTTCCTTCTTTTTCCCTCTCTCAGCATCTCTTTCTTCCTTCCTTCCTTCCTTCCTTCCTTCCTTCCTTCCTTCCTTCCTTCCTTCCTTCCTTCCTCCCTCCCTCCCTCCCTTTTCCTCCCTCCCTTCTTCCCTCCCTCCTCCCTTTCCTCCCTTCCTTCCTGCCTTCCTCCTTCCCTTCCTTCCTTCCTTCCTCCCTTCCTTCCCTTCCTTCTCCCTCCTCCCTTCCTCCCTCCC
Organism: Suncus etruscus; assembly: GCF_024139225.1. Classification (NCBI taxonomy): domain Eukaryota; kingdom Metazoa; phylum Chordata; class Mammalia; order Eulipotyphla; family Soricidae; genus Suncus; species Suncus etruscus. The sequence goes on from NC_064852.1 coordinate 94,973,482, forward strand.
CTCCTCCCTTCCTCCCTCCTTCCTTCCTTCCCTCCTTCCTTCCTTCCTTTCCTCCCTCCTTCCTCCCTCCTTCCTTCCTTCCTTCCTTCCTTCCTTCCCTCCTTCCTTCTTCCTTCCTTCCTTCCTTCCTCCTTCCTTCCTTCCTTCCTTCCTTCTTCCTTCCTTCCTCCTCCTTCCTCCTCCTTCCTTCCTTTTCCTTCCTCCCTTCCCTCCTCCCTCCCCCTTCCTCCTCCTTCTTCCTTCCTTCTTCTTCCTTCCTTCCTTCCTTCCTTCCTTCCTTCCTCCCTCCTCCCTCCCTTCCTTCCTTCCTTCCCTCCTTTTTTCCTCCCTCCCTCCTCCTTCCTTCCTTCCTTCCTTTCCTTCCTTCCTTCCCTTCCTTCCTTCCTTCCTTCCTTCCTTCCTTCCTTCCTTCCTTCCTTCCTCTCTCTTCTTAGACGTATGAAGATATGTATCTCTAAATATCAATTAAGTTCTATGTTTCTGAGTGCTTGTCATATCTCACATTGGACAGGTCTCTGAGGACACTGCCAGCAGGGAGGTGGAATGACTGAATTAGACTAAAACGTAATAATTTTCTTTTGTTCCTGTCAATTACCAGATATATGTCCAGTTACTTTACCTTTCTGAACCGGTTTTTTCACATGCAAAATTAGGATATTGATACTTCAAAGAGAGTCACCTGCCTATCCCAAAAGAGTCCTTCTCTAAATGTTCTCTGTTTCTAAGTTTTCAGGACATTCACTAAATTCACTCCTGTAAAAAATTTTTTAAATTGTCACACTGAGGCTCAGGGGTTACTCCTGGCTATGCACTCAGAAATCGCTCCTGGCTCAGGGACCATATGGGACACTGGGAATGGAACTAAGGTCCGTCCTGGATCGCAGCATGTAAGGCAAACCTCCTATCGCTGTGCTATCACTTCAGCTCCCACTCCTGTAAAATTATTACAAATATTTTTTTCTTTTCCTTTGAACAGTTCTACAGAAATGAGTTCTCTATATGATGTGGAATATAATTGAAACATTGGGTCCAAAATCAGAAAATAGATTTTAAAAAAATCTATCTTTGGGCCCGGAGAGATAGCACAGTGGCGTTTGCCTTGCAAGCAGCCGATCCAGGACCAAAGGTGGTTGGTTCGAATCCCGGTGTCCCATATGGTCCCCCGTGCCTGCCAGGAGCTATTTCTGAGCAGACAGCCAGGAGTAACCCCTGAGCACCGCTGGGTGTGGCCCCCCCCCAAATCTATCTTTTTCTTTTTTTTTTAATTTTTTTTGAGGGGGTTACACCCGGCAGCACTCAGGGGTCACTCCTGGCTCTATGCTCAGAAATCGCTCCTGGCAGGCTTGGGGGACCATACGGGATGCCGGAATTCGAACCACCGTCCCTCTGCATGCAAGGCAAACGCCCTACCTTCATGTTATCTTTCCGGCCCCTTCTTTCCTTTTTTTTAAATTAATTACTTTATTTATTTATTTATTTATTTATTTATTTATTTATTTATTTATTTAGGGTTTCTTTTGGCCACACCCATTTAATGCTCAGGGGTTACTCCTGGCTAAGCTCTCAGAAATTTCCCCTGGCTTGGGGGGACCATATGGGATGCCAGGGGATCAAACCACAGTCCTTCCTTGGCTAGCGCTTGCAAGGCACATACCTTACCTCTAGCGCCACCTCACCAGCCCCTAATTACTTTATTTAAATACTGTGATTACAAGGTTGTTCACAATACAGTTGGGATTTTTCTCACAATTACAAAGTTGTTCATGATTGAATTTCAGCCAAAAAAATCTTCTTGAGTAACAAAGGAAGAAATTACTCAAATCCTGATAGTACATATCAAAAGATCATCCCTTATAAATATTCCATGGACTTGTATCTTTTTCATTAAACACACACACACACACACACACACACACACACCTAAAATCATATGTGCTCTTTGAGGCTTGTCATTAACTGATCAAGCATGTAACTCAATTGTCAAGACGTTAATAACTGGCCCATGAATATTATAAATAGACGAGGCACTTGTCTTGCATTCAGCCGACACAATTTGATCCTGCTATAGCATATGGTCTCCTAGCACCACTTGGCATGATCCCTGAGCACAGGACCAGCAGTAAATCCTGAGCACAATTGGATGTGACCCACCCCCCCCAATTAAATTCCAACAAAAAGACAACTTAAAAAATAAACAAACAAAAATTCAGGGCAGGAGAGACAATACAAAGGTTAAATCAATTAATTGCCTTGCAAGTGACTGATAAGTTAAATAAATACTGCATTGTTTTCAACTTGGGATTACCACTCAAGCATAGCTAATTGTGGTCCCAAACATCCAAGAAAAATTCAAAACATCCAAATAAAATTCCTAGCTGGGGGTGTAGTTTAGTGGTGGGGCACAAGCTTATTGTGTATGAGGCCTTGGGTTTGAACTCTTCACACCAATAATTTTTTTTTTAATTTTGGGACCACATATGGCAGCACTCAGGGGTTATTTCTGTCTCTATGCTCAGAAATCACACCTGCCAGGCTCAGGGGACCATATGGGATGATAGAGATCAAACCCAGATAAGCTGTATGTAAGGCAAATTCCCTTCTGCTATGCTATTGCTCTATCCCGTACAAAAAATTTTTTTTTAATATCTTAAAAGTCTCGTAGGTCTCTGTTTACTGACTTGCTTGCTAATAAATGAAACTTAATTCGATATTCGGAGAAATTTTAGGATCCTTTTCTTTCTTCCCTTTGCATCTAATTCTTTATAGTACATTTCCTGATTTCCTTCTAATTTTTTTTTCCTTCTCTTTCTTTGGATTTTGGCGTAATTTCTCTTTTGATGTCTGGGACTGCACAGAAGAAAAAAAAAGAAAAAGGTTAAAATAGAAAAGAAAAAAGGCAACATTGTGAAAACATGACCTTTCCCTTCAAGTGGCAAATGAGACTAAAACCCCAGGACAGAGGATTCCTTTTCTTTCTCTCCTAACTCCCACTTGCAACCAGCAAGGGGTCAAACAAGCAATGTTTTGATTTACATAAGGGGTGTTTAATGACATTTTTAAAAACCTATACATTTTATTTTGTAGTTCCTGTTTTCTTGGCTCTGTTGTCACAGCATTGCCAGCCCTGCAAATACCTACACAGTTCTGGTGATTGGGGCCTCCAGTGAAAACATTACTGTAACTTCCCACAGAGGGAAGGGACGAAGCTTTGTTGCTGTTAAGCACAAATGTGACAAATAATTAACAACTGAGAATATTCTTATAGGATAATCAGGCCCTTGAAGACATTTCTTGGCATGTTTGCTTTGGAATTCTAATCACTAACAACAATTTAGTTTCTCAAAGATAAGATTATATGCCTCTGAATACCATAGACAAGACAACTTGAAATGCCTAGTGCAAAGAAAAGCAAGAACCAGAGATATGCATTCACAGCACATAAAAGGAATATGTTGGCAAGCATTAGAATGTTCTTTTTTTTTTTTTTTTTTTTTTTTTGAACCTGAGGTATAATTGTTTGCGGAGGATTTAAGACAGTTGACTTTGAAAGCATCCAATCTTCATGTGAATTAGTCTCGTCCTATTGGGAGGAATCAATATGTTCATTTTTGCTCTTTGTTAGGAGTTTTATGCCCAATAAATAATTAAATTCCATATCTCAGAGACTAAATTCTAGTTTTTGAAAGGAAATGAAACTGCTCGCTCAATAAATGAACCATGGTTACTAAAACAGTCATTCTTATCTTTGTTTTATAGTGGTTTCAAGTGGCATTCATCAATGGCTCAGCAATATGAGATTTAAACATACTGTTCACTGACTAAAAACCCAATCCAGTTACTATACATTGTGCCATATACGCTTAGAGGACATACTCTCCCAAACACTTCAGCAGACCAGCTATGTGTGTGCGCGCATGTGTGTGTATGTGTGTGTGTGTATGTATTATTTTTCTTATTTATTTTATTATTTTGCACTAGCTATACTCAGACAACCAGGTTGGTAGTTCAACACAAAGAAAGGAAATGCTGAACTATAGACTCCTGCAGTGCTGAGGATTTTTTGGGCTAAATTCTCTGGTGCCCAGGAGGTCTACAGGACTGTACCCTGAGATTATTGGGGAACCTAACTGGACTAGATACATGTTAGGCAAGTACCCTAATTGCGTCAGTATTTTCCAGCTCGGTCACCATGTGTATTTTAAGGGATGGTGGAACTGAAATTATTTAAGTAATTTGCTTTTCATGCAAAGGTTTGAAGTTGTTGCTTAAGAAAGATACCTAGGGGCTGGAGTGATAGCAAAGTGGTAGGGCATTTGCCTTGCATGTTGCTGACTCGGGACAGACCAAGGATCAATGCTCAGCATCCCATATGGTCCCCCAAGCCTGCCAGGAGCAATTTTTGAGCACAGAGAGCCAGGAGTAACCTCTTTGCACTGTCAGATGTGACCCCCCCCCCAAAAAAAAAAAGAAAAAGAAAGAAAACCTAGCACAGACTTTTAAAGATGTTTACTATTTTAAGAGAGCCACAATAAACACAATAATCCAAATTACACTTATATTCACAAATAAATTTGTGAAGACACAAACATCTTTCTCTTTTTTTTATCTTTTCTATTTCATTTAAAAAATCTAGGACCTTACCAACACAAATGTCTTTTAAAGAATCTTGCACAGTAGCTAGCATCTTATTATATATTTCCACTGAATATTTTTTATAATGCTTTGCTTTCCCTGAATTTTTTTGTTTGTTTCTTTTTGGGTCACACCCGGCAGGACTCAGTGGTTCCTCCTGGCTCTGCGCTCAAAAGTCACCCGTGGAAGGCTTGGGGACCATATGGGATGCCAGGATTCGAACCACCATCCTTCTGCATGAACGGCAAAGGCCCTATCTTTATGCTATCTCTTCTGCCCCTCCCTGGATTTTCTTAAGCCTTAAATTTTTTATATAAATAATACAATTTAAACTTGCAATAATTACATAATCTCTTTTGACAAAACTGCTAATTGTGTATTTTTATCTCTGTATATTTGCTTATTACACTGCAACAAATTGCCACAACTCTATGACAGAATACTATAAATTTAATATCTTGCAGTTTTGTAGTTTAAAGATGTGGCATGAGTCTCACTGAGCTAAAAAAATCAAAGTAGCAGCAGAACTGTGTTCCTCTATGTGAGGTATTCAATTTTTTCCATGTCAGATTCTAGAAACTGCCTTAATCCTTCAGCTCGAAGCTACCTTCCATTTTATTTATTTATTTATTTATTTATTTATTTATTTATTGGGTCACACCTGACAGTGCTCAGGGGTTACTCCTGGCTCTATGTTCAGAAATCGCTCCTGGCAGGCTCAGGGGACCATATGGGATGCTGACCTTTTGTGTGCAAGGCAAACGCTTTACCTCCATGCTATCTCTCTGGCCCCTACCTTCCATTTTAAAGTTGGCAACAAGGGCTGGAGAGAAAGTGCAATGGAAAATGCATTTACATATGATCCCCCCAGTACCACATATAATCCCCCCAGCTCTAGTAAGAGGCCACTCCTGAGCACAATGTGAGAGCCAGCGCTTGAGCACCCTGGGTGTGGCTCAAAAACCTCTCCAAAAATTAAGGACTTAATAAAAATTAACAATGTTCTATCAAGTTTTATATTGCATTTGACAGTCTTACCCTCACCTTTCATGCAATTGTGACTTTACTCTATGCTCACTTGAATAATTTTCTTTTTTTTTTTTTTTTTTTTGGTTTTTGGGCCACACCCTGTGACGCTCAGGGGTTACTCCTGGCTATGCGCTCAGAAGTTGCTCCTGGCTTCTTGGGGGACCATATGGGATGCCGGGGGATCGAACCGCGGTCCGTCCTAAGCTAGCGCAGGCAAGGCAGGCACCTTACTTCCAGCGCCACCGCCCGGCCCCAATTTTCTTTTTGTTTTTGTTTTTGTTTTTTTTTTTTTGGTTTTTGGGCCACACCCGGCGGTGCTCAGGGGTTACTCCTGGCTGTCTGCTCAGAAATAGCTCCTGGCAGGCACGGGGGACCATACGGGACACCGGGATTCGAACCAACCACCTTTGGTCCTGGATCGGCTGCTTGCAAGGCAAACCGCTGTGCTATCTCTCCGGGCCCAATTACATCCTTTTTAATAGATTTTTTAGGAATAGGAACCTGAACATTCTTTGAAGACTGTTATTCTGCCTACCACACTTCTCAAGCTGACTACAAACTCCTCATATGTTGTATCTTTTCCCCTTCTGTTTGTGTTTGGTTGATTCTTGAATTCATTTAGATTATTAAATAGAGTTCAGGGCTGGAGTGATAGCACAGCTGTAAGGCATATTTGCCTTGCATGTGGCCAACCTGGACTAGACCCTGATTCTACTCTCAGCATCCCATATGGTCCCTGGAGCCTGCCAGGGGTGACTTCTGAGTGCAGAATCAAGAGTAACCCCTGAGAACCACCAGGTCTGACCCCAAAACCAAAAATAAAATAAAATAAAATAAAGAGAGATCAATGAAGCTTTTGTGGTCATGGTAGTCTTTGTGAAAGGACCTCTATGTAGGTAGCATTTAAAAGTCATCTGAAAATTAGGAAGCTAAAAGAAATACCAAATACCCCACGTAATATCCATCACTGCTGGTGATATTTAAAAAGAAAGAAAATGTAATGACATTTGTCTTTAAAATGTGGAAGTCAAGAAAAAAGTCTAGGAAGACATTACACAAAGGAAGAGAAGGGTATTTTCAGCATAGAGACCTGAATAAATACCAACTTAAATAGAAATTAGAAAATATGGGAGCACATTAGGAGTTTTTCATAGGAATTTATTGAAATTACTATATTATTTGATATATCTAAGTTAAATGAAGGAATATAATTCTTATGAAACTTTGGGAAAAATAAAGGAGATTGAGCAAATGAAAATATGAGACTATAACTGCCAAAGAAATTAAAACATTGTAGCATAAAGAATGTACTTAGTAGAGAGTAGGGCTCTTGCCTTGCACGCAGATGACCTGGGTTTAATTCCCAGTATCCCATATGGTCCCTATCCCACCAGGAGTGATCCCTGAGCACCACTCCAGGAGGTAGCCATGAGCACTGTGGGGTGTAGCCTAGCCATCCCACCAAAAGAATACATATTTTAATTTCTAATAATATCAATAAAACAATCACATAAACACTGAATAGAGTATGAATAAAAATTGTTATAATTACATGCATCCTATGAAAATAATGAGATGGAGGAAAAAATCTAATTTTAATCTTCTATAGTAGGGAAGACAGATAAATTCTAAATCTTAAAAACAAATCAAGATGAAAATAGTAGATGAAAAATACTTAGAGGGCTGGAGTGATAGCACAGCTGTAGGGCCTTTGCCTTGCAAGTGGCTGACCCTGCATGGTCCCCCCGAGCCTGCCAGGAGCGATTTATGCGTACAGAACTAGGAGTAACCGGAGAGTTACTGCCGGATGTGGCCCAAAAACCTAAATAAATAAATAACTGTTGGGTTTTTTGGGTTTTTTTTTGAAAAAGGAAAGAAAAGTAGTTAGAAACAGGGGGACCAGAGTGATAACACGACAGTAGGGCTTACATGCCTTGCTTGTGGCCAACCCAGGATGGACCCAGATTCAATCCCTGGCATCCCATATGGTTCCCCAAGGGTGCCAGGAGCAATTTCTGAGCACAGAACCAGTAGTAACCCCTGAGCACTGCTGAGTGTGGCCCCAAAACAAAATGAAAAAAGCAAAAAAAGAAAGAAAGAAAAAATAATTAGAAACAAAGATAAAAAAAAACAAAGAAAAAATAATTAGAAACAAAGATAAAAAACAAAGAAAAAATAATTAGAAACAATATTATAATATAAACAACAGCTAAAAGAGCAAATATTACTGGATTAAAGTCTAAGAACTTTTTGCATATTTCACTGTTTAAACTATGTATGTGAATTAATTAGGACAAAATTATATACAGGTTAATTTTGAGAGAAATTATTAAAGATTCTTTACAAAGGTAAAATCCCTATATATGTTGTCCCCTCCTGTTGGATATGAAGACATCCAAGAAATTAATAAGTTTAGTTAGAGAGATGATTATCTGTGGAGAGGGGTAGAAAAAGGTAATCTAGGGACTCTTAATTTCTATTACCACAACGCTTGCACCCTTAGAGAGCATCCTATTAGTAGGGGGCCTATATTTATTCTTTGATCTGCCACCTCTCCCAGAAGAAGACATTATCTTCCCCTTTGATACATACCCTTTCTGATATGTAAAGACCCACTTAGGTTTGATTAGGTTTGATAATAGCCGGGCAATTTGCCTGTTACCATTTGCTCTTCTTCCTGGTTTATTGGCCCTGAACAATAAGGTATATGGGCTCTTAGGGCTCTCAGTCCATGAAGATGTGAATCCTCTGACCCCATGCTTTCTCTGTTATGTCTGTCTTGTTTTCTTAATCTTCAAGGACCTCCTGCTTCACCTAGGGCTCATTCCCAACACTCTTTCTCCTTCCCTGCTCTTCTTCTCTCTCTCTCTCTTTCTCTCTCTCTCTCTTTCTCTTTCTCTCTCTCTTTCTCTTTCTCTCTCTCTTTCTCTTTCTCTCTCTCTCTCTCTCTCTCTCTCTCTCTCTCACTGTACTCTAACCAAAGTGATACTGTCTTTTGATTCTGAAAGTTGAAAAATATCAATACATTTCATCTATTAACACCCTAGTGAGACAGTCTAGGAAAAGATTCCTGCCTCTACAAATCAAGATGAATAGTACCAGGCATTTCCAGAAGAAAGTTGGTGGAAGGAGTGCTAGTGGACCACTTTGAGCACTGATCAGAAGGTATTCTTGGCTCTGTGTTCAGGAGTAACCCTTGGCAGTGCTCAGGAGACTGAGGTGCTAACGATTGAATCAGGGTCAGCTATATGCCCAGCAAGTACCTTACCTCCTCTATTATCTCTTCAAACCCTCCAGAAGAAGTAACAGAGATGAAGACAGGGAAACTACCTTCTTTAAATTTTTCTCAGCTAAACAAGTTACAGTTGCCTAAATGTACCATGTTTTCTTAACTGTCAGTTCTTTACTTACATTTATGAATCAGTAGTAGCTTTGCTACTCCTGATATTACCTTAGATACGATGCTGAGCTATCCATTAAGCTTGCAAATTTTTAATTATATTTTTCACATTTTAAAAACAATTAAGGCACTGTGATTAACCAAATTATTCATAGTTGAGTTTTAGGCATACTATGTTCCAGCACCAGTCTCACCGTTTGTGTCAACTTCCCTCCACCAGTATCCCCCTCCTTCACATACACATTTTAAAGTTTTTTAAGTTTGTTGTTGTTTAGATCTCCTGATTTCAGCATTGCTGACTCTGTGTGCTTGCATTCTTAACGCTTTTACTTTATTTGTAGAAACAGTCTGTTTGATCAATGGAGTTTTTAATAATTCTCAGAGTAACATATCCAGAGGAGGTAATTTAGTTTAATTAAGCTTTGTCAAAACACCTTCCCTCCTTCTTGCTCTTATTTTCTTCTCTCTCCTTACCTTGCAGTCTAATTATGATGAGCAGAAGATTATGCAGTGACTACTGGGGCAGTAAAATAGTTTTGAAAATTATTACTTTCTCAGGAAGTTCCATGAATGGGTTGGTTTAGGCTCTTAGTTGGGTGGAGGTTTTTTGTTTGTTTGCTTTGTTAAGATAATAGCTCTATAGTCAAGTTTTCTTATAATTATATTTTGGATTAAGAGGTCTTTAAGTATATCACACATTTTCCCATTAAGTAGTGCAACTGCTGGTTGCAGAAGAGATATTTGGAAGCAAGAGAGGATGCCATTGGTCTAAAGGAGCCAGCCAGTCAGGGAATGACAAACTGTTGATAGAACCTGAGAAAGGAGGTGTCTTTCCCTGATCCAATAGTAGCTACAGCGCCCTTTGATAGAGTTTGTTCATTCATATATCCACTACTTACAAAATGGGCATTCTGTGTCTGGCACTATTCTAGATGTTATGGACCTGGTGACATAATTCTACCCAGTCATTTCCCTTTTAATTGCAACAATGCAAATTAAGAATATAGTTGACTTTTCTATCACCCAAACAATATTTCATTCAGAATTTTTTTTTTTTTGGTGGGGGCCGCACCTGGCGGTGCTCAGGGGTTACTCCTGGCTATCTACTCAGAAATAGGTCCTGGCAGGCACGGGGAACCATATGGGACACCTGGATTCGAATCAACCACTTTAGGTCCTGGATTGGCTGCTTGCAAGGCAAACGCCGCTGTGCTATCTCTCAGGCCCCTCATTCAGAATTCTTACCTGGTTGCATATGACCCCAAATTTCAGAAGAAAGAACATTTTCTCTGAAATACACTGTGTTTCCTGCATCTGAGATTTCAGGGGGTAACAAGCTTTATTTCTGCAGAAGTTTGTCTTCTTCAAAATATTCTATTCCACCACCACTCTCAAACTAAATTCCATGTAAAGTATAGCTACCCCACAGTAGAAATCAGGCCCTAATGATATTACACTTGCACAAATTGAAATGGGATTAAAAGCTCAGCTTGTGGATTCTTAGATTTCTTGCTAAGCTGGAAGCTTTTATGGGCTCACTTTAAATTGAGAGGCAGAGTTTAGACCCTTTTGTTACTTAAGAGACTGAGCAAATTAGCAAGTCCAAGGCAAATCTTTTTTGATTACTGAACTATTACAAATGTCTCCTGGCCAAAGAATAACCTCTCTCCAGACGGAAATGTTCAGCAGGACCTTTTGCTTAAATTCATAAAATCTGTTAAAGCAAATCTCTCACATTTCCATTAAGTCAGTAAATTACTTCTAGGCGAAGAGGATAAAATGCAGACGCTAAAATGGCTGGACTATATTAATGATGGGAGGGGGGACTGCAAAGGTGGAAGAATTGATGCTACATTTACCGTGCAGAGAATTTCAGCCTTTTTTGTGTGTGTTGGGCTAAATGTAAATGATGTCACCTTCTCCTCCCCTAGTGAGAGGCAAAGTTATCAGGCCATAGAGGCTCCACAGATGTATTGTGTAGCTGACATTAGAATGACTACACGGTTATTTCTTTCCAGATCTATTCCCTGGGAAATTTTTTCAAGATTTTATTGTAGATGGGGAAAAATGCAAAATGCGATGGGAAACAAAGACCTCGCTACATTCCTGCGACTGGACTATTGCCATTCTATCTCAATGCTGATTGAAATCCAAGATTTGGTATCCAAGCCTTAATGAGATGCTGGCAAATATCTTTCTGCCTCAGTGGAAATGTAATCTTTCTATTGTACATTTTGTCCCAGTGCGTTTCATCGCAATAGCATTTTGCATTTGAATCAGAGAGGTCAGTGCTTCATAGTCAACCCTGTGGTACTGGCTTTGTTCACTTTGGGGTGGAATTGATCCCCAAAGGTGTTGAAAGTACAACAGTGTATCGTTATGCATAATTAGCTCTTTGTTTCATTTAGATGATTAAAATGATCATGCCACTGCTTCATTTGTGTTCCAAAATTCAGATTTTTCTATCTGATTACAGTACCCTGATCCATAGTGCATCACAAATATCTAGACTTTGGTGTATTTTTAAAATCACTTTATACATCTTATATAGCAATTTTACATTTATTAGAGTATACTCATGCATGTCTAGAAGATCCTAAAAGATTCCAAAAAAGATCGCTTCCCCAACATTTTTCTGTTTCTTTGAAATGAATAAATCGACCATATTGTAAATTTAGACAAAAGTTTAGAGTTAAACTACTCTATCATTAACATATTCAGAGCCTTTGAACAGAGTTAATCATCAAGCAAAGAGCTAAATTATACTATAGTTTACTATGGTTGTAATAGCAGAAAAGAGAGAATCTAACTAGGGATTAGAAGCAATGACAAAACAATAACAAATAACACAATGATTAAACATCAGAAGCAATGATAAAATAGATTTGCAAATATTTGACTTGTAAGTTAAGTCATTTCTTCCCTATATAAGCAATAAAGCATATACTAAGAACGCATGTACATATGTAGATGCCTATTTTTCTTTTTTTTAGATGCATATTTTTCAAGCAAATGTATGTTATCAACATAAAAACTTGCATTTCATGCTGTGTTAAAATCAAAAGACTGAGCATTTCTCTGTTAAGGCTTTTACAAGTAAATTTGCAAATCAAAATGGCTTAGCATAGTCTACTTTAAATTCAGTCAATTTAAATAGTGACAGCTTACTCTTTTATGTTATCTGATCAATTTAATAAAAAAATAAATAGAACTTACTACAGTGATTTACCTAAATAAATAGCCCAAAAGATTGGACTAATAGTTTTTAAGATCCCAAATATGGAAAGAATTCAAGAAAGTAAACAGATTCTAAATAAAATTATTTTAAATTTTAGTTTAAAAAAAACGATTAAAATTTTAAAAGTAGTAAATCACCATGAACATGCTACCTTGTTATGAATGTGGTGTACAGAAAAAAGTGAATATTTTTGCATAATGACTTAATAAATCAATACAATTTTCTCTAAGTTGAGAATATAACTTTCACAAAAGCATTTAACTTTGTCCACTGAATTTTTGCAATATTAAAAAAATTAACAGTTAGGGACCAGAGAGAGAGAGAGAGAGAGAGAGAGCGAGAGAGCACAAGGAACAAGGCTCTTGCATTGCATGTAGTCCACCTGGTTCCATTTTCTGGCAGTCATATGGTTCTCTGTGTACTACCAGGAGTAATTCCTGAGTCAAGAGCCAGGAGTAAGCTCTGACCGTAACAGATGTGATCCCCAAATAAAACAAAACCTAAAAGCCCTTAGTATTTAGAATCAGCAATTCTATTTTTCAAAACATACTATGCAAGTTAAGAATCTAATAAGGAGGACTGGAGAGATAGTGGCCTGAAGCATGCCTTGCATATTGGGTGCCCAAGTTTGACCCCTGGCACCATATGGTTCCCTTAATATCACCAATCCCTGAACATTGAGCAATGAATAAACCTCGGTTATCATTGGAGTGGCCCCCTCTTACACACACATGCAAACACATACACTTTAATAAGATTTTATTCTGTTATTATTATTATTATTATTATTATTATTATTAAAGTTTTGGGCCATACCCGGGCAGTGCTCAAGGTTTGTTTCTTGCTCTGCACTCAGAAATCATTCCTTGAGGATCAGGGGACCAATAAGGAGATTTAAACAAATCTAGTTACCATAAAGATAACAAAAACATTGAAAGCATTAAGGAGATAGCTCCAACGGCTAAATTTAGCACATGCTTTGCTTGCAAATGGTCTGGTTTTGGTACCCAAACCATCTGGTCTTCAGCACTGGAGGAAATGATTACTACTCCTGGACACTACTTTACTGCTACTCCCTAATACTCCACATAGTGAGAAGTAGCCCTAAGCACCTCTTGGTATAATCCACAAACCAAATAATATCAGAAAAGACTAAAAATTTTACACTAATGATTTGGTACATACATTATTTATTACACAGAAGATACAGATTCCTTTTATTCTTCTTTTTTGGTTTTTGGGCCACACCCAGTGACGTTCAGGGGTTACTCCTGGTTATGTGCTCAGAAATAACTCTGGCTTGAGGGACTATATGGGACTAAGAGGGATCCAACTGCGGTACTTCCTAGGCTAGCATGTCCAAGGCAAACGCTTAACGGCTTGTGCCACTGCTCTGGCCCCAGAAGATATAAATTCTATAAAATATGATGAAGTCATTAAATTGTGTCACAGAAATATAATAGCAAAAAAGCATTTATTGAAAAGTAAATATATTTTCAGTGTTATGTAGTGCAAACAACCAGAAAAATTCCCAGTATAATAAGTAGGACTCATATATATGTATATATATATATACTCACATATATATATGAGTGTGTATATATATATCTGGCTGTGCATATACTGTATTTTCCGGCGTATAAGATGACTGGGCGTATAAGACGACCCCCTAATTTTGCAGTTAAAACATAGGTTTAGGCCTATGTTCGCTGTATCAGACAGAACATTCCTGTGCTGCAACTGTATGTACCACAGTGAGCCAATCACAACAAGCAAAGGTTCAATGGTTATACTGTAATAGACTTCCTCTCTGACTCTGGCCAATCTGAGCAGGCTTTTTACAGTGTAGATTCCGGTCCAGTACATTGTCTAATTTGCATGCATAAAAAGCCTGCTTGGATTGGCTGAGTTAGAGAGGCGGTCCGAGCAGCCTTGCAGTGATTGGTCCCTTATCATAGGCACCTTTTCTGGCAATTCCCTGGTGGCGTCAGTTAATCTCCCCCACTACATGAACCAAACAGCACCCCATCCTCGGACCCTAGCACTGCACCACCAACACGGTTAGCTGGGTTTTGCCAGAAGTGGCCCCCAGATCGCCTGAGTACTGTTTGGGAGTCCCCAAGAAAGAGATTTGGAAACTCTGCGGCCTGACTTTTTTTTTTTGTTTCATTTAGCGGCATATTGAAACATTTTTCGGGATATACTCGGCGTATAAGACAACACCCGATTTTCGGTTGACTTTTTTTTGTTTCAAAAGTCGTCTTATACGCCGGAAACTACTGTATGTGTACGTGTCTGTGCCTAGATATTTTGAGAAAATGTAGGCATCAAAATATTCAGAGTGATTATATCCTATGTCAGGATATGAGTGATTTTTATTTCCATTTATTCTGTGTTTTTGAGTTTTATAATATAAAAGCTTATCCCTAACATCGATGGAATCCAATCTCAGTATCTTACTTTCTCTTGGCACTACAAAGAGCCCCAAGAAATTGGAGGAGGCCTCATTATGATTGGTATAACATGTTGCAGAAAAGTGTGTTGTTCTCTCTTCATTGGGTTTGTTCAGTCCTGAGACACCCACCTAGCCTTATCTCTGTATATCTTACTATCTGTGTAGTATTGGTAGAAACTTGGGGAAATCTGCTTTCTCCTATGTTGGTATAACTGGTCTTCACCCTATTCAGTATAACTCTTTTTCTTTGAGACCTGGGGTCTTTATTGGGAGGCACACACCCTGGGTTGGAGAACAGGTAGAGTAAGAGACCAATCCAAAGGATGATTCAATCCAAAGATTGACAAGCATCAACAAAAAGAGTTATAGTGAATAGGGTGAAGACCAGTTAAACCAACAGTCCTAGTCCATCCCACCACACCATCTAACATTATTAAATAAACTATGACAAAAACAGAAAGGAAAAATATTTGCAGTCTTTTAAAAAAGTAAATGATCTGTTATGTGCTTTATTAAAACAATATCCTTAATATTTTTATTGTGAAGATATTAATGTTTAAATATTTTAAAATTTATGAGCATCATGAACTATTTTATTCCCTTCTCCATTTCCTTTTTACAGGGGATTACAAACCTGGCAGTACTCAGGGATTACTCCTGACCTTGCTAAGAAATCACTCCTGGCAGGTGTGGGGGACCATAAGGGATGCTGGGGATTGAACCTGGGTTGGCCATTTGCCAGGCCAACACCCTACTCTTGCCCTCTCCCTTCCTTTTTGTTTTTTTGTTTTTCTCTTCCTTGATTTTGGACCAGACTGGGTAGAATTTAGGGGTAGTAGGTGGGCTAGGGAAATCATTTCTTGATCTGGTTATACTTCAATCTTTTGTAATGCTGTGATCATTCTAAATGCTGTAAATCAGTCATTATTCACTCATTCTCATGCTGAGTTAGATTATTTTGGGGATGGGGGAAGGATTTTTTTCTAGTTTTGAAGGAATTGGTTTGGATTTTGCTTTTTTTTTTCTTTTGTGTATGTGAACCCATGAACTCATACTTACATGTACTCTAGAGTTCAAATGCTCTACCACTGAACTCTATTCCTAGCTTCTCCCTCCATAATAAGAGGAGGACATAAAAGTAATACGGAAAATTTAACACTCCAGAAATTCCAGTAGATAAGGCACTCAATTTATTTTGTGGGTGTCTGTTAAGAGGAAAACAAAGTCACAGAAAAAGTAGCTTTTACCACTCAAGCAATTTTTCAAAACCCAAAGAACTTTTAATAAAATTTGTAAGGTTTTCTACTAAACTGTAGTGTCTACTAATAAATGAAACCCTAGGAGCATCAGCTTTGATTATTGTGAGACCCTGAGTTAGCAAAGAAAGACTAAGTATGTTTATTATGGCATGCTTATTATAGAAATACTGTCCCACAGTGTCTATCAGCATTTATTGACTTAAATGAATAGATAAGTGAATGAATAAGTAATTCATTTCTCTCAAAGTGTTTTGGGCTGGATTTTTATTAAGTAGACTCAAAAGATAAAGAGAAAGGGAAGGGATGAAGAGAAGAAGAGAAGACAGAAAAGGGGAAGAATCAGACAGTAATGCTAAACTTTGATGCTGTTGGAATAAGGTCACTTCTAATTTGTAGGAGACTATGTGGAACTAACTGGAGAGGTTTACAGTGTTGTTCCAAGCTGAGCCAACAAGCCTAGCCTTTCTATTTGCTTTGATTAATTTGGGATATAGATATCCAGATAAGGAGGCCATGGGTAAGGCCATTTCAGTTAGATGAGACAGTCCCCAAAGAGAAATGAAAGTGTAGAACATCTTGTGAGTACCCTCTTAGTACTTCGGCAAATGTGTCTGATATGACAGATCTGTAGCCACTCCCAGAACCTATGTTTGTGACCTCTGTTGGATAAAATAAATCTGTATAGAGATAATTCAGGACTTCAAGAGATGATCATCCTGGATTAGCAGCATGGCCTTGAAATCCATGTTCTTTAAGAGACAAAAAAGTTAAAGAATAAAGACACATGGAAGAAGACCACATGAAAACAGAGGCTGAGAGCAGAGGTGAGCAGCTACAAGCCAAGGAGTAATTCTACTCTTGATACTTTCCCCTAACACCTTGATTCCACACTTCTGGCCCTTAGAACTATGAGAAAATTAATCATCCCTGTCTCAAGCCATTCAACTATAACAATTTTTTTTAATAACATCCACAGGAAATGATTACCAAGACACTCTTTTTTCTGAATTGAGAAATGAATGGTTCAGGGTCCACCAACATAAGGATTGAGAAAAATGAGGTTTCTGGTTAGATTTTTGAAAAAGTAGAACTCTGTTTTTCAGTATTTCAATTAGATTATTTTTTTTTATGGAGAAAAACTAACTGCTCACATGATGTGATACAAAATGAACACTAGCAATCTTTTTTTTTGGGGGGGGGCATACCCAGCGGTGCTCAGGGGTTACTCCTTGGCTGTCTGCTCAGAAATAGCTCCTAGCAGGCATGGGGGACCATATGGGACACCGGGATTCGAACCAACCACCTTAGGTCCTGGATCGGCTGCTTGCAAGGCAAACGCCGCTGTGCTATCTCTCCGGGCCCAACACTAGCAATCTTAACATTATCAGTGTACATGATTGTAGAATTAAGTGAGATTCCAAGGCTTAGGATAAAATGATCTAAGAAGCTGGCAAGACCCTTGGAAAATTCTCACAAGAGTTTTAGTCTTTAGAGATCAAATTCTATTTTTTTTTCAGAGACCTATTCTACTTTACATTCTACCTAGAAATGCTATTTTAGCTGCAATATCTTATTTCCAAGAAGAACTATATTCCTCACCCTAAGGTGGTAACTGTGCATTTACAGACTTTGCACAAAAAAATTCTAAATTACAACCATTATATGACTATAATTGCTTATAAATTGTATATACTATAATTGAATTATATTTTTGTAAGAGCAGTTGGTATTTAGCCGTGAAGTCACTAGAAGAAAAGAAATCAAATTGATATGGAGGGTTTTTAAATATTTACATTTCAAATAAAATAAAGGGGAAAAATTCAGGTTTTTCTTACAAAGAATTAGCATAATTTTTACTATTCAGAAAGAATATTCCATCAAGAAAATTGCATTTGTGCTATTTGAAAGAAGAGAATAGATATCTATAAAATATAAAGCATAAAACTGAAGGTTTATAGAAAAATCTAGAAAATCACCATAGTTTATTTGTGAAAGGCTCTTGCTCCCCCTCTCTCCCACCCCCTATTGAAATTTTGATGTGTCCTTTATAATACTGAATTGTTTCTCTTCATTGTTGAATGTCACAAGGCAGAGAGGTCTAGAATTACCATGTTATGAGTGTGACTGAATTGGTTTCAGAAATATTTCAAAATAGGTAGTTATGAACAGAGGATTGAAATTCTCATTTAACAATCAGTATTATTTTAAATGACTGCAAGATTTTTTTCCCTCACATTTATTCAGAAAGTATTAATTGTTCACATTGAATACAAAGAAATGGTATATTTGTAAATGTTAAAAACATCAGTTAAAATATCTAATACTGGGGCTCAACCCATCTTTTTATTCTTAAAATTATGCAAAGAATCTCTTTAAAGAAAGAGAAAATAAAAAAAGAAGGGAGCAGGCTGAGAGAAAGGAGGAAGCTAAATGGGAAAGAAAAGCTGGAGATATAGAATGGTAGAAATAAATTAAAAGGAACAGAGACAAGTGGGATAAGCGATGATGGAAGAGGTTTCCATCTTAAACTCTATAGCATAGAAAGCAACAGAATATTATCTTTCTTGTGTGAAACTGGCAAAGCCTTCATACCAAAGCCAGACAAGAACAGAAAAAGAATGAATAATATTTATAAGGTACTTATAAACCTGAATGTACAAATCACGAATAGAATATTCACATCTTGAATCCAACAATGTAAAAAAAAAAAGGATAAAATAAGTTTAGGATTACTTTAAGAAAGCAAAATAATTTAGTTCAGAAATTCTTTTAATTATTCTATCAGCAAAATAAAGAAGAAAAAGCACATGAATATTTTGATCGAGGTAGTAAAAGCATCTTATAGCAAGAATTTATGATTTTTCCTTTTCAGAATTCATGATTTTATAAAAGACACTATTGTAATAATACACAGAGACAATAGAAATGAGGATTGGAAGGACCAGCCACGATATGAAGCTTACCACAAAGAGTGGTGAGTGCAGTTAGAGAAATAACTACACTAACAACTATCATGACAATGGTAGTGAGTGAGAGAAATAGAATACCTGTCTCGAATACAGGCAGGGGCCAGAGGAGGAGGGAGATGGGGTGCATTGGTGGTGGGAAGGTTGCACTGGTGAAAGGGGGATATACGTTTTTTTATTACTGAAACTCAACTACAAACATGCTTGTAATCATGGCTCTGAAATAAATATATTATTAAAAACATCATGATTTTAAAAAGGCTTGCATCCATGAAGAGAGAGAAAATTTTACCATGATAAACAAATGCATATCAATTTATCACGAAGAAAACATTCCATGGGGCCGGAGAGATAGCATGGAGGTAAGGCGTTTGCCTTTCATGCAGGAGGTCATCGGTTCGAATCCCGGCGCCCCATATGGTCCCCTGTGCCTGCCAGGAGCAATTTCTGAGCCTGGAGCCAGGAATAACCCCTGAGCACTGCCAGGTGTGACCCAAAAAACCAAAAAAAAAAAAAAAAAAAAAAAAAGAAAACATTCCATATAAAATATTAAGGTCATTCTCTTTAAATAATGATTAAAATAGGATATACATTATTATTACTTCTAGTTCAATAATATGCCAGGGGGAAGGAAAGGAGAAAAAGAAATCAAACTATCAATGTTTTCAGGGGTAGTTATTATCTTTAAAGAAATGTAAAAGGACGGGCTGTGGGCCAGAGAGGTAGCACAGTGGTAGGGTGTTTGCCTTGGATGCAGTCGATTCAGAACAGGAGGTGGTTCAAATCCTGGTATCCATATGATCCCCTGTGTCTGCTGGGAACAATTTCTGAGCGTAGAGCCAGGAGTAGCCCCTGAGCGCTGCTGGGGGTGACCCAAAAACAAAAACAAAAACAAACAAAAAAAGAGTTAATTCAGTAGTTTTATATAAAATAAATGCTGAATTTTATTTTTTCGTTTAATAATAGTTTTTTATTTAAGCACCATGGTTATAAACATATTTGTAATTGGATTTCAGCCATAAAATGTACACCCTCCTTCACCAGTGCAACTTTCCCACCATCAATGCCCTTCATTTCCCTACACTCCCAACTCTCTGCCTGTCTTTAAAACAAGCATTGTATTTCTCTATCATTGTCATGGTAGTTGTTAGTGTAGTTATTTTTTCTAACTGTACTTACCATTCTTTGTGGTAAACTTCACAAAGGCTGCTCCTTCCAGCCCTCATCTCTATAGTCTCTGGGTATTATTACTATACTGTCTTATATTTTTCTTAAATCCCACAGATGAATGACACTATTCTGTGTTTATTTTTCTTCCTTTTACTTATTTCACTCAACATAATAGTCTCCATATCCACCCATGTATAGGCAAATTTTATGACTTCATTTTTTCTAACAGCTGTATAGTATACCATTGTGAATCCCACAGTATACCACAGTTTCTTTAGCCACGCATCTGTTGTTGGACATTGGAGTTGTTTTCAGATTTTGGCTATTATAAGAAGCACTGCTAGGAGCATAGGAGTTCAGAGGGCATAATTTGTGTTTTTGTGGTCTTATGGTATTTCCCTAAGAGTGGTATTGCTGGATCATATAGGAGTTCAGTTTCCAGCTTTTTGAGGAATATCCATATTGTTTTCCAGAAAGACTGGACTAGACAGCATTCCCACCAGCAGTGAATGAGAGTTCCTTTCTCCCCACATCCAGGCCAGCACTGATTGTTTTTGTTCTTTGTGATGTGTGCCAGTTTCTGTGGCATGATGATATCTCATTGTTGTTCTGATTTGCATCTCCCTGATTATTAGTGAAGTGGAGCATTTTTTCATGTGCCTTTAAGCCATATGAATTTCTATATATAAGTAACAAAGAGTGAGAAAATATAGCTAAAAGTAACCAAAGGAATGCAAAACTCTTAAAATTATAATAGAAAAATTAGAAGTTCAGTATAAAGCTATTTTTGGAGGCAAATAAGATGAAGATAATAGTTATGGTAAGAAAGAATCAATATCAAAGACATTTCTTCCAGATAGATTTAAAATTTCAATTTGAATTTACAAAGGAAAATTAAAAAAAAAAAAAACCTTTGGCAAACTAATTCTAACTTCATGTATGGGGCAGACATAACCTGCTCTATCCAGTTAGCCAAACTTACTCTACACTGAGAGGAATAAAACCACATTTGTAGAAAGGTAGACAGAATGATGAGCGTCTAGAAACAGACACATACAAAATAAAATATTGTTCTAGGGGCTGGAGAGATAGCATGGAGGTAGAGTGTTTGTCTTGCATGCAGAAGTATGGTGGTTCGAATCCTAGCATCCCATATGGTCTCCTGAGCCTGCCAGGAGCGATTTCTGAGCATAGAGCCAGGAGTAACTCCTGAGTGCTGTTGGGTGTGACCCAAAAACAAAAACAAAAAAACAAAAACAAAAACAAACAAAAAACCACACCAAAAAAACAAAAACAAAAACAAACAAAAACAACTTGTTCTAGAATAGAGTGCAGTGCAGGTCACTCAGGAAACAGCAGTCAATAAATAGTTTAATAGAACTTATTATGCTCATATTGGAAAAAATAAATTCAGTCTTATCCTCCACTCATACCACAAATATCAAGTCCAGTTTGAATTAACAATTTAAATATATAAAAACAAAGCTAACACTTTTATAAGAAATTGCAGGAAAATATTTTGATGCCCTAAATTTTCTATAACATCTTTAATGTTCATACTATGGACTTTCACAAAACAATGCCAATGAATTACTGCTGCTATATCAAGAATTGAATCTAATAATATGATATTAAGAGGAAAAGCAAGTTTCAAAGTAGTGCCCAAATCATGCACAAGTAAAGAGCTTTTTCAAAGCATCAGATGTAATTTTTTTAAAAAGTGAGAGAGACCATAAATATATCAGGGTAGAGGTTATCTGAGAGTGGCGGTGGGATTTTTAGGGACAGACTAGTAATGATAAAGGCAGGTATTTGTGATTTCATTTTCTTTTTCTTCTATAATTTACTGAGATAAAAATACATGCATTTTCAATTTTTAAAATATTTCACATAGGGAACACTACTACCACTCAAATATACTCCTATATATAAATAATTCTGGTTTTATGAAGCCCTTATTTGTACTTATCAAATAAATAGGAATTTTGTAATGCATGATCTCTAATGCAGAGAATGTTTCATCTCTGGACACAAAACACTGGCTATCTGGGGGAGAATCCTTACTCTTCACCAATGCCACAGTTCTGACCTGGCCCCAGGCCAGGTGGTAGAGCACCTGCCTTACAGGGGTGAGGCTGCGGCTTTGATTGCTGCAATAAACCCACATCACTTAATGCAGCCGATGGTCCCATTGTTGTGATCCTAGCACTACCCGAAGTGTGAGGCATCAGAAAATCCTGCTACCAAGTGCTTCTGTGCTGACACCACAAGTGTGAGACAGCTGGCAATGGCAACAACTAGGGAATAACAAGTACTGAGGCTTTTTAAAGAGAGCAGTTTTAGGTACACAGAAAAATTTGAGGACAAGTGCAGAGATTTTTCCATATACTTTCTGCACTTTATTCTAGTTGATGAATCCTCAGTGACATCCTTAAAATCCAAAGTCTGGGGCCGGAGAGATAGCATGGAGGTAAGGCGTTTGCCTTGCATGCAGAAGGAAGGTGGTTCGAATCCTGGCATCCCATATGGTCCCCCGAGCCTGCCGGGGGCGATTTCTGAGCATAGAGCCAGGAGTAGTCCCTAAACGCTGCTGGGTGTGACCCAAAAACCAAAAAACAAACAAACAAAAAAACCCCAACAACAACAACAACAACAACAAAACCCAAAAATATCCCCAAAGTCTACAGTTAATACCGAAGATTATCCTATATTCTAAAAATGTTTTGTTGTTGTTTTTGTTGCTCAAGGGCCACACCCATCAGTGCTCAGGGCTTACTGCTGGTTCTAGACTCAGGGATCATTCGTGGAAATTCAGGGGACCAGATGGGGTGCTAGGGATTGAATTAGGGTCTGCTGTGTGCAAGGCAAGCACCTTGCCCACAATGATATTGCTCCAATCCTTTATATTCTATCTAGAACTTTTATAGTTTGAAATTTTGTTTTTTGGTGTTGGTTTTTTTTTTTTTTTTTGGTTCATTTGAAACCAATTTTTTGTAAATGTCTCTGTCTAAATTCTTTGTTTTTACAGTTGATACTCAGTCTAGCATTATTATTGAAAAGATTAGGGGCTGGGGAAATAGCATGGAGGTAGGACATTTGCCTTGCATGCAGAAGGACAGTGGTATTGCCTCACCAAGATCACTGAGCACTGAGCCAGGAGTAAGCACTGAGCACACCCAAGTATTTCTCTCACTCATCCTAACCCAAAAACGAACACAACAAAATAAGAGCAACTAAATAAATGGAAAGCTATTTTGTGTTCATGAGTTTGAAATGTACAGTATTATCAAGAAGTCATTTTTACCAGCATTTTACTCTTTTTTGTTTATTTAACTGGGGTTTAGGGATTGGGCCAAACTGGGTTGTGCTTTGGAGTTATTCCTGGCTTTGTACTCAGAGATCACTTCTAGCACTGCTCAGGAGACCATATATGCTATTAGGGAGTATACCGGGATTAGCTGTGTACAAGGCAAGTGCCTTAATCACTCCGGTGACTGAATTTTAACCCAGTTAAGGTGTAGGAAAGACAAATTTCTTATACAGTGCACTCTCTCTATGGCCAAATTTATTTGTTCTTTGAATCAACTTCATTTATTAGCATTTTCTAGTTTTTCTTACATAGATCTTATATATATATATATTTAAATGTAAATATTTTGTTTCTTGGATGTGCTAATATGTTCTAAATTTAATCATTTTGCTCATTGTTAGGTTGTAGATAAGTTTTGTGTATCAATGTATTAACCGTTATCCTTCAATATTGCTGAATTGTCTATTTCTTCCAGAGGTTTTTGTTGGGTTTTGTTTGTTTGTTTTGGGGTCACACCTGGCATTTCTCAGGTGTTACTCCTGCCTCACTGATCAGGAATTACTTCTGGCGGAGTTTCTGGGACCATATGTTAAGCCAGAAATCGAATCTAGGTTGACTGCATGCAAGGCAAGCACCCTACCTGTACTATTGCCCCTTCTTTCAGGAGTTTGTTGTTGATTCTTTTAGATTTTCTACATAGAAATTTGTGGGTAAAGACTGCTAAAACTCACAGTACAAAATTGAAAGAAATGGTGAGAAGTATCCTAGCCTTGTACCTGATCTGACTGGAAAAAGTTTCAAGTTTCTCATTATTAAGTGTTGCTAATTGAAAGTTTTGGGGTATCATGTTGAGAAATTCCTCTATTGCTAGTTTGCTGTGAGTTTTTATTGCCATGAATATGTGTTGAATTTGGGAAATGCTTTTTCTGTTTATTGATAGGATCATGTGATTTTTTTGGGTATTTTTTTGGTCTGTGAATGTGATGTAATCCCTTGATTTCTTATTTGATTTGAATTAATTGTTTTTATTTGCTATATTTTAATATATACATTATATTTAAGTAAAATATGATTTTAACTTTTAAAAGGACAAAATGAGATTTTTTTCAGGCTATAAATTGCTTAATTGATCTGCTCTACCAATACACCTGGCTCAATGACAAATTTTTAATACTGATTAGATAATCATATTAGTTAAGATATGAGAGATAGCATGGAGGTAAGGCATTTGCCTTGCATGCAGAAGGTCGGTGGTTCGAATCCTGGCATCCCATATTGTCCCCTGAACCTGCCAGGAGCGATTTCTGAGCGTGGAGCCAGGAGTGACCCCTGAGCACTGCCGGGTGTGACCCAACCCCCCCCCCAAAAGATCTTGGCCCTGGAAAAAATTATATTTAGGGCCAGCTACACTGAGGAAGTGTGGTAGCATAAGGTGTGGAAGCCTTGGAGAGTGACTATTTAAACTCCCGTCTACGAAGAAAATAAGTAGGAAAAAATATATCAAATCCTAGAAAAAAAGGTGTGGTGTTGTATAAGATCAGTCCTAAACCTAAAGTGAAAAAAGAAAGTAAAGAAAAGGAAAATAAATCATCACTGTCAGTTCATACTCCATTAACTCTGTGTGTGCTTTTATTATAGATGTTGTTATAAAATGATGACAGAAAACTATAGGACTCTGATATCTGCCCAGGGTGGGATTATATGATTGCTTTAAAGGAGGTTAATATGTGATATGATTTTGTAATATTGGAGTCACAAATCTTAGCAGAAAGTATCTCCCACTATTAAGATGATTAAAGAAAATAGTTCAAATACACTTAACACTTTTTGAAGAAGGCAGACTTCTTTCTCAAGGGTTCACATTCTCATTGGTATAAAAGAAAGACCTAGGAATATAGAAATTTGAAATCAACACTAATCTGAAATACTTGCAGAGCAACAGACATCTGTATTAATATTGTGGAATTTACACCAAAAGACATATATAATTGCATATGTGACTCTTACTTGTAATTACAACACAATTTTTTTCTGCAAACATATACTTTTGAGCATTCTCCTAAATACTATTCAGTATTTGTCAGACTTGAAATACTCTGCAATATTTTTCTTCTGAATCCATTACATTGCAATTGACCCAATAATCAGCCAATAAAAGAAAAGATTTTTAATTTAAGGTCTTAAAACTATAAAGCCTTACTTGAATTGGTATCTGGAGGAAAATTGGCATATAGGTTTGACACTAAATTCCCCCAGGGTTAACTCACTCATATATGTAATTTTAAAGAATGCCAAAATATCATATTTTAATTAGCTCATTAAGAAAATTTTACATAATCATTTGTGGGTACTTTTCCAGTGTTTCCAGAAATTCTGACCCCGGGACTAGATGAAAATAAAATCTGGAATGTTACTAAATGATTAATGTGCAAAAATAAGCCCAGCTTTAATTCTAAAATAATAATTTTTTTTGTTTTTGGGTCACACCCAGCAGTGCTCAGGGGTTACTCCTGGCTCTATGCTTAGAAATCGCTCCTGGCAGGCTCAGGGGACCATATGGGATGCCGGGTTTTGAACCATCGTCCTTCTGCACACAAGGCAAATGCCCTACTTCCATGCTATCTCTCTGGCCCCTAAAAGAAAATTTTGATCGAAACTCTTATTTAAGAAAACAAATCAGGTCCTGTAAAATTACCTAAGTATAAATGCATTTGAGAATAATAAATATCTACCTAAAATCAGTGTCAAATTCTGTAAAGTACCATTATTAATTTTTTTTGGTTTTCTAGGACAATGTTTTTATTATTTGATTTTTTTTTATTGAGGGCAAAGTGAATTACAAATCTTTCACAGTAATATTTAAGGCACCTAGTAGTAATGAATGAGGGACATTCCCACCACCAAAAGTACCATTATTTTGATAAGTCTCATCTCCTCCTTTCTCTCTGAAGGAATAAAATATTTATTTATTAGCAAACTCCAAGGCTGCTTTGTAACACTTGACAAATAACCATTGGCGTTATCATAAAGTAAGGCTCAAAAGACACAAACTGGGGGGCCGGGAAGGTGGCGCTAGAGGTAAGGTGTCTGCCTTGCAAGCGCTAGCCAAGGAAGGACCGCGTTTCGATCCCCCGGTGTCCCATATGGTCCCACCAAGCCAGGGGCGATTTCTGAGCGCATAGCCAGGAGTAACCCCTGAGCGTCAAACGGGTGTGGCCCAAAAACCAAAAAAAAAAAAAAAAAAAAAAAAGACACAAACTGGGTTTCCCAGTTTATCTAATCAAAAACTACTCACATTTGGTTTTGGGTTAACATTTTCTAATTTGATTTCTACTTCTAATCTATAATTTATAAAAAATCGCTGAACTTAATAATCACTATGGTTATCAACTATGTTATTAATCATCACAATTTCATCCCTATGTTTTTTTTTTCATCCCTATATTTTTTAAGAAGGTGTGTTCATCCTTAAGACAGCAAAAATTGAAAAAGTATTTAAAACAGAAACAAAGAGGGGCCAGAGTGATGGCGTGGTGGTAGGATGTTTGTCTTGCATGCGGCTGACCCAGGACGGACCAAGGTTTGACTCCCCCAGCATCCCATATGGTTCCCCAAGTCAGGAGCGATTTCTGAGTGCATAGCCAGTGTCACTGGGTGTGGCCAAAACCAAAAACAAAACCCAAAAAAGCCAAAAAATAAAAACCAGAAACAAAGAACATTTAAAAAAAGCTCAGGTAAGATTTAAGATTTGATAGAGATTGGAAAATTGATTGATAAAGGCTTCCACCCTCACCTGTTCTCCCACCTGTCCATCTTCCCCACTTCCACAGAAATCTAATTATGGGCTTAGTGACAGGTCCTTGTGTGACTCTGCTTTGCACTGTGAATTTTTTTTTTTTTTTTTTTTTTTTTTTTGGTTTTTGGGCCACACCCGGTAACGCTCAGGGGTTACTCCTGGCTATGCGCTCAGAAGTCGCTCCTGGCTTGGGGGACCATATGGGACGCCGGGGGATCGAACCGCGGTCCGTCTCCTAGGCTAGCGCAGGTAAGGCGGGCACCTTACCTCCAGCGCCACCGCCCGGCCCCCTGCACTGTGAATTTAAGCCTTTCAAAGTTGGTGTTAATTTCATCCACGCTGTTAAATAATTATTTATGAATTTTAAAAGAGTTAACAAGCCCATTTTCAAGATGTGTATACAATGGTAGATGAGCTTGAAAAGAACTCTGAGTGACAGATTAGTTACCTCTGAGCTCATCTACTTGAATTTTACATTTAATCACAGGGAAAAAATTAACATCGAAGAAATAAATATATCTAAGAGACCAACAATGAAAATATTATGTTCTCCTTAAACTACAACCAAAGGCCACCATAAACCTTGAATTTTTTTTTTTTATCACTTTGAAGCCAATTTGCTTTTCCCTTTCTGGTTTATTTTTCAAAGAATTTTAATTGTACAGAAATTGGTGAAAAATATTTGGTTGACGGTAGCTAATTCTTCTATTCCCCAGCCCAAACTCATAGCTATTTATTTCTTTCATCTTAAACTTTACTTTATGTTTTAAAATAAGTGTGAAGAGACAATACTTAAGCCTAGTCTCAGTTTAATTGATTTAACCCCTTGTTAACCTCATGTTAAAAATGAGGCTATTGGGAACAGAACTACAGTATAGCAGGTAAGATGTTTGCCTCACATACAGTGGACTCAGGCTCCATCCCTGACATCCCATATGGTCTTCTGATCCTGCCAAGAGTAATCACTGAGTACGAAAGTACTCAGTAAAAGTATTCTTTTAAGTTCAGTAAAAGGCCTGTAGAGTTAAAAAAAATAAGCTTTAAACCCCATGCAGTGTGGCAAAAAGAGAGAGAGAGAGAGAGAGAGAGAGAAAAGTGAAAATAAAAAGGATATTTATAACAAAGAGAAACTGCCGTGGAAGAGAAATTATTGAAGCTTCTGCTTCCTTTGAATATTTAATTAATTGTTTTACAAACCTACCAGAATTTATTTACTTCTCTCCTGTTGGTTTATAATCTCATCCTGAAAAAATGTCGAGAGGTCACCCTCATCAGTGACAGTAATAAAGAGCAAGGATCAAAAGATGTGCTTTCAAAAACATAGCTTTTGAAAGAACACACATAGTTTTCCTCTTCGATGAGAAAGCCAGTAAGTGTCAGCAACAGAATTTAAATGGACATTATCTGTGGACGTCATGTCATCCTGTTTCTTCCTCCAACAATTTCTGGCAGAGAAATTTAAGTCATTTGAGCAGGATCAACCTTGGGAAAAAGATTTATCTCAGATCTTACTTTTTTAAGTGACAAGCGCTGAAAGAACTTTCTGTTTCTCTAGGAAATTGCTCTTCCTGCTCTCGGTTTCAGATTTATGCTGTTCTCTCTGTCACTCTTCATAGAACATGGGGATGGACAAAGATCAAAGTCAATAGATGAGGAAAACCTGGACTGACTTACAGTTAGGAGCATGCTTAACCTTTTATTCAATAAACAGTGATAAGAAATGGGTACAAAGAGCAGCTTTAAAAGTGCAGGAGCATAGAGGTGCAATTTCAGCTATACAGCTGAAACATATAGTGCTATAATAAAATGTATTTAAAAAATGAAAAGACTTTTGGGGCTGGAGAGATAGCACAGTGGTAGAGCGTTTGCCTTGCATGCAGATGGTCGGTGGTTCGAATTCCAGCATCCCACATGGTCCCCCGAGCCTGCTAGGAGCCATTTCTGAGGGTAGAGCCAGGATTAACTCCTGAGCACCGCTGGGTCTGACCAAAAACCAAACAAACAAAGAAAAACAAATAAAAAAACTTTCAAAGCTTAACAACAACAACAAAAGCCATAGTGCAGGGCCATTGACTTAGCACAGCTGGTAAGGTGCTTGCTTTGGTCCTGGCCAATTGGGGTTTGATCTCTGGCATTTCACATGGCCTCCCAAGTATCACCAGTAGTCCCAAACAAAGAAAATAAAACTAAATTAAATTAAGCCACAGTGCAATGAAAGACTGCAGGAACCCAATTATGTATCAAGCCAGAAAAATGTGTTTTTAATTTCAGTAAGAAACAACAAAATTCTGTGGAATGGCATTGCATATGAGAAAACTGTAGAAACTTTTGGCACACAAAAAATCTATCAAACCCTGGCACTACAAGACTTGACCATAGGGTTAAGGAAACATGTTGGTTTTCTAGATTCCAAAATCAGACCAGATAAACCCTCAAACAAATGAACTTCATGCATTTAACTTAAATGTTATAGTAATGCATAGCAAAAGTGAACCTTGAAATACAGTTAAAGGTATTAGACCCTGGTTTGGTTTGGAGGTACCAGATACTAGGGATTGAATTCAGGTTGACTTCGTGCAGGCAAATGTCTTGCCTACTATACATTCTCTCTGGCCCTGAGATTCCTTTTTATTTTCACTGCATTTTTTATTATGCAAAGAGAATGTACAAAATCCACGAAGAGAAAAACTTTGGAGGGGAAACCACTAAAATTGTTCATAAATTATAGTTATCCAATATCTTCAAGTGGTCACAGAGATAACTGAGATGGAAACAAATGTAAAATAAATAGAAATTGTTTGAAATTTTTTGTTTGTTTACTTAAGGGCCATACCTGGTGGTGCTCAGGAATTATTCTTGGCTCAGAGTTCAGAAATTACTTTTGACAGTCTTGGGGGACCATATGGGACTCCAGAAATTGAACCTAGGTTGGCCATGTACAAAGTAAAAGCCCTACCTGCTGTGCTATTGCTCTGGTCCCTGAAATTTTTTAATTTGACTACTTCTACATGAAACTATACCAGAAATTTATAAAAAATACAATTTAAATACTCATTTAATTATTATTTACATTTATTAATATACTCAATTAGATATTTTATTTTGGTTTTGGTTCATATATGTGTATGTGTGCATGTGTTCTCAAGCTAAGAAATTCAGACCTTTAAAAAAAACTCACTACTGTGGGTAAGTAAAATGTTTAAATGGAAACATAAAATAAATAACCTAAAACAGATATATATTATTGATTTAATTATATTTATTGAGCTTCTGCTATTTGAATGGCACTATAGTTGGCCTATGTGACTATAGTACTATGTGTCTGGTACTGTTTTAATTGCCCCAATAACTTGAAAAAGAAAATATGATATTAGAGACATAGATATATCATTCAAGCCAGCACAATTTTATTTTTAAAAAAAGTTTAAAAGGAAAGCTACAATTCAAAACTTTTAAAATTTGCAATAATCAATAAGGAGATTTCTGTCTTTTGGCTCACTTAATTTGTCTTTAAATAAAAATGTATTTGTCTTTAAATGAAAATTTGAACTACCATTTTCAAGATTTATTTTAGCCATAATACTTAGATTTAACTAATAAGAGAAAAAATAAAAATAAGCATTTCAGATAATATGACTTGTTTTGGGTTTGAGTAGACATTTGTATGAGGCACACTGATATCAAAAACTACTTTGTGTTGACTTGAAGTTAAAATCTAGCTGGGCATCTGATATTTTATAGGTCCCCCTGATCATGGACCTTTGTTTCATACACCCACCTATAGATTTCTTCAAATAGACAGTAATAGCCATTTATGTGGTCAGATATTTGGCTAGGTGCCAGAGATACAAAATCAGACAAGAATTTTGTTCTCATGAGATTGGCTTTCAAGCTGAGAACAGTAAAAATAATCATAAACTCTCCAAGGTAAATGCATAATTGCTAGCTGAGTTAAGTGTGGTGAAGGAAAAGGGAGCACATTACAAAGGACTAGGGGTCAGGTAAGGCTCCCCTAAGGAAGTGGTGCTTGAAATGAAAGGTTGAGACTGAGTTGGAATTAACGGGGTAAGGAAAGGATATTCAGTATAGAGAAATTAGCTAATATGTTTCTCTGTGGAGATTAGTCTAGAGTTGGATTGAAAGATTGCTTGACATCTTCTTGGGCAGGTTTGACAAAAACATATACGTAACGACCCATTAGTATACTTTTTTGATCATTCCATATCATTTTCACTCCCAGCTTAGCTTTGTGACTATAACAGGACAATTTTTCATTACTTATACATTACCAAGGGTGAACCTTAAAAGATACAACCTATAATGTTCCTTTCTGAAAACGTTACTGATCTTATTTCACTTCAGTTCCCAAGATGAAACTTCTCATTAACCATGTCCAATACAAGGAATTCTCTTTTAGATCAGGAAACCTGGATCCTTAGGTTCATTGTGCTTCCAACTAGATAGGGGAGTGGTGTGTCATTTAACCCTCCTCTACCTCAGTTTCCTCACACATGAACTTACCTTTCCAAATTTTTGTGAGAATTAAAATAACAGCCTATATTTTAAAATGAGTTTCATCATTTTTATATTTACTGGTCATGCAGAAAGTTTTTTTTTACATGGAATAACTTCTATACACTAGTCAGTAAATGTGTCTCACAAAATTATAGGGGATATGTTGATACTTGAATACTTGTAAATGTAAAATGAATAGGTGTCCTTGTACTTTAAAAATATGTTTAATGAGAATAATAGTGTAGTATTTGCTAGTGTTGTACTAACATGGGGTTTGTAGGGTTAATATGCTCCAAGCTCCCTGAAAGCAGGTTGTTACCTAAACACAAGTATAAACCTCACTTATTATTACTGACATTATAGCTGATGTTCTTTCCTTGTTTCTTTTTAGTTTTTTAACACATTAAGTTCCCTCCACTGAGCAAACTGTTCCATTGTTAGAAGAACTCATGTTGTCAACTCTCTTCTTGATGTGCCTTGCTGCTTGTTGAGCTAAACAATTCTCATGTTCCCAGGGTGCTTATTTAATAAATGATGCTGTGAAGTTCCCAAAGAAAGACTTTCAATTTTCCTCTTGTGTGATGCTATGATCAAACTCAAACACCCTGTGGTAGGATTCAATCAGAATGTATTCTTAAACTCTTTCACTAATATGTCAGTTATATTTAATCTGTTAAGTTCTACACACACTCAAAGTACCTGATACTTTTCTTCCTCTCTTGGCAATTTTCTCCTCTACTTCTTTGTCAAACTTGGAAAACAAGATTAATTGCTCTTTGGAAACTAAGCTTCTCAGATTTTTAGACAATGCTGTGATCTAAGAAGACTATCAGTATCTTGTGTGTCCCTTAACAGGCGCTTGCATGCAAAACTTATCTTGACTAAAAGCAGAGTGGAATAACAGCTGATGGACCAATATTGTGGAATCATGAAATTATTAGTGAATTTCAAGTCCCAGTCCAACTTCTTCGTTCACATATGAGGAAACTAATGTGTGCAGCAGTTATGTGGTAGAGCCAAAATCACACTAAAAAGGTAGCCACCACCCCCAGACTTCCTGTGGACAAAATACAGTTTACCACTATCTGCTTGCAAAAATAAAGTTTTATTGCAACATGGTGATATCCATTTGTTGCATTGTCTTTGGCTGCATTTGAGTAATTTCATCTAAGATTATGTAGCTCATAAATATTTTTGGTGGGTCACACCCGGCAGCACTCAGGGGTTACTCCTGGCTCTATGCTCAGAAATTGCTCCTGGCAGACTTAGGGGACCAAATGGGATGCCGGGATTCGAACCACCGACCTTCTGCATGAAAGGCAAATGCCTTATCTTCATGCTATCTCTCTGGCCCCATGTAGCGCATAAATTTAAACATGTATTATTTGGTCTTTTACTAAGGGGACTTCAAAGTCCCCTCTCAAACTGGAAGAAGGGGAAAGTGCACGAAGTCTTTCTGAAATAGGGCAGAGGGCGATGTGAGAACAGCCAGATCAGCCTGGATTGGAACACATAATTTCTTTTTTTTTTTTTATGACTATTCTCTTTTTTTTTGCATTTTTTTCTTTATTTAAACATCTTGACTATAAATATGATTGTGATTAAGTTTCAGTCATGTAAAGAACACCCCCCCTTCACCAGTGAAACATTCCCACCACCAATGTCCCAAATCTCCCTCCATCCCACCCCACCCCCACCTGTACTCTAGACAGGCTTTCCAGTTCCCTCATTTATTCACATGATTATGGTAGTTCTCAGTGTAGTTATTTCTATAACTGCACTCACCACTCTTTTGGTGAGCTTCATGAAGTGAGCTGGAAGTTCTAGCCCTCCTCTCAGTGTCTCTGAGGATCATTACAAAGATGACTTTTATTCTTCTTAAAACCCATAGATGAGTGAGACTATTCTGCATCTCTCTCTCTCCCTCTGACTTATTTCACTCAGCATGATAAACTCCATGTACATCCATGTATAGGAAAATTTCATGACTTCATCTCTCCTGACAGCTGCATAATATTTCATTGTGTATATGTACCACATTTTCTTTAGCCATTCGTCTGTTGAAGGGCATCTTGGTTGTTTCCAGAGCCTGGCTACTGTAAATAGTGCTGCAATAAATATAGGTGTGAGGAAGGGGATTTTGTATTGTATTCTTGTGTTCCTAGGGTAGATCCCTAGGAGTGGAATAGCTGGGTCGAATGGGAGCTCAATTTTCAGATTTTGGAGGAATCTCCATTATCACTTTCCATAGAGGTTGGACTAGACGGCATTCCCACCAGCAGTGGATAAGAGTTCCTTTCTCTCCACATCCCTGCCAGCACAGATTGCTCTCATTCTTTGTGATGTGTGCCAATCTCAGTGGTGTGAGATGGTATCTCATCGTTGTTTTGATTTGCATCTCCCTGATGATCAGTGATGAGGAGTATTTTTTCATGTGCCTTTTGGCCATTTGTATTTCTTTTTTTATCAAAGTGTCTGTTCATTTTTTCTCCCCATTTTTTGATGGGATTAGATTTTTTTTTCTTGTAAAGTTCTGTCAGTGAAGAAGGGAAGGTGGCGCTAGAGGTAAGGTGTCTGCCTTTCAAGCGCTAGCGTAGCACGGACCGCGGTTCGATCCCCCGGCGTCCCATATGGTCCCCCCAAGCCAGGGGCGATTTCTGAGCGCACAGCCAGGAGTAACCCCTGAGCGTCAAACGGGTGTGCCCCCCCCTACAAAAAGTTCTGTCAGTGTCCTGTATATTTTGGATATTAGCCCTTTATCTGGTGGATATTCGGAGAATATTTTCTCCCACATGGTGGGTGGCTCTTGTATCCTGGGCACTATTTCTTTGAGGTGCAGAAGCTTCTCAGCTTACTATATTCCCATCTGTTTATCTCTGCTTCCACTTGTTTGGAAAGTGCAGTTTTCTCCTTGAAGACGCCTTTAGTCTTAATGTCATGGAGTATTTTACCTACGTGTTGTTCTATATACCTTATGGTATCAGGTCTGATATCAAGATCTTTAGTCCATTTGGATTTACCTTCATACATGATGTTAACTGGGGGTCTATGTTCGCTTTTTTGCAAGTGGCTAACTAGTTCTGCCAGCACCACTTGTTGAAGAGGTTTTCCCTGCTCCACTTAGGATTTCTTGCTCCCTTGTCAAAAATTAGGTGATTGTATGTCTGGGGAACATTGTCTGAGAACTCAAGCCTATTCCACTGATCTGAGGGTCTGTCTTTATTCCAATACCATGCTGTTTTGATAACTATTGCTTTGTAGTACAGTTTAAAGTTGGGGAAAGTAATGCCTCCCATTTTCCTTTTCCCTAGGTGTACTTTAGCTATTCGAGGGTGTTTATTGTTCCAGATGAATCTCATAAGTGTTTGATCCACTTCTTTGAAGAATGTCATGGGTATCTTTAGAGGGATCGCATTAAATCTGTACAATACGGGCCCG
The DNA here is from genome assembly GCF_024139225.1 of Suncus etruscus. Lineage (NCBI taxonomy): Eukaryota > Metazoa > Chordata > Mammalia > Eulipotyphla > Soricidae > Suncus > Suncus etruscus. The sequence continues at coordinate 95,008,690 of NC_064852.1, forward strand.
GAGAGATAGCACAGCGGTGTTTGCCTTGCAAGCAGCCAATCCAGGACCAAAGGTGGTTGGTTTGAATCCCGGTGTCCCATATGGTCCCCCATGCCTGCCAGGAGCTATTTCTGAGCAGACAGTCAGGAATAACCCCTGAGCACCACCGGGTGTGGCCCAAAAACCAAAAAAAAAAAAAATCTGTATAATGCTTTGGGGAGTATTGCCATTTTAATGATGTTAATCCTGCCAATTTATGAGCAGGTTATGTGTTTCCATTTCCGTGTGTCCTCTCTTATTTCTTGGAGCAGGGCTTTATAGTTTTCTTTGTATAGGTCCTTCAGGTCTTTGGTCAAGTTGACTCTAAGATATTTGAGTTTGTGTGGCACTAATGTGAATGGGATTGCCTTCTTGACGTCCATCTCTTCCCTATCATTATTGGTGTATAAAAAGGCCATTGATTTCTGTGTGTTAATTTTGTAGCCTGTCACCTTGCTATATTAGTCTATTGTTTCTAGAAGCCTTTTGGTAGAGTATTTAGGGTTTTCTAAGTTAGAGTATCATGTCATCTGCAAACAGTGAGAGCTGGACTTTTTCCTTTCCTATCTGGATTCCCTTGGTATCTTTTTCTTGCCTGATCGCTATAGCAAGCACTTCCAGTACTATGTTGAAGAGGAGTGGTGAGAGCAGGCAGCCTTGTCTTGTGCCAGAATTTAGAGGAAAGGCTTTTAGTTTTTCTCCATTGAGGATAATATTTGCCATTGACTTGTGGTAGATGGCTTTAACTAGATTGAGAAAGGTTCCTTCCATTCCCATATTGCTGAGAGTTTTGATCAAGAATGGGTGTTGGACCTTATCAAATGCTTTCTCTGCGTCTATTGATATGATCATGTAATTTTTATTTTTCTTGTTGTTGATGTTGTGTATGATGTTGATAGATTTAGGATGTTAAACCAGCCTTGCATTTCTGGGATGAAACCTACTTGGTCGCAGTGTATGATCTTCTTGATGATGCATTGGATCCTATTTGTCAGGATTTTGTTGAAGATCTTTGCATCTGCATTCGTCAGGGATATTGGTCTGTAATTTTCTTTTTTGGAAGCATCTCTGTCTGGTTTTGGTATCAAGGTGATATTGGCTTCATAAAAGCTGTTTGGGAGCATTCCCGTTTTTTTAATTTTATGGAAGTGCCTGGCTAGGATTGGTAGTAGCTCCTCTTGAAAGGTTTGAAAGAATTCAGTAATAAATCCATCTGGGCCTGGGCTTTTCTTTTTGGGCAGATGTTTGATTACAGTTTCAATTTCCTCAATAGTGATGGGGTGTTTAGATATGCTATATCCTCCTTACTTAAATGTGGAAGGTTATAAGTGTCCAAGAATTTATCCATTTCTTCTAGGTTCTCATGCTTAGTAGCATAAAGTTTCTCAAAGTAGTCTCTGATTACCCTTTGGATCTCTGCAATATCTGTCGTGATCTCCCCCTTGTCATTTCTAATATGGGTTATCAGGTTTCTCTCTCTTTCTTTGTGAGTTTTGCCAATGGTCTATCAATCTTGTTTATTTTTTCAAAGAACCAACTTCGGCTTTCATTGATCTTTCAGATTGTTTTTTGGTTTTTCCACTTCATTGATTTCTGCTTTCAGTTTTGTTATTTCCTTCTGTCTCCCTATTTTTGGTTCCTTTTGTTGGTCATTTTCTAATTTTATGAGCTGCGTTATTAAGTTATTCAGGTATGCCCCTTCTTCCTTCCTCATGTGTGCTTGTAAAGCTATAAATCTTCCTCTCTGGACTGCTTTTGCTGTGTCCCATAGATTCTGGCAGTTTGTGTCTTCATTATCTTTTGTTTCCAGGAAAGTTTTGATTTCCTCTTTGATTTAATCTTGGACCCACTGGTTGTTCAGTAGCAGGGTATTTAATTTCCAATTGTTAAAGTTTTTCTTCTGTGTGCCTTAGTAGTTCACATCTAATTTCAGAGCCTTGTGGACAGCAAACGTAGCCTGCAAGATTTCTATCCTCTTGATTTTATGAAGGTATGTTTTATGTGTCAGCATGTGGTCTATCCTGGAGAATGACCCATGTACATTGGAGTAGAATGTGTATCCAGGTTTTTTAGGGTGGAGTGTCCTATATATATCTACTAGTTCTCTTTCTTCCATTACTCTTTTCAGGGCTAGTATGTTTTTGTTGGGTTTCAGTCTGGGTGACCTATCAAGTGTTGACAGGGCCGTGTTGAGGTCTCCCACAATTATTGTGTTATTATTGATGTCTTCTTTCAGATTTGTCAGTAATTGTATTAGATAATTTTCTGGTCTCTCATTGGGTGCATATATGTTTAATAGTCTGATTTCTTCCTGTTGCACATATCCCTTGATTAGTACATAGTGTCCATCTTTGTCCCTTACAACTTTTTGAGTATAAAGTTTGTGTCATCAGATATTAATATGGCCACCCCAGCTTTTTTAAGGGTGTTGTTTGATTGAATAATTTTCCTCCAGCCTTTGATTTTGAGTCTATGTTTGTTCTGACTATTCAGGTGTGTTTCTTGTAGGCAACAGAAGGTTAGATTAATTTTTTGACCCATTTTGCCACTCTGTGTCTTTTAATTGGTGAATTTTGTCCATTGACATTGAGGGAGATGATTGTCATAGGATTTAATGTCATCTTTGTATTTAAGTTTGCTGTGCTTGTTGGTCTCTCTTGTCTTAAAGTAGACCTTTTGGTTTTTTCTTTAAGGCTGGTTTATCATCTGTGAAGTTTCTGAGCTGTTGTTTATCCATGAAGATATGTATCTTTCCTTCAAACCTGAACGTGAGTCAGGCTGGGTGCAGTATTTTCGGTGAGGCATCCATTTTATTCAGTCTTGTCACAATATCCCACAACTGTCTCTGGCATTAAGAGTTTCTTGTGACATGTCTGTTGTAAGTCTTAGAGATGCTCCTTTGAATGTAATTTCCCTTTTTGATCTTGCTGCTTTCAGTATTCTATCTCTATCTGTGGGATTTATCATTGTAATGAGGATATGTCTTGGGGTGTTTTTCTGTGGGTCTCTTTTAGTTGGTACTCTTCGGGCATGCAAGATTTGATTGCATGTAGTCTTTAACTCTGGGAGTATCTCTTTGATGATGTCTTTGACAGTTGATTCTTCCTGGAGATATCCAACCTGGGCTTCTGGGACTCCAATAATTCTTATGTTGTTTCTGTTGAGTTTATCAAAGACTTCTATTTTCATCTGTTCACATTCCTTGAGTACTTTTTCCATTGCCTGATCATTTGTCTTAAGGTTGTTTTCCAATTTCTTCTGCTGTGTTGAATTTTTCTGCATCTCATCTTCCAGCACACCGATTCTGTCCTCAGCTGCTGTTACCCTGCTGGCGAGGCCATCCACTGAGTTTTTTAGTTCAGCTACCATGTTTTTCAGATCTGTTATTTCAGTTTGAGGTTTTCTGATTTCTGTCTTTGTGTTCTGTTCAGATCGATCTATGATTTCTTTGAGTTCTGCAAACATCTTTCATATTTCTATTCTAAACTCCTTATCCGAGAGGTTAATCACATGGTTGAGATTTTTTTAGGTCATCCGAGCTATCGTCTTCATTCTCTGTGCATGGTGTTTGCCTGCGAGGTTTCCCCATTGTCATGCTTATAGTGTGATTGTTTCTGCATGTTGTGGTTGGGTTCATTGGTTAGAAAAAGTGCTCAGCCGCGAAGTGGAGTGGAGCGGCCGTGCTCTTCTGGAGCCTTTGAGAGAACTATTTTTCTGGGCCCTTTTCGGCCCACTCCCAAGAGGTTCAGGAGACAGGACAGTGGAAAAAAACGCATAGGTAACACTCAATGTCAGAAATCACTGGGCGGGCGTAGATTTTCCCAGCCTGACATCATAAACAGGGGACCTTCCTTTCTGCAGAATACTGTGGATAGCCGTACACAGTTCCTTGGCACTCCGGCCCTTGGATGAGCCTCTGGGAGAGCTATTTTTCTGGACCCTTTTCGGCCCACTCCCAAGAGGTTTCGGAGACAGGACAGTGGAAAAATACGCACAGGCAACACTCACCACAAATAATTTCTGTCCATATCTGTAGGTGACCATGGATCATGTGACTCACTTAGTTGCAGGAGGGTTGGAAATTGTACGTTTAGGCAGCTGATGCCCAGTGTAAATTCTACTGTTTACAAACAATATCATGACATTTGTTGGTAGCTAGCTCTCTCTGCCAGTCATCATTACCTATTTGTTTCTTGTAGTGTAGTAGTCACATTTCACACACAGTGTGTGCTCCACACACAGTTTTATCTTAGAAAACTGTAGTCTCCTTGAGGGTAGACCCCATCTGGGTATTTATTCACTTATGACCAAACTACTGGTCAAAAATCATTATTTTATTAAATAATAAATCTTATAAATCTTTTCTGAGATATTCAGATACTAAAATGATAGTGTTATATATGTATTTGGGGGGTCACACCCAGAGATGGCACTCAGGAATTACTTCTGGCTCTGTGCTCAAAAGTCACTCCTGGCAGTTTTAGGGGACCACGTGTTATGCTGGGATTCGAACCAGGATCCATCCTGTGTTGTCCACATACAAGGCAAATGCCTTACTGCTGAGCTATCGCTCCAGCCCCAGTGTGTTGTTGTTGTTGTTGTTATTATTATTATTATTATTATTATTATTATTATTATTTTGTGTTTTTGGGCCACTCCCGGCAGTGCTCAGGGGTTACTCCTGGCTGTCTGCTCAAATAGCTCCTGGAAGACACGGGGGACCATATGGGACACCGGGATTTGAACCAACCACCTTAGGTCCTGGATTGGCTGCTTGCAAGGCAAACACCACTGTGCTATCTCTCTGGGCCCAGTGTGTTATATTTTTAAAGTTCTTCAATTCCTAAATTAAAAAGTTCTTAATTCATTTCTTAAATGATATATGCAAATTCTCATTAAAGAATGTGTTTTAGTTTAAATATATGACAATTTTGACATATTTCTTTCGTTTGTTTGTTTGGGACCACACCTGGCAGCATTCAGGGATTATTCCTAGACAGTGCTCAGAAATTACTCCTGGGGCCGGCGAGGTGGTGCTAGAGGTAAGGTGTGTCTGCCTTGCAAGTGCTAGCCAAGGAAAGATCACGACCACGGTTCTATCCCCCGGTGTCCCATATGGTCCCCCAAGCCAGGGGCAATTTTTTTTTTTTTGGTTTTTGGTTTTTGTTTTTTGGGCCACACCCGGCGATGCTCAGGGGTTACTCCTGGCTGTCTGCTCAGAAATAGCTCCTGGCAGGCAGGCACGGGGGACCATATGGGACACCGGGATTCCAACCAACCACCTTTGGTCCTGGATCGGCTGCTTGCAAGACAAACACCGCTGTGCTATCTCTCCGGGCCCTGGCAATTTCTGAGCACTTAGCCAGGAGTAACCCCTGAGCATCAAAAGGGTGTGGCCTGAAAAACAAAAAAGAAAAAAAAAAAGGGAATTACTCCTGGCAGGCTTGGGGGACCATATGGATACTGAGGAATCAAACCCAGATCCTTTCCAGGTTGGCAATATGCAAGGCAAACGCCCTACTACTGTACTATTACTCCAGCCCATTTCACATATTTCTAGACTTTTAAATTAACACATAGCTTATTAGGTCAAGAAAGATAAATTATTATAATTAATTAATACAGAATTCACAGGGTAGAAAGGAGAAAGGTTACGGTCATTCAGTAATCTTTAACATGGTGTAAAATGTGAGCATTATAATAGTTGTGTAAGTATTTTCATTTGGTAAACATTAAAAACACAGAAGCTGAGGGCCACAAGTTTTAGGGAAGCAGAGAATGTCACACTGGAAATGAATTATGGAGGAGAAACACAGAGAACTGGAGAGAGACTTTAGATATTAGCAATTGACGTGGTTGGCATTTTGCAACAGTCTTTTGCCTTTGCTTTTTGGCTTTTTGGGTCACGCCTGGCAGTACTTTGGAATTATTCCTGGCTCTAGTGGTGCTGGTGATTGAGCCCAGGTCAGCTGCATGCTAGGAAACTGCCTTCCCTGCTTTGTTAATTCAGTTAGACAAATTTATCTTTGAATTATCTGAATTTTATTTTTTCAATGAGCAAAATCAAAAGGTAAATTGCTATGATGTTAAAATAGTTTTGTAAATAAATGCTTAAGTGTGTATGTGAGATGCTAACTAAAATGGCAGTCACATGTCTGAATTGGTTTTGAATAGATGTGCAATCCACTAATTAAAATTTTTTTGTTTCTTGTAGCTGACCACTGTATCAGAAAATAAATCAGGAATGAAGGAAAAAAGAGACTGAGGGTTGTGATTTTTTTCACAAAGAATTTTATTTTCTCCCTCTTTCCAACAGAAACCAAAGTTGGTGTGCAGGCAAGAGAACTGGGAGGTGATTGAGGGTAGAGGAAGTGGGAGAGGACCTTTGGGGAGCGAGGCTTGAGTGTAAATGAAATCAATAGCTGGTGGCAGAGTTATTCACTGGAAGATGGCAAGAGCTGGAATACTCCTCTGAATTAGAAGTGACTTCCTATGGTTTTTTAATCTATGCATCAAATATAGTCCAAATAAAAAGCATTGCATTAAGAAATATCAACCATTGTCCCAGGTTTAGGGTCCAGCCTGCTCTGTGGAGCCACCTGTCTCAGTTTTCAATTAGAACCCTGTGCCTTATCAGATGCTTTTATTTAACCTGGAAGTAAAGGTTATTGAATTATATTACAATATATCTATTTATATCTATATCTCAATTGAGATATATCACATTGAGCTAGATACTCACAAATAATGTTTTATAGAGCATTTTTTAGATAGACGAGTGTTCTGAGCTTAAGGTTGGAAGATGTAAGCTTACAAAATGAAATTGTATTTTTCTATACATTTTCTGACAGGTTCAAAGAACATTGTATGTTTCACCCCACTGCAGTGTATGCCCCTAAGTCACACTCCCAAACACAATGTGATTATGGCTGGGGTAGAGTTTTGCCAGGACCAACAAGATTTTCTTCAAAATTCCTCCTACAAAGACTTTTTGTGATTCTAAATATATGTGGAAGGGAAGAGGCAGAGTTGGGGAGATGCCAAGATGAAACTCTTAGAACAATCACAAGGAACCTATTTCATTTCAAGAGTTGCAAAGAAAGGAGCTGAAGAAAAATATGAGCTGACTCCAAGAGACAGAGTATTTGGGAAGATAATTGGGACTGGCAGCCCAAGCAGAGCTTTTTCAGAACATCATAGAAATCTGAGTGAGATGAGAAGGCAGAGAGGCTTGGCCAGCACAGGGGCCTGTGCTGTGCAATGTGCTGCCCTGGGCCCTGCATTTGGAATCTCACAGACAAGCTCTTCTCTCCGAAGCCTTTGTGGGCAGTTACTGGGCCAGAACAGACAGAGAAAAACAACACAGGACCCAAGAGAAAGAAATTTTTATTTCTTTTCTTATCTTTTTCTTTTCTTTTTTCTTTTTTTTTTGGGGGGGGGCACATCCAGTGGCACTCAGAGGTTACTCCTGGCTCTGCATTCTGAAATCGTACCTGGAAGGCTCAGGGGACTACATGGGATGCCGGAGATTGTACATGGATTCATCCTGGGTCAGCCACATGCAAGGCAAACACCCTACCACTGTGCTATCACTCCAGCCCCAGAAAATTTTATTTCTTCTTTGTTTACTCCTCTCAACTGGGTCTGACTCTCTCTAGACTCGAGCAAAGTCACTTCTTCCCTTTGAAATCATCTGATCACGATGTTGTGGCTAAATGTCAATTGAGGGATCAGAGACTAGCATTTGGAGAGCTGCTTCTCTGTGCCAGGTGCTTCGCTAGACGTTTTTTTGTTTTTTGTTTTTTGTTTTTTTATTTTATTTAAGCCTTAAAATAAAATAAAGGAAATAATTCCCCACATTTTCACAGTCAAGGAAACAGACACCAAGAACTTAAATAACTTAACACAAATCACAGAATTGGGATTGAAGAGACAGCAATAACAGATAGGATGCTTGTCTTGCATGAGGCCAACTTGGGTTTGACCCAGCACCCCGTTTAGCCCCCTAAGTTCTGCTAGGAGTGATATCTGAGTGCAGAGGCAGGAGTAACCCCTGAGCCTGGTTGGGAGTGGCCCCTCAAAAAACATTTATCACTGCTTAACTGTGCACTTGAAAAATGGATAAATTATGCATTGTTGTGATTTTTTTTATACAATTTAGGAAAAAGTCAAGAAGAAAATAGGAATGAAGTATTGATACATAACATGACCTGGAAGAAGTTTATAACATGGAAACCCAGAAACTCCAGACACAGAGGCCACATGTGTGATACCATTTATATGGACTGTCAGAGACAGCAACCGAATGGACATGAAAGGAGGCAGTAGTTGCAGCAGCTAAAGGGAGAGCATGAGAATCAACTGCTGAGAGCAGAGAGCTTCCATTTGGATGATGAAATATTGTGGAATAGTATAAGGTTGTTGATTGCACTGCCTTGTGTATACACTAAAAGACACTGGCCCATATAATTTAGTAGGGTGCATTTTACTGAATGGTTTTTATAACTCAGAAGGATTTTGTAAAGTTGTCATAGATTCCTAGACACAACAGTCACTGAGCATTCTTTTGTTATACTCTATGAAGTTGCCACTTTTCAAGACTTATTTTCATGCTTCCACACCTATTTTTTTTTTTTGTAAAGGGGAGAAAATGGGGCACACCTAACAGAGCTTAGTGCTGAGAGGTCAATGTTGGAAGTGGTCAAACTGGGATTTGTAGCATGTCAGGCAAGCACCTTACCTGGCTATGCACTCAGAAATAGCCTCTAACTTGGGGGACCATATGGGATGCTGGGGAATCTAACCACAGTCCGTCCTAGGTTAGCACATACAAGGCAAACGCCCTACTGCTTGCACCACCACTCTGGCTCCAGAAGGAAGGATTTGATGTTTATATTTAGCTTTAAAATCGTCTTGTATGAAGAGAATGAATTTAACATAATATTCACTCATACTGAGAATCTTTTAAGTTGGAGATTATAATTAAACTATTGCCTATACTTTTTACATGCTTGCAATTTCTATTATAAATGTTTTTGTTTGGGGGCCAAAGCAATAGTACTTTAGATAGGGTCTTTGCCTTGACTATGACCAACCTGGTTTTGTTCCAAGCTCCACCAGGATTGATTCCTGAGTGTAGATCCAGGAGTAAAACCTGAGCACCACTGGGTATGGCCCCAAAACCAAAAAAGAAAAAAAGAAAAGTTTTAGAAGTTGCTGGTTTCTCAATTACACAGTTTAAAAAGGCCCGATGAAAGAATTTGTCCATTATATATTGGGTTGAGTTGAAGTAAATATTTTTAGAGTAGTTAGACTTCATAGAAATAAAAAGCCAAATGCCAATGACCTCAGTTGCTTGAGGGATATAAAGAAACAAATCAAGAGAAGAGACAAAACATCAATCCCAAACAAACCCTTGGATTTAGACTACAGAACAGAGTGTCACAGGAGGATGGAGTAAGGGAACCAAGTGGGCTATGATTGGGAGGAATCCAAGAAATAGTGATGGAGGGATTTGAGCTGAGGGAGGCTACAACTTACTATTGAAGAGGTATGAAGGAGCATCCTGAAGCATAGACAATAATTAAACAATACTACCTCTGTTATTTATAAAGCAAACTTCACACAATATGTTGAAAATGGAAATACTGGTCTGAATTGACAGCAGGCTCAAGGAGGGGGTGGCATAGTAGAAGCTAGCAGGTCTGACAGAGTCTCCATAGCCTTAGAGGGGGTTGTTAGTAAAATTTCTGTGTACTTTGAAAAATTGCTGTCTTATTAGCAGGAAAATTTCAGTTCAATCAATTCAGTTCAATGAGCCTTCCATTCTACTTAATGACTATGTAGCAAAGCAAATGAGTAACTGAAGTTATTCTACCATGTAAGCACATTCTGTGAGCTTAACCCTCATCCAGAGCCAGTGGAGAATCTTTAAGAACATCCCTAAAGGTTTTTTTTTAAGTCTTGTTGGAGAGGTAAGATTTATATATGAGGGGCTGGACAGATAGCACAGCGGCGTTTGCCTTGCAAGCAGCCGATCCAGGACCTAAGGTGGTTGGTTCAAATCCTGGCATCCCATATGGCCCCCTGTGTTTGCCAGGAGCTATTTCTGAGCAGATAGCCAGGAGTAATCCCTGAGCACCTCCGGGTGTGGCCCAAAAACCAAAAAAAAAAAAAAAAAAAAGATTTATATATAAAGAATAATTATAGAGTAAAATTAGACAAGTCTTTTTTCATTTTGGGGGCCACACTCAGCACACTCAGCAATGCTCAAGGTGTTACTCCTGGTTCTGTGCTCAGGAAACACTACTGGTGGAGCTTGTGGGACCAGATGAAATTCTGGGGATCAAACCCAGGCCAGCCACATGAAAGGGAAGTGCTTTACTCACTGTACTATCTCTTTGGCCCCTGATTAGAGAAATCTTGAGGGTTAAAAAAATTCAAACTTTCAAAGGGATTTATAAAAAACAGAGGACGAAGGTTTAGTTCAAAGTCAATTCTGTTGAGACTATCAGCCAACATGGAGAGTTCCGGTGTGTGACAGGCTATTTATGATGTTCACATTCTAGTTAACTCCCATATTATCTTTTTCATATCCACGAGTACTGAGGTTCCAAGAGTCATTCTCTAGTTTGCTTTAACTTAGCTCTTCTTCCTTTATATGTGCATTTCTGCATGAGATGGGGTTGGAGAGGAAGGGGGAAAGGTATGACAATAAGTAAGGTTAACTCAAGTCTTTTTTTGTCTAACTATAGCATGACTTCTTGTAAACAGATGCATAGGCCAACACGATTACTTAACCCACTAACATATAAGCTCCCAAGAATCATGTACTGAGAGTAAAGATATGAAGACCAAGAAGCTGAATTGTATTTATGGCTGAACCTCAGCGAGAAGCCCCTAGGACCCATTTTTATTGTCCCTCACTGTAACTGGTTGTTTGGATTTTCCAAAGACTTTTTTGGATATTTATCTTTTTATAGTTGATAAGAATTTTTTTGTCATAGGATTAAAATTGCCCAAGAATTTTTTTTTTCTTTTTGGGTCACACCTGGTGATGCTCAGGGGTTACTCCTGGCTATGCATTCAGAAATCCCTCCTGGCTTGGGGGAACCATATGGGATGCTGGGGGATGGGATGCTGTCCTAGGTTAGAGCTTGCAAGGCAAATGCCCTACAGTTTGCATCACCGCTCCAGCGCCATCAAGGATGTGTTTTTAATTTAATTGTCATCTTTAATCTCAACTCTTGGGAGGGTAAGATCTATGTCAGATCCAGAATTCTTCCTTCTTCCTCCTTCCTTTCTCTCTGCAGGGACATGGATGTCCAAAAGCAGAGAGAGAGAGAGAGGTACATGTGTATAGTCTTGACACCAGGAGGGAGCTGTGGAAAGAGCAATGTTCATGTTTACCTTGGGATCTTGTGGTCCTTAGTAGTTGCCCTGCTTTCTCTATGCTTTCATGGGTTAATGACACCAACCATTACCTCTATATGAGTGCTGATACTGGTCCCACCTAGTGTCTCTTTCTTCTTCACTGTCTAAGTGGTGCACCTCTTCTTTTATCTAGAGTTACAGACTATTGGTTGATTCATTTTAACTAGGCAAGGATTCACTGGATTGTTAAAAGTTAAAGGAACATTAGAAATTGCTTATACCCTTTTGCCCAGACATTGCAGGCTGCTCAGAAGATTGTTGGACACAATATTTCTACAAAAGGCTTGCAGTCTCCTCATATATAACCCAAAGACAGGCACAGTCCCATCTGTCCATACATAATCTCCTCCTTGATGTTAGTTTTTATTTTACAATCTATCCTCAACCACACTAAGTTTAACCACTGCCGAATGAAGTCCAAATCCTGGCTGCATTCTTCCAGAATCTTATTTCTTGTGTCCTGCTCAAATTTCTCTTTTGTGATACAGGTATCCCACTTGATTATGATGATGCTTGCCTTTCCTTTCTGGGTGATGGAATCATGCACTCAGGCACTGAGCTTTCTCACAAGACACAACTAGATTTCTTTCTATTAGCCTGACTCCTGCATTGGAAAACTGCTTCCAAATCTCTATTGCTGTTCTTAGTTTTAAACATTTAAGTTTGAACTCAAACCTAGACAAATGATTTCTTTGTTCTTGTCTATACACTCTTGCTAACTACATTGAATATGGGATATTACCTACTTACTGTCTGAAGTGGGAGTGTAAAATTACAAAAATGTTGAAGAGAAAACTTTTATGCAAAATGTTATCTGCTATTTAAAAAAAAGTCGAATACCTCAATAAAGCTGCACATGACTTGAGCAATACAACCCTCTGATATCCCTTTTACAATGCTGCTATTTGGGTTCCAAGATAGTTTACAGTGTAGATTCCATCAGCTGTCAATCCACAGTCTAATAACTCCCCTCGAAAAGGCTACCTTACAGTCTTTTCTTCATCACCAATTACTTCCATTGCACTTACGTAAAGTAAGTGAAATTCAGTGATAAATTTACCCATCTCATTTATACCTTGCTCTTCAACTTCGACCTAAACATAATCTTTAATGAACATCAGCAGTTACATCTAGTAAAAGAATTAAAATACCAGTTATGAATTACCCCTTCTCTCTCAATCCTTGAGGGAGAAACTAAGAGAGAATTGGGGGGAAAATAAGGGTATGATAAAATGTTAACAGTTTTAAAATTTTATTTATGCCAGAATTGCAAGGATGTCAAAAACAAATGCACACAAATTCAGGACAGTGAAGATCCTAGAAACTAGAAACAAGCTGACTTTTTTTGTGATATGGGACTGAGATTTTTTTAACCCAATCAAAAAGGTTTAGCTAATATTATTCTTAATAAGTTAAGGAATAAAATGCTCTAACACATACAAAGATTTAAACTTACAACAGAAAGATCTCTTTTAAAAATGGAGAAGGGCCCAGAGAGATAGCATGGAGGTAGGGCATTGCCTTGCATGCAGAAGGACGGTGGTCCGAATGTCAGCATCCCATATGGTCCCCCAAGCCTATCAGGAGCGATTTCTGTGCATAGAGCCAGGAGTAACCCCTGAGAGCTGCCAGGTGTAACCCCCCCCAAAAACCCAACCAACCAAACAAACAAAAACAAAAAAAGAAAAAGAAGAAATAGGAGAAAGAGAAGAAGGTCTAAATAAAATCTGTAAATGCTGTAAACACTGATCAGTTTTTCTTTGCTGGGAAGAAACCATGCAGATCTAGGCTATGGAGAAATCATAGTAAAAGCAAGGCACAAGCAGCTCTCCTTTGGAGGCGCTGGGTGGTTCATTTCCTTACATGGAGGTACTGCAGCAAGGAGATCCTGAACCTCCAAAGAAACAATGTATACGTGGGATCCCTTTGTATGGGAGAGTGTTTGCTCTGGAGAGCGTCCACGCAGAGCCTCCCCTCTTGTCCTTTCTCTGGACTATTGTTTACTCTAGGAGATGTGGAAGGGCAGCTTGGCTTGTGAACCAGAAACTGTTATTCTTTGCCTGCCTAGCATGTTGACTTTTTTTGTAAGAAAAATCACAGAAGTATAGAAAAGTTTTTGATGAATAGAACCCTTTATTTTTAGGAGGAAAATGGATGGAACCATTGGGGAGTTTGGGGCCGCCTGTTGCTCTGGCGTGAGCGCCTCCCATTGCTTGATTTTTTTATTCTACCTCCTCTTGGGGCCAAGATTTACATGGCCGCGGTGGGAAGCCACAGGATTTAGCATAAGTAAGAATAACTGCTTTTCCCCTGGAGAGAGGCAAAAAGGAAAAGTGCACAAGGCACAGAGACAATATTATCGGGAGTTATATTTCTGTTCGGTTCTTTTATTCACTCTAAATCCTGGATTCTGTTGCAAATAATAAAAGCAAGAAGCCAGTTGGCTTGGAGCCAAGGTCTGGGATTAGTAGAAGAGACTATTTGGGGCTAAAAATACATTTGTCAGTGACAGGTCTGCATATAACAAATATGTCCATTTGGATTATGTATTTTTTTCTTAAGTTGAAATAGTGTCAGGAAAGCACAAATGAATAACAATCGGAATTAGACGAAGATGAGTTTTCACCAGAGTGCTGGGTACCAGATAATGTTGGTGCCACCGGTAACTGTTGGCCACTCTATCTCTCTGCTTGTGTTTGGAGTTTGGGTAGCTTGTAATTATTCCCTTAATATTCGGCATCTTCTCTTAGTTAGAATTATGGATGTTTTCTGCTCTTAACATTCTAAAACCAAACGATATCTTTTTCCCCGTTCACTCTCATCTCAAGTACCTGTTCCTTCCCTTTTCCATGAAATACATTTAATTGGTTGTAAGAAGTCACTTTGAATTCAAGCAAATCTGGCTTGGAATCTTAGCTTCCCTGCAGGCTACTTATCTTTGTGATCCTAAGAAAATTACTTAATTTTTTCCACTTTATTTCCCCATTGATAAAATAAGAAATAATTATAATACACATCTGCAGGGGATTTGTGAAGATTAGTGAATCCATATCTAGAGACTGTTTCACATTGTACCTTTGAATCGACAAGATCTTTAAAAATGAAATACGCATTCAACTTAAAAGTTAGGGAAAGACAAAGAAGATGTTTATGTTACCAAAATGAGAATTTTTATTTCTGGTTATGAAAGACTCTAAGCCCAGAGAAATTGGAACTAAAATTTCTGGATAATAAAATAGATATAAATAACTATTTTCAAAATGTGGCTGGATTATTGAAAAAGGAGAAAGATCTTAAAAATGTAAATTACCACACTCAAGGAAATAAAAGAAATTATTTGCTAACCCAGTGCTTTTCTACCTTTTTCAAATCATAGCACACACATAAACATACCAGTAATATTATATATTATATTATATTATGTTGTTATGTTATTACATTTGTATTATATTATGTTGTGTTATGTTGTTACATTGTTATGTTATATTATGTTTTGTTGTTATATTGTTATATTATGTTTTATATTATATATTATGTCATCTTTTACTATATTTATGTTATATTGCATTATGTCATATCATATTATAATTAGTACTAGGGTAAACAGAGAAGGCTGTCCTCAGCTGGGACCAGGTACTCCTGAATCCTGAGCTCAATTCCAGGTCCATCTTGATTAACCCTTCTTTGTAGCCCTGATGGTTGTAGGATTTATATGGTGGGCTCAACTATAACAGTTTCTCTGCAAATCAGTGGAAATGGTTCACCTAATAGGAATCAGTGAAGTACTGATTCATACTCAACTAGTATCTGTTGCAGTGGGAAAAAGTCATCCCAAGATTTAATAGCTTAAAATATCATGCATTTGTCATCTCACTTTTCTGTGGGCCAAAAATCCAAATGTGATTTAGCTGGACTCTGGGCACTGCTGAGGCTGTTGTCAAGGTGTTGGCAGTGCTTCTGGCAATTTCTGGGAAGAATTCACTTCCAAGCTCACTCAGTTGGTTGTTACCAGGAATTATTTTTCTCCAAGGCAGAGGTATTGCATACTCAGTTATCTCTCCCTGTTGGCTACTACCAGGAACTGCACCTCTTTGGAGGTACAGCTTGTTCCAACAACGTAAACAAGTAAACAAACCAACACACTGCAGGCACTTGAAAGAAATCAGTATGTTAAATTGTATTTGGCCCATTGATCTTGTTATATCATCTTCACTAAACTTTTTTTATCAAGTCTAATCATTTTCTATTGAATATTGTTTGTGTGTGTTGGGGGGGGGGCTGATCATATTGTGAAGGAAGTTGGAGCATTGCCTGACAATCTAGCCTTAGTTTCTTCATCTATAAAGTGGGATGGGAAATCTACCCATTTCATAAGAGCCATGAAGATCAAATGCATTAATCCAAGTTAGGCAATAGGACACTTAGCCTACTGTGCACAGGAAATACCTAATTACTATTAACTTATTCTTTCATGTTATTATTATTTTTTTTTTGCTTAAGACCTGTGTTCCTTTCCTGTATTACAGCATGATGCCTGAGGCCATTATCATCAGGGTTTTTAAAATCTTTTTTTAGATCTTAGACCTGCTTTTAGGCTTAGAGAGAAGTTTTGGACTCTCTCCATGAAATGCAAAACCCATAATTTTGCCTGTAATTTGAGGAAGTTTAAGTCCCCCTAAAATGAACATGACCTCCCCTTGCCTCCAAAATATTTATGGTATCAGATTAAGAGCTATGCTATAGATACTAGAGAGATAGCTCAATAGACTCAGTCCATGCTTTGCATGCAGTAGGTCTAGGCTCCATCCTGGACCTGGATGGACCCTGAACACTTCCCCAAAACTGAAAAAAAAATTGCTTTAGAATCATCCTCCTAGTTTTCTAGAGATGTATAATCTACTCTAGGGGGACATCCAAGAACAATCTAGGTTTAATTTTGCTATGACCTGGTGCCCAGTTCTGACTAATGAGATTCAGTCCAGTTCTTCTGACTTGCTATTGAATTTGAGAAATCAGGGTGGGGCCTTATCTTTTTGTTGTTGACCCTGTGCCTTGCCTGATTGCTCAGGACCTACATCCTAAGATACAGTCCCCACCAGGTGAAAGATGTTTCTCTGGGGCAGGGTTTTGCCAACGTTAATAATACTGACATGTGCTGAACTGCTTTCTAGTTGTGTGTCTGGGTGTTTAAAGCTACTCCGATAATGTCAAAAATGCTAGCAACATCTTTGGCCTCCACTTATTAGATGATAAGAGCATTCCCAATCGTAATAACTGAAAATGTCTTTACAGGTTGTCTGTCACATTTTCTCTGAAGAGGTACCCTTACCTTTTTTTTTTTTTTTTTGGTGAACCCTGATGAGAAGTAGCTATGAGAGGAAGATAGCATTTTAAAAATCATTTTTAATATTTATTTAAGCACCATGATTACAAACATGTTTGTAATTGGGTTTCAGTCATTAAAAAAAAAGTACACCTCCTTCACCATTGCAACCTTCCAACCATCAATGCCTCTCATCTCCCTCTTCCCCCACCTCCTGCCTGTCTTTGAGACAGGCATTCTATTTCTCTCACTCAGTTCCATTATCATGATAGCTGTTGGTGTAGTTATTTCTCTAACTGCGCTCACCAATCTTTGTGGTAAGCTTCATATCATGGGCTGGTCCTTTCAAACCTCATCTCTATTGTCTCTGGGCATTATTACCATCTTTTATTTATTACTTATTATCATTTATTACTATCTTTTATTTTTGAGTTGAGAATCATTAAGACCTGAGTCCTGCCCTTAAACTTTTTTTAAAAAAAAGTATTTTTTACATATTTCAAAATTCAATATGCACTTTGTTATATATCTCAAATTACCTCATTTTCATAATTTCTTTTTATTTTACAAAGTTGTTAATGATTGAGTTGCCTGGAGCCTAGTCAGCCCTCTATAGACAGCTGCCCCTACTTCAGCGGCAATTCTTGTTCTCCAAGTTAGGGTCCTTCTGGCTCACTCTCCAGACTCCTACATGGAGACCACTGAAATAATTGCAAAATTTTTCTGTCTGCCTGGCTTGCCGACTAGTGCTGGAGTGAGGTGATATGATCTCTGACTTCTGAGCATGGAGTTATTTCCTAATCTTCACTAGCCTTCCTGCAGACACGGTTGGGACTGGTGTCAATCTCAGGAGTCAGTTGAGATGCTGCGAAGTTTTGCAAGAGTCAATGTGTCCTGAGATCTGACATGAGACTATGTTTATTTTCTAGGGGAACTCTTCTCGGGGATTTTCTGGGAGAGAGCCTGTTCTTTCCCTAAGTAAGTGGAGATAGAGTTTTCTGAAGGTGATAAATTGTCCCCTTCTGCTGCAACAAGTCAGTCAGGGTGAGTAACAGCCACAGAATTGCCACCTTAATAGATGCCAGCAGCACAGAGGTGGATGAGCTTAAAAAGAGAGAGAGAGAGAGAGAGAGAGAGAGAGAGAGAGAGAGAGAGATTGATTGACTGAAAGCCCTTAGACAGAGATCAGAATGAGCGAAAGAGCATTATGTATTGCTGTTCAGGGAGAACTTATCTAAGAGCCATGGAAGAGATACAGGAGAGAAAGTACAGGACAAATTGTAGCTGGCAGGATCCTGCGGCTAATTATAGTGGTGGCGTGAGAGGAGAGTCGGGAACCTGACAGGTTCTCCAGGGACACATATTGACACTGGGAGGAAATTCACTCAAGCAGGTAACAAATGGCACCCTATGCCCTAATAAGTGAAGATGCTTAATCTTGTGTGACAGTGTAGTGGCTCTCTTTGACAACATGGTTCAGGGCCCAGATTGATTCCTCTTTGTTACTCTATCACCTGGGTGTTGCTTTCATACTTTTTGGCCTTTGCTCCAAGGGCCCAAAAACTATCAGAAAAGGCATCTACACTCCTATGTTCATTGAAGCAGTATCCACAATAGTCACAATCTGGAAACAACCCAAGTGCTCAAGAACAGACCATTGGATAAAGAAACTATGGTACATAAACACAACAGAAGACTACTCAGCTGTAAAATAAGATAAAATCATGCAATTTGCCACTCCACAGATGGACTTGGAGAATATCATGCAGAGAAAAGTTAGAGAACAGGGACAATTACAGAATAATCTCGCTCATATGGGGATGTAAAGAAACAACTACCCAAAGGCACAGAAACTGAAAACTGGTGTTTCGTAGGAAGCTTATCACTTTAGGGAAAATGGGAAGAATAGGATGCAGAGGGAGTGGCACTGAGATATGGTGGAAGGGAGCTGACAGTCTGCTGGAGGATACCATTCTAGAATGTTTCATGCATAAAATCCTGCAATTATCATTATAATGGCAATTATAATCACAGTGCCTTAAAATAAAATAAAAATAAAAATTAATGAGGTACTCTGGAACCATGGCTGGGTGGAGCTCAGTCGTGGAATACATGCCAACATGTGTCAACCCCTGTTTAATCTCAGGCATTGTCAAAAGACAAAAATGGAGGTACCTTTGTCTCTGTCACTCCCCAAATGTAAAATTCTTAGTAAATTACAATGTTTTGAACCTTGTTTTGTCACTTATAAAACAGAGATCAAGGGAATGTTTCTTAGAGGTGCTATGAAACTGGTTGCCTGAATGTGGATAGAGACTAAGATCTGAAGAGTAATAGCCCATGGCTGGAACCTTAGTCCTAAAGGGCCCTACAGTCAGGAACTGAGTGAGCACCAGCTGGAACTGCACAAGCATGGGGTAGAACAGAGCTGAGTGATCGCAGGGTGGGAACCCACCAAGCACAGGGCAGCACTGAGAGCAGAGGGTGCTGGATTGAAACTGGGCACAGAGACTGTTCACAGAGGAAGGTTTGTTGCATTGAAACTGGTTGAAAGTTGAACACATATAGAATTAACTTTCTACTTGTAAGGCAAGTAGAATTACTCCAACATGCAAATAAATATCATAGCATTTAAATTTGATTTAATTCTCCCTATCAAATATTTTACTATGAGTAACAAAAGTTGTGAAGAAGAGGGGCTGGAGTGGTGGCTCAAGCAGTAGGGTGTTTGTCTTACACGTACTAACCTAGGACGGACCACAGTTCGACCCCTCTTGGTCCCATATAGTCTCCCTAGCCAGGAGCGATTTCTGAGTGCATAGCCAGGAGTGACCCCTGAGCATCACTGGGTGTGGCCCAAAAAGAAAGAAAGAAAGAAAGTAGGAAAGAAAGAAAGAAAGAAAGAAAGAAAGAAAGAAAGAAAGAAAGAAAGAAAGAAAGAAAGAAAGAAAGAAAGAAAGAAAGAAAGAAAGAAAGAAGAAAGAAAGAAGAAAAAGAAAAAGAAAGAAAAGAAAGAAAGAAGAAAAACAAATAAGAAAGAAAGAAGAAAGAAAGAAAGAAAGAAAGAAGAAAGAAAGAAAGAGAGAAGAAGAAAGAAAGAAAGAAATAAAGAAGAAAGAAAGAAAGAAAGAAAGAAAGAAAGAAAGAAAGAAAGAAAGAAAGAAAGAAAGAAAGAAAGAAAGAAAGAAAGAAAGAAAGAAAGAAAGAAAGAAAGAAAGAAAGAAAGAAAGAAAAGAAAAGAAGAGTGGTGAAGAGACATAGTTCTCTCTCTCACTTATCTCTTTTGTTTGTTTTGGGGCCATATCCAGTGTTGCTAAGTGCTTACTTCTGGCCTGCACTCAGAGATGATTTCTGGAGAGCTCAGGGGGAACATATGGGATGCTTGAATAGAAAGTAGTTTGTCCTTGTGCAAGGCAAGTGCTTTGCCTGCTGTACTATTGCTTCTATTGCTTTGGCCCCAAAACTGCTCATTTAAATGAGTAAATATTTTTTATTTAGGAAAAATGAGAGGGAGAGAGAGAGAGAGAAACACAAACACATACAAACAGAGAGAGAGAGGGAGAGGAGAGAGAGAGAGGATAGATAGATAATAAAGCAAAACAGCAACCAAAGAGAGAGAGAGAGAGAGAGAGAGAGAGAGAGAGAGAGAGAGAGAGAGAGAGAGAGAGAGAGGAGAAACTCATGAAGTAAAGGAAGAAAATCTTTGCAAATAAGCTGGGATGTAGGTGACTCCTGGTTGGAGAAGGAAGAAGAAATAGTTCTTAAGAGAGCCTGAGTGGGAGGATACAAAGAGAGTGGGTGGTGTATGCTTTGAGTGCAGGGAGGTCTTGGTTTATTCACCACTACGGGGTCCCTAAGCACCACTGTATATGGCCCCCAAACACTCCCCCTAAAGTCTTGAATTAAATCTGTCTAGTTGTTAGTAAAAGGGGAATAAAAATTGGACAAGATTGTGTTCAGAATAAAAAAAGATTTGTTTTTGGGAATAGTTTTCATAAACTAACATGGAAATGATATGGAAATGATTTTTTTCTAACTAGCTGAGGTATTGCTGGATGCCTGTGATAGATCATTAACAATGATTATTTCTGGGCAATAGGATTTGGGGATAATTTTTTTCTACTTTTAACTTGTCCAAATTTCCTACAATGAACATGCATGTGTTCTTTTGTAATAAAAGTTGTTCCTGGGCCAAATGTTGTCAATATCCAAAGTAAATGGTGGGTTGTGTTACCTTGTTAAAAGCAGAGAAGTATTTGTTTAGTTTTTGGGGGGCCAAAAAAATGTCATGTCTCCTGGAAACTCCCAGCGATTACCACACACTTCAGATTTTCAAAATAAACCATTCATGAAAGTGGAAAGATTCCTAAAATGAACCAAGGAAGAAGGGTTTCGGCTTTGTTCACATTTGGAAACTCTGCTATATCATCCGTCTTAGTCATAAAACCTTGAATTTTTGCTTTCTATAATTATTAATACTGAAGTAAAAACTGCCTATGAGCACCTGCAAACAATACAAAGCTCTGAAAGAACATATATATATATACATGTATTTTACTATATAATATATATATATATTTATATGGAGAGTTTCCTTGCAGTGCATCCCTTTTTTTTTTTTTTTGAGGAAATTATTGTGTTTTTTACATTAAAAAGTCTAGACAGACTTATGGGCACAATATTTTGGTTCTTGCCACTAAAGTCTAGTCCCCAGGCCCACAGCATTGGATCACTCAGGGACCTAAAATTTTAGCCTCAGCACTGCCCAAACTCTGCATTTGACAAGCCCTGCCTTGGACAAGGATTCATAGCACATGAACTAAAAGAACCACTGATCTGGGGAATGAGCTCATTTGCTCACTGACTATGAGATCCTGCTGTAAAGTCACCTGTGGTATCAGCATTTTCAGTAATTGATTTGTTTGTATATTAATCTAAAAGCCCACCAGATAGGTCAGGGGTTAATAATAAAGGTGGGAGTCATTCTTCAAAGAAATCTTCAGGCCTTATAAAAATAGTATCATTAAGGACAATCTACTTGAAGCAATGAGATTAATGAAATACAGTGTGTTTAATAATTGTACATAATCATTAAAAATCAGGTCACAAGGACTGGAGAATTAGTACACTGGATAAAGATGGTTGACTTGTATCTGACTGACTCAGGTTTGAACCCTGTCACCACACTGAGACAGGAGTAATCTTTAAGTGCAGAGCTAGGAGAGTAAAGTCTGAGAACTGCCTGTTATGGCCCAAAAGCAAAAACAAAAAGTTCTCAGGTTCTTTTGCCTTTGGACATTTGTTCTTTTATTTTTTTTCACTTGTCTCTTTATATTTCCCATATGAAAGGGATCACCTGGGGCCGGAGAGATAGCATGGAGGTAGGGCGTTTGCCTTGCATGCAGACGGACAGTGGTTTGAATCCCAGCATCCCATATGGTCCCCCGAGCCTGTCAGGAGCGGTTTCTGAGCATAGAGCCAGGAATAAATCCTGTGCGCTTCCGGGTGTGACCCAAAAACCAAAAAAAAAAAAAAATCATCTGTGTCTGTCCCTCTAATTCTGACTTATTTTACACAGCGTGATACATTCCAGATCTATCCATGTAATAGTATGATCTTTGTCTTTTCCTTAAAGGCAAATAGTATTCCATTGTGTTATATATAATATATATTTATTTATTCATTAATCTGATCTTGGACTTTTGGGTTGTTTCCAGATTTTTGACTATTATGAATAGTGCTGTAATAAACATAGGCCTGCAGATGTCTTTTCTAAATAGAGTTTTTGGGATCTTGGGGTAGATACCAAGCAATGGACTTGCTGGGTCATATAGAAGCTCAATTTGATTTTTATTTCCTTGATGACAGAGATGCAGAGAATTATTTCATATACCTATTGGATATCTATATATTTTTGTTGAAGAAGTTTCTGTTCATATCTTCTTCCCCATTTTTTGATGAGGTAGATTTTTTTTCTTGGTATGTTCTACTAGAGCTTTATATATATATGTATATATATGTATATATATATATTGGATATTAACCTTTTGTCAGATGAGTGGGACAAGTACTTTTTTTTTACAGTTTGTGGTGTTTCTTACTTTATTCTATAATTATTTCTTTTGTAGTACAGAGGCTTCTTAGTTTGAATAATTAAAAAAGATTTTATTTCATTTTCTTAGTCTATGGCACTGAATCACTGATGATGCCTCTAGATTCAAAGAATAATTTTTTATTCAAAAAAATCAAGAAGGGCCGGAGAGATAGCACAGCGGTGTTTCCCTTGCAAGCAGCCGATCCAGGACCAAAGGTGGTTGGTTCGAATCCCGGTGTCCCATATGGTCCCCCGTGCCTGCCAGGAGCTATTTCTGAGGAGACAGCCAGGAGTAACCCCTGAGCAATGCCGAGTGTGGCCCCAAAACCAAAAAAAAAAAAAAATCAAGAAACAAAATGTGAAATACTTATTAAAGAAAACTATAATTCACTACTAAAATATTAAAAGGTAAAAGAAAATGAAAATATCCATATCCTCTGTTTATAAATTGAAAGTTTTAATATTTTCAAAATGGCAATACTACCCAATACTATGCAGATTCAATGCAGTCCCTATACAAATATTCATGAAATCTTTAAAAGACATAGCTTAAATGCTATTGAATTTATATGATCTACTAGGCTACTTTCTTCCATTTCTCCTTTCAGAGCTAGTATATTCTTGTTGGGTTTCAACCTGGTCAACCTATCAAGGGGTGACAGGGTGGTGTTGAGGTCTCTTGCTATTATTGTGTGCCTATTAATATCTTCTTTCAGATTTGTCAACAATTGTATGAAATATTTTTCTGGTCCTCATTGGGTGTGTATATGTTTAGGAGTGAGATTTCATCCTGTTGTACATATTCCTTGATTATTATGAAATGTCCATCTTTGTCCCTTGTAACTTTTCTAAGTCTAAAGTTTGTGTCATTTGATATTAATATGGCCACTCCAATTTTTTCAAGGGAGTTGTTTGCTTGGATAATTGTTTTCCAATCTTTAATTTTGAATCTATGTTTGTTCTGGCTATTCAGATGTGTTTCTTGTAGGCAGAAGAATGTTGGATTCAGATTTTTGATCCATTTTGCCACTCTGTGTCTCTTCACAAGTGCATTTAGTCCATTGACATTGAAAGAAATAATTGTCATGGTATTTAGTGTCATTTTTATATGAGTTTGGTGTGTTTGTCTATCTTATCTAAATGCAGACCATTCATTTTTTCTTTTAAGGCTGGTTTTGAGTCTAAGCTATTGTTTATCTGTGAAGCTATGTATACTTCTTTCAGATCTGAATGTGAGTCTGGTTGGGTGCAATATTCCAGGTGAAGCATTCATTTCATTGAGTTTTGTCACTATATCCCACCACTGCCTTCTAGCCTTGAAGGTTTGTTGTGACAGGTCTGCATTACATAGTTGACATAACTGATAAAATACATTTTTTAGGAAGACCAAAAGCAACATATTTTTTAAATAGAAAGTTGAAAGAAAAACTAAAGAGATGGAAGAGAAAGGAAAGAATATTTTTGAAAACTGTTGACTTACAATGAGTTCATTGAAGCACCAGCAGAAAGTTTAGTAAGCTCTTCTTTTTTTTTAAAGGATAAGAGTTAAAAAAAATACAGCAATAACGGTGTGAGAGTGGCAAGTGTTGTTTGCATAGGCCCAGCAAAATATGGGTAAAATGGAAAAAAAAAAAAAAAAGCCTTGTCCTAAATACAAAAAGATCTTATCCCTGAAGTTCTCTGGCATAAGACTGACTCTGGGCTCCAGGCATACTAGGTTGTCCAACCCCTGAAGAAGAGGGAATTTTTTAAAAGGAGGCAGAAAAAGAAGCGGGTAAAAAAGCTTATATGTCTATGTATGTATGTATGTACATTGTATGTATATGTATATATACATATAAACACATATATACACACATATATACTGCACACATCAGTATCACATACCAGTATTTTCAGTGATCACAGTCTGAATGTCTTTATAAATCCAAGAACTGAAAGAAACAAACGAATTTGACTGTGAAACCACCACCAAGCTGTTGGGGGATGAGAAAGTCCGTGGTGGCCAGTGTTGCCTTTCTTGGAGGCCTCTGGTTGGCAGCTGTGGAGTTGCTGCCACCTGGTGGTTATTTGATATAGCGCAGCCAGGGAGGCGGCCTCAGCCTTGCGAGGGAGCAAGTAAATGCTGGACAGCCCAACTAGTCAGTCACACTGGCTAATGCTTCCACCGAACTCCCTTATTACCTGGGCAGACCAAGGGCCTGTGCGGTTTATTATGGGTTTGTGGTGTTTATTAATCCACAACACTATTGTTTTTGATAGACAACCTAAGATTACGGCTAATAAAGGACTCTGGGAATGGGGACTCCATAATTTTGTTGGCTTGAGAACAAAGAAGAAAGTCTGTAAATAGTACCTGGATCCTCCAGTAATTACTCCATCTTATAAATTACTGTTTTCTCTTATTCCAGCCCACAGTCTGTCATTCTGGAAAGTATGATATATTAATTTTTAGCCTAGCAATATCCACAGGGAGTAATCAGAGTTGGCACTTTACAGGTGTTTTCCCAGGGAAAAAGGTTACTATTGGAATTATTTATAAATGATATCAGAGTGCTGAATATTAACCAAGTAATTTCTTCACCTGCTTATTAAGTATCAGGAAATATTTATGCACCGGATCATGTTGTTCTGGCTGACATTTGAAAGTTTGCGGATTATTCAAGAAAGAAATTCCCATCTACAGGATGTTATCAGTCTTTCTTCTTTCCTGTTTGATATTGTTTTAGTTGTTCTGTCTTTGACCCTTCCCTGCCCTCTGTGGCTGGTGCTATTGTGATGGTACCTTCTCTGAGGGTCCTGTTCTTTTCAGTGGTGTTGCTTGCACACCTGACCTTGGTTCATAGATAGAGCAGTGCTGGGGTCAGTCTTGGTCCATAGAGACATTCCTGAGCATCAGAGCTCATGACCATGAGACCAGGTAGTTGCATTACCTACTGAGCCTCTCCCAGCTACTTTTTGTCTTTTAAAAAAATTTTAGGGGCCAGAGTGATAGCACAGTGGGTAGGTTGCACATGGCTGATCTGGGTTTGATCCCTGGTATCTCATATAGTTCCCCAACCCGGCCAAGAGTTATTTCTGAGCGTAGAGCCAGGAGTAACCCTTGAGCACTGCCAGGTGTGCACCCCCCCCCCCATTTTCTTTAAATGTTAGGACCTGAGAGATGGTAAAAAGATTAATGCATTTTCCTGACATGTGACTGGGGCTATGACCTGGGTTTGAATCCCTACTTTAATCACCATTGGATGTAGCAACCAAACAAAACAAATCTAAATTTAGAAGCCAGGAATGTAGCCCAGTGGTAGAGCATCTGCCTTACCTATGGGAAGCCTTTGGATTTGATCCCCAGCACAAAAATTATTGTTTTAATTTTAAAATTTGATGATTATAAAATAGTTAATTATCACATCATGGTATAAAATCTGATATTGATCTTGCTCATCCTACCACTCAGTTTAAGAAACAATATTATCAACATATTTAAAGTTCTTCGGACCCCTACTGTGCTTCTCTCCACCCATTACTCCTTAGGGTTCACTCCCATAAATTTGGTGGTTGTCATTATATTCTTAACCAACAATAAATAGTGACTTTCACATTTTATTACCTTTCTCTTAATTTGAATTCAGCGTTAGGATTGTGAGATTCTGCCATTGTGTTAAGCATTTGTACTTAATACTTAATCTGCCATTGTATTAATATTTCCTTGGGCTGCCAGAACAAATGACCTTAAAACCAGATTGATTTAAAACAACAGAAATAGAAGCCCAAGTGATAGTACTTCTTTTTTCTTTCTTTTTTTTCTTTTTTTTTTTAAATGACAGACATTTATTAGAATATATAATGGCAAATCTTACACAGTGATATTTAAGGTACACGGTGACAATAAATGAGGGCCTTTCTACCAGCAGTGTTGTCCTCCCTTCATCCCTGTTCCCAAGCATATATCCCTTATCTCCGTCCTTTATCCCCCAGAATGTTAGTGCATCTAAAAGCATATATGTTAACACTAATGTAAACCTTTTTTTTTTTTTCTGTGCAGTTCCAGATATTTTTACTAGTGGTTTCTTAAAGGTTTGGAGTCAAAGAAGCACTATAAAAACAATGTTAGTGTGGCAATTATCGTTTGCATGAACCCACCAAAGTATGGGGGTCATGGAAAGGAAAAACTTTGGCCTAAGTACAAGGAGACTCTACCCCTGATGTTTCCTGACATAAGACCTTTTCTAGGCTCCAGGCAAACTAGTTTGTCCAATCCCGGTCATTGTCTGTAGTCCCCATACAGTTATATTTTTCACAGTCTCTGTTGTTGGTCTCATGTTTCTGTATTGAAGGTCCTAGAATTAAAGTCAGAATGGTGCAGAGTGGCGTCCAATTTCAACTAGAAATTAATGGGCAGTGCAGAAAGCCCTGTCCAGTACGCAGGTTGTTGCTGTTGTTTAAATCTTCTCAATGTTAAGGGAAGACTCTTTTGAGTAAATCGATGTCAGAGCAGCAGTACGGTCTTTCCTGGTAGAAGATTACTTCCAGGTGATGTCATAAACAATGTTGGATGTTTCATAGATGGCTCCCCTGGTTCAGGGGTGACTGAAAAATACCCAAACCTCTGAAGTCTGTGCCAGGTCATCATGTCAATGTTCAGGGTTTGTAAGGTTCCATTGCACCACAAGATTTGTGTGTTCCTATCTCTATTAGATAAGAACTTATTTGTATGTATAGTATTTTCCATTTTAATGTGCCCATGCAAACAAGGAATAATGCCGCCTAGTGTTATCGGTGCATAAGGGGGCCGCAAGAACAAGTCCAACAATTTCCGTGACCTGGTTCAAACATAAGAATTAAACTGAGGGACTCTATCACCAAAATTCCTATTTGAACAGTTCACAGCGAGATTGGTGCCTATGGGGATGCTAGAACAAGTCCAAAAATCCAATTGACTTGGTTCTTATATAAACATTAAATGGAGGGACACATCTACAAACTTTCTTATTTAACAAATAACAAAGGGAAGGAAAGATAGAGAGGGACTCTTTCACCAAAATACCTTATTGAACAGTTTACAAAGAGGAGAAAAAAAAAAGTGGGGAAAATAAACAATCTAACTTAAGACAGTGCACTCAATTGTCACCGTTCATGGGAACTAATCAGAAACCTAGTATGGTAGCAACCACAGTTACACAATGAAAGAAGGAAGAGGCCAAGAGGCCGCTGAGAGTAAACAAGTAGGAAAAGAGTACTGGCCTCTTCCCAGCCTGAGAGTCCATCCTCTCGTTTTTATTTTGAAAATATATGGTACGCGCCCCCACGTGGTTTTTTAAATGGAGACCAATGAGAAGAAAAAAAAAAATACCAGTGAATGTCACGACTTAATGTCCCGACGTACACCAGTGCTGCATCGGCCCGCCATCCACCCCAGCATAATTTTCTGTATTCTCCCATTGTCTGGTGACTTCAATCATTCCAAGATTTATGTCTACATAATTGCCATCTCTGCTTTGAATTTCATGGGGCTTTCTTCTCTCTCTCTCTCTCTCTCTCTCTCTCTCTCTCTCTCTCTCTCTCTCTCTCTCTCTCTCTCTCTCTCTCTCTCTCTCTCTCTCTCTCATATAGATATTCATCTTTGGGTCTTTAGGACTCACTATTTGAGGAAAAGACATCTGCTCTACCCCAACTTCAAACATGGAGTTTTAGGCTGGTTTCCTACTCAGCTGGCATTTCATCAACTTCCCTGGTCACTGGAACTACTGCTGTTTAAATAAAAGGCATTTAATATGGTGGATTCCAATGAGCCATGGAGAAAGGGTGTGTTTGTGTTTGTGCGTGCGAATGAGAGAGAGAGACAGACAGACAGACAGACAGACAGACAGACAGAGACAGAGACAGACAGACAGAGACAGAGAGACAGAGAGAGAGCATTGAGATACAGGGTGAGGGAAAGGTGCACAAGGTACAGAAGCAGGAAATCTGGGTTCTGGTATTAATCCTCATTTGACTCCCAATTCCCTGGAACAGGATGTGCTTGTGCCCAATTTCATTCACAGGGAAGTCGTTGGGAAGAAACAAAAACCCTACCACTTCTTGAGATTGGGCTGGAAATGTGTCGTGGACTTTAAGCCTCATCCACTGATTTTCATTACTAAACTAAATAATGTTG
The DNA here is from genome assembly GCF_024139225.1 of Suncus etruscus. Lineage (NCBI taxonomy): Eukaryota > Metazoa > Chordata > Mammalia > Eulipotyphla > Soricidae > Suncus > Suncus etruscus. The sequence goes on from NC_064852.1 coordinate 95,037,712, forward strand.
CAGAAATTTGGAAAATGGAAGGAAAAATTACTTTTGAGTCCACTAATCTAGGCCATCCATTTCTCATCTGCACATTTTTATAGTTGTAATCATCTGAATCGAGGTTTATAACCTAGAATAGACCATCCTTTTCCTCGTTGCTATATAATCTTCATAAATGATTTCTTAAAGGTAAGTGTTTTCATTTCCATTTTACAGTTGCAGAAACTGAAACTCAGGCAACTGACTTATTGAAGGCCTCACAGTGTGTGATTAAAGCAGGGGACCAAATTTGATTTAAAATTTATAGCACAAAAATAGTGTCACTATTACCAGAGTTTATTAAAATATGTAGTAGACATATTTTAGTAGACATCTATATATCAACATGTTTATCTGTTTCCATAAAACAAACTGTCTTCAATTAACACATTTATTTTTTCTATGTATTTGTTATATTCTTAGATGGCATTTTTCAAATATTTTTCTGGTTATTTATTATTGATATTCCTTTGATAAAATTCTATGACTAGTCATGTTAATTAACTTCCTCTAAGCCATGAAAAAATATTTTTTCATGACACTAATGTGTTCTTTATGGTCATAGTTAGTCTGTGACACTTTCTGGAATAAAACAAGTCTAAATATTCATGTGTTAGATATTCAAAGCCTTTATATGTATCCCTGTCTTGCAGAAATATCAGACACATAAACACTGTTCAGTTCTTTTAACTTTTTCTTTTTTTAGTTTTGGGGCCACTCTTGGTAGAGTGTTCAGGATTGTTCCTGACAAAGTTAAGGAAACCAGATGGAGCCATGGATCTAACCTGAGTCTACCACATACAGAGCATGTGCTCAGTCACATTTCCAACTGTTGCTGCCTTAAAAGAATCATGGATTGTATGCTGAGGAATGCAGTCCATAGTTTACTGTACCTGGGTATTTCTTCCACTGATAGACTCTTCCCCACTGTTTGTCTCAAGGCTTCTTTTCCTCTAACCAGCTCTGAATGGCTTTTGTTTTGATTGGCGGGTTCTGTTCTGATCCATAGCTCATACTTTACCCATTTTATTTTATTCTATTTCACTTGGTGGAGAAGAGAGTTTGGGGCCACACCCAGCTGTGCTCAGGGATTATTCCTGATGGGGTTTACTCCTATACAGTGCCAGGGGTCAAACCCAGGTCAGCTATGTGCAAAGCAAATGCCTTTTAGCTCTACTATTTTTCTGGCCCCTATTCCTGGCAATTCTCTTTTGTTGTTGTTTTTTGTTTTGGTTTTTGCTGCTCAGGGATTATGCCTGGCTTTGTGCTCAGAATAACTCCTGGCAGTGTGCAGGGAACCATAATAGAATGCTGAGGATTAAACTCAGATCAGATACCTGCAAGGCAAATGCCTTACCTGCTGTACTATTATCCAAACAGTTGGAGGCCTTTAGGGTCACACCAGGGAGGGGAGGTCTTTTGAGGCCTTTGGGGCATGCTCTGCAGTTTGCTGGGTCCTAACTTCCTGGCCCTGAGATGCGTTTAAATGGATATCAGAGCTATCAGGATTCCCTCTCCATTCTTACCTGATAAGGAAGGTCAAACTCTCACCTTTAATTGTAAGGTACTTAACTCAGGTATGTTTTCTACAGCATTTAATTAGGAAGCATTAAACCTAAGTGGATAATAAGTGAGGTCTGTGCTGGCAGGAGGTTGTAAGGACAGCTTGAGTCAAGTCGTACTTAGATTTGCTTTCCTCATAGCAAAGCAATCATTCAGCAACTCCTTCAGTAAAATCAAAACAATCCACAACTTAAAAAAACTTTTTAGTTAAAATAAGTGAGTAAAATGCTCTATCCAGGGCTTTCAATGGCCAGTCCATTGTTCACAGGCATTAACAACAAAAATGTTGAAACTACCAACTGCTGCCAGGCTCTAGTCTTCAGGTTTAAAAGGCAGAAAATGCCTAATCTGTGTGATAGTCTGTATCTTTCAGGCTGACCTTATGTATGACAATGAAGAAAGCCTTGATTCTGGTAGTAGAGGTGTAGATTCTATTGAGCAAAACTTTCCACAAATGACAACTGAAAGTTCTGGAAGAAAAAAATTTTTCCTTTGGGTTTTTTGGTCATACTCTCTGATGCTCAGGGGTTACTCCTGGATCTTCATTCAGGAATTATTCCTGGTAGGCTCAGGGGATCATATGAGATGCCTGGGATCAAATCTGGATTGGCTCTGGGCAAGGCAAGTGCCCTCCTGTTGTGCCATTGCTTCAGCCCTTGGAAGAAAACATATTTAAAGCTACCTAAGAGTCAAAGAGATAGCTTCAAGGGCAGAATGTATGCTTTGTCATTCCACTGAGTTCTGGCTTCAATAATTAAGGTTATTTCATTAGTTATGGAAATGTTGTGGGCTTTTACTTTGTTTGAGGTCACATCCAGCTGGCTTTGTACTCAGGATTATTCGTAGGGTGCCTCAAGGACCATAAGGGATGGCAGGGATCAAACCCAGGTAGCGAATCAAGCCCTACGTGCTGTCCTATTTCTGACTGCCCTCATTTCAATATTGAACTATGTACATTATTCTCCTGGAACAAACAGCAGCTGAACTCTCTGTTTAGTTCTTTTATTATTTCTTTTTTTTTTTCTTTTTGGGCCACACCCGGTGACCCTCAGGAGTTACTCCTGGCTATGCGCTCAGAAATTGCTCCTGGCTTGGGGGACCATATGGGAATCTGGGGGATCAAACCATGATCCGTCCTAGGCTAGCTCGTGCAAGGCAAACACTTTACCACTTGCACCACCACTCCGGCCCCTATTTATTATTTCTTAAAAATTATAATGGGGGCTGAAGTGATAACACAGTGGTAGGACATTTGCCTTGCATGCAGCCAACCTGGGACAGACCTAGGTTCGATCCCTTGCATCCCATATGAGCCAAAGAGTTAGCTCTGAGTTCTGAGTGCAGAGCCAGAGGTAACCCTGAGCAACACCAAGTGTGGCCCAAAGACCAAAGTATTGTTATCGTGATGATGATGATGATGATGATGATGATGATGATATTAGGAATTGAATCCAGCACCTCCCATATGAAAGGCAGGTGCCTCTCACTGAGCCACCTCACCTGCTCCCTGGGTCCTTGGAATCTTTTTTTTTTTTTTTTTTGGGCCACACCCGGTAACGCTCAGGGGTTACTCCAGGCTATGTGCTCAGAAGTTGCTCCTGGCTTGGGGGACCATATGGGACACCGGGGGATCGAACCGCGGTCCGTCCAAGGCTAGCGGAGGCAAGGCAGGCACCTTACCTTTAGCGCCACTGCCCGGCCCCAAAATTCTTTTTTTTTTTTTTTTTTTTTGGTTTTTGGGCCACACCCGGTGATGCTCAGGGGTTACTCCTGGCTATGCGCTCAGAAGTCGCTCCTGGCTTGGGGGACCATATGGGACGCTGGGGGATCGAACCGCGGTCCGTCCTAGGCTAGCGCAGGCAAGGCAGGCACCTTACCTCCAGTGCCACCGCCCGGCCCCTGTCCTTGGAATCTTAACCCCTGTGTCATCTCACCAGTCCCCAAACTTCAAGAAAATGCAACAAATCTTGCAGAATATGCCTTCTTAGATTTATTCTACACCCAGGAATGGGGTGGGTTTGGTCAAAGGTGATAGGCCAAATGTTGAATTGCCACTTTTTTTTTTTTTATACAGAGATTTTTGTGGGGTGTGGTCACACTCATTGACTATTGTCTGAGGCCTCTGTTAGATATAGAGTTAGAGCCAAGTGGTTCAAACAGAAACCATGTGGTTCACAAAACCTGTTTCAGCTCCACAGTTTTCAGATGCCTGGTCTGGATTTTCCCTCATGGCTCTTGTCCCTAGACAATCATTTAACATCCATTTTTCACCAACTTACTCATAAAATATTTTCTATTTCAAGTCCCCAGAAGAGGAAAACCAAATCTTATGCAATCTTTGTTCTTCGATCTGAAATGAAACGAAGGAGAGCATCCTCTCTTCATGCCACTTGGCAGTGCACTGGCATGGTGTGGACAGGCCAGACTTTAGGTCAAGATCTACTTCTTCATTCAGTTAGCTGTGGCTGAAGAAATGTAGGTAATATGTGGTTGGAGAAAATAGCTTCCTTGGAGAATTGAAGCATAGTGGCCACTATGATTGATACATCTAGTACAACTGAACATTAAGGTACTAAAAATGTGAAATTATAGAGTACGAGTTTGAGTCACACATGGTATCAAAGTATCTGCCAATTTAAATGATCTGAAATGAACAATACAGTACTTCTGAAATTAATTACACATTTAGAATGGGGAGAGAATTCAAGTGCTAGAACACATGGCTAACACGTGCAAGATTTTGAGATTGATCTCCAAGCTCACTGGATTTGCCCCTGATGACCCCTGGCACTACCAGATGTAATCTTTGAGCACTGAAGAGCAGCAGACTGACCTGAAGTCTTCTGACTTCAGCCTGAAGTATGCCCCCATAAAAGGTAACATATATCACTGACAAATATTGACGGACACTCTTACCTATGGGCAAGAGTGATAGTATTGTGGATGGTGAACTTGCCTTGTACATGGATGGCCTAGGTTTAATCTCTAGAAGCTTACATGGCCCCTGGTGTTTCACCAGAAGTGATTACTGGGTCCAGAGAGATAGCGCAGTGGTAGGGCATTTGCCTTGCACATAGCTGATCCAGGACAGAATTGAGTTCAATTCCTGGCAATCCATATGGTCCCCCAAACCTGCCAGGAGCAACTTCTGAGCACAGAGCCAGGAGTAACCCTGAGTGCAGTGACCCAAAACAAACGAACAAACAAACAAAAAAGAAGTGATTACTGAGTGTGGAGCCAAGAGTAAGCCATGAGCATCATTGGCTATGGCCCAAACAAACAATAGGATGTCTATCATATGATATTTATGTGAATCTATAAAACTTAAGGAACCAGAGAAATGGTAAAGTTGGAATGATGTTTGCATATTTGGATACAGTCTATATGGATTTGAGCTCCAGCACCTCATATGGTGGCAAGCCCCACCAGGAGTGATCCATAAATAAGAGCTGGGAGTAAGTATCACTAGGTGCGCCTAGCTCAAAAAAAGTAAGAAATTTAAATTCACCACAGTATGATAACTGTACTGTATAACAAAACAGAGTAATAGGGTGCTATTATAATTGCATAACACAAAATATTATTAACATTTTCCAGAAAGAAAAAAAAGGTTCACTAGGAGGCTTAACTATAACTGGTTAAATGGGGTTAGGGCTACTTAAAGACCTGGGTGCATATCTGGCAGGATAAGAACTGGGTTGGCTTCTGGCACTTCATGTTCCCCCAATCCCCAGTACTGCCAGGATGGTCCTGGTAACCTCCAGCACTGTTAGACTATAGTAACATGAGGGCCTGACTCCATGGACCACTGTGCACTGTTTGGGAAGACCTAGCCCCCATGACTTGATGTAAATGAGACTTTTTTCCTTTCTGGAAAAATAAAAATCCTAACAATTCAGCTAGATAAATAAGATACTTTCTCAAGGATGCCACAGAATTTTGCAATAATCACTATTTATAATAGGTTCATCTATGCTTTGTCCACTTAAGCTGTATCTGTACTGAAGACCCACATCTATATACTCAATCAACACTACAAGATGATTCTAGTTCAGTTCCATTAAGAAAACCCCAGAACAGTTCACAAACAGTACTCTGATCCTTGTTGCAAAGTAAAGGCTAGGACAGCCAAAGTATACCCTAGAGAGAAATCTGACAGCTTTTCAATAAAGAAAAAATACTTAAGAGAAATTCTTTGTTGGCTCATATCCAAAGATAGAGTGTAGGCTTTGTTTTGCATGCAGGTGGCCTGGTTTTATCCTCAGCTCTGCACGGTCTCCAAGGACCAACTAGGAGTAGTCAGCAAAAGCTGAGGTGGGAGTAGTCACCACCTGGTATGGCAGAAAAAGGAAGGAAGGAAGGAAGGAAGGAAGGAAGGAAGGAAGGAAGGAAGGAAGGAAGGAAGGAAGGAAGGAAGGGAGGGAGGGAGGGAGGGAGGGAGGGAGGGAGGGAGGGAGGGAGGGAGGGAGGAAGAGAGGGAAGGAAGGAAGGAGAGAGGGAGGGAGAGACAGAGGGAAGGAGGGAGGAAGGGAGAGAGGGAGGAAGGTGCAAAGGAAGGGAGGGAGGTGGGAAGGAAAGAAAGAAGGGAGGAAGGTGCGAAGGAAGGGAGGGAGGTGGGGGAGGGAAGGAGAAAGGAAGGAAGGGAAGGAGGAAGGGAGGAAGGGGGAAAGAAAGGATTTGGATTTCTTGGGGATGTAATTCAGTGATAGAGTATTTGCCTTGCATGTGTGAAGTCTTTGATTTAATCCTCAGCACCAAAAATAATACAAACAAGCAAAAACAGCAATGGGAAAGAATTTTTTATATAATATCTGTTATCTTCTAGCCTGGAAAAATTGATAACATACACAAAAAGTTTCCAAAATAATTTTTATTACTATAAAAACAAGTTAGGAAAAAATAGATACATATTTTCTACAAAATTATGACATATTCAAGCAAGTTAGACCCCACCCAATTGTGTTGAGATAAAAAGACAAATTTCAACATAGAAATCTACAACTTTTCAGGTTCTGTGTAAGAAATAAAAAATAACCATCTTTCTTCTATACTTTCCTATTGTAACTACAATATAGCAGTTACAATTCTTTGTTTATCTTGAAAAGGGATGTACCAGGAATAAAATTCCATCACAGGGCAACAAAATAAAGCTTTACTTCTTCCCTTAAATGTTTAGATTTGGCAGTTGTGGTCAACTGCACTGCACTGGAATTTCCAACTCAACCTGGCCAAGAGCCTAATTAAAACAAGACATTCCCTTTATTTAGTCTTTTAAGAAAGTAGAAACCAGTTGTTTTCTTAAAATGCAAATACCTTCTTTGTCCTTTGACTGTTAAGGTCTGAGGTACTGTCACCATCAGCATGGCCTAACTGAGGCCACAAGACTAAAGGACCTAGAGGGACCAGTTAGTGTGACTCAAGTAGCACAGGATAATATGCCCTTTTGATATTAATTCAAAACACATATTCATTTGAGTTTCTCAATAAATCTCTGAAAAAAAGGTTTTATTGTTGATTTAGATAAGTGCTAAAAAATAAAGTACAACCATTCAGGACACTCACCCTCCCCGAAATTAGATTATGAGTTAAACCCCCTCCCCCCCCCCCCGTGAAGATGTTACAAGCTATAATTATTTGGGAGAGATTTCAATCACTCTTTTGGAATTGATACCCTAGGCTTTCTTTTCCCCTATTCTTTTTGTGGGCTTTTTTAATAAGGTATTTTGGGGAGAGACACTTGAGGTAGGATATATCAGCTTTTGAAAGATAAAGGTACAATTATCGCTGAATAAAAAGCCCATTAAAAGAAAGGTTTTCTAGATATATTTTACAATGATCATAAAGGTTGGGAAAGAAAAGAAGTTCCTATAATATCTGTAAGATTACCCTCACATTAGTCCACGAGAGAGAAAATAAAAGAACTGAGATAGGGGTTCTCAAATACTTTGCAATAGAACAGAATATTCTAGTGCCAAATCCATAATTAACTTTTCATTAATAACCTCTTCTTGGCCTCCACAAAACAGAATGACAGCTTCGATTCTTGGGGCTGTCACTGACCTGTCCTCCCCCCAAAAAATGTCCTGAAATTTTTGTGCACCTTTATGTAATGAAACATCCATTTATCAAAATATGTTTGTGTGACAACACAATTACTCCTTCCACTTAGCACTAAAATGGTAGCATGCAATACCCATATTAAATTTAATTGCACCTACTATGTGTCAGACACTACACTAAAGCACTGAAGATCCTTTCTAAACTATTGTCCAATTTTAGAATAGAATTAATTAAACAAGAAGAAAGCAGGCTTTGGCAAGGGACTCTTTAAATAGTTATTTGAGGAGTGTAAGGGATGTAATGAAGTCATTACCTAAAAGAAAATCCACTGAGAACCAATATTTGGTTTAGTATATATTAGGCCCAGAGACAGTGGACGGTGGGTAGGGCATTTGTCTTGCACGTGACCAACCCAGGTTCAATTCCCGACATCCCACAGGGTCCCCTAAGCATGTCAGGAGCGATTCCTGAGTGTAGAGTCAGAAGTAACCCCTGAGAACTACAACTTCTGTGCCCCAAAAACCAAAAAGAAGAAAGAGTATTATTTGCTATAAAAGTTAAGGTTTGTGTCCACACTAAAATTCTTCATTTAAATTTGCACGACTCTTTCCACCATCCTCCTCCCAAACGAACCTCAAATGACAAGTATCATTTCAGCACAGGCACCGCTCTAGATTTTAACTTTCATCAGTTCAGAACCTAAACAGAGCTTTCCATGTACAAAGGTTATCACCATTAAATTATAAATCACTACTAAAAAATCCCACTTGAGAGATCCCCTAAAATCCCTTCCAAATTAGTCAAGATTCAACTATTGTCTCTGGAACATCAATGCAGTTCTTTTCTCCCTCCAAACCCCAAGCTATTCAGCCTCTATGAACAAATCTGACAACAGATTAATAAATATGACAACAGATAATTGTCATGTGACAAATATGACATATATGACAAAAACATATCTGACACATGACATATTTGTTATAAGAACAATATAAGTGCTCACTTTGGCAGCACATATATTAAAGTTGGAATGATACAGAGAAGATTAACATGGCCCCTGCTCAAGGATGGCATGCAAATTCGTCAAATGTTCCATATTAAAAAAAAAAAAGAACAAATATGACACCATATTAACCTTGAAAGCTCCAACTCGTTCTCTGTCGCTAAGACATCATTTCAGACCGAAGGTGCATCAAAGCAGGTCACAGATTTTTGATGGTGCAGGATACTTATGACAGACATATCCAGGTGTGGATAGCTCTGAGTTAGCAGGGAACCTGCCTTGGAACAAAATGTCAGGAAATACACTTTAATAGCACTACTGCTCTCCAGCCACTGAGGTTTATCGACAAGATGAGTCAAAGGAGGTGTAAAATAAAAGTCTAAGCTATAAAAAACTAGCTGAGTGCAGGGTCAAATGATAGAAGGAAGTTCCTGAGCCAGCCTGCTGGTAAGAAACTGTCTCCCACTCACTAAGGAGCTGACGTCTTCAAGCTTCCAAACCTTTATCCAAAAAAAAAAGGGGGGGGGGAAGGTAACTGTATCTACCCATTAGGTTTCTCAGGCTATGAGCTAATGTTTGTATAGAGCATAGAATAATATTGGTCACATAGTAAGTGCATGTAAGTACTTTTCAAAATAAAAACAGAAACTTGGATAAAAGTGTTCTTTGAGGTTTGTTTATAGACCAGCGTATGCTGCTCCAACATCCAGGCATATTCTTCTAATTAGGCCTGGTTACAAAGAACACCAAACCCAAAGAAACCTTGAGGCTAGGACAAGTTTTAGAAACTACTTTCCAGTCCTACCAGAGACAATCTCTTTGGTCGTGAATGGCCCAGTCTCAGCACTAAAGTGCTCTAATAGAAATTCTGGCTTCTTGGGCTAACCTAAGCCCAAAAGCAGCTGGGAAGAGAGAAGAGCAGCAGAAGGGAGGGCCCAGACACTTCCTAAGCTTTCCCCAACCCCCTATATTCTAGTCCTTATAACTGTTTAGCATAAGCCTTGTCTCAGATAATTTCATTCTACAACTTTAGAACTTGTTTTCCCTATATCTGACATCACTGAACTTCCAGAGTTAATAAAAAGGAATTACACACCATAGGGCTAGAAGTTGCCAACTTACCAAATTTACTAGCCAAAGCATATGTTTTGATCACTTGTCCTATGCAAAGCAATTGAGCTAAATGCTTTGATCCTCAACATGTTAGAAGTCAGAAGGTCACCAGTTATATATTTTCTTCTATTTCCATTGGTTAGCTCCTTTCTGATTCAGGCCTCAATAAATACAAACTTTTTCAAGAGGTTCATGATATCAAGAACACTTCATGATTTTAAAATAAATATTGACCAGCTTGTTCTCTCTTGAACACATATCTAGATTGCTTATCTCCAGTTTTTTTTGCTTTCTTATTTTCACTGTGGAGATCTCTCTCTCTCTCTCTCTCTCTCTCTCTCTCTCTCTCTCTCTCTCTCTCATTATAGGACAATGCTCAGGGATTACTCCTGGCTCTGCATTCAGGAATCACTCCTGGAGAGCTCAGGGGAACCATATAAAGAACATGAGAATGAACGCTGCTTTGATGTGTGCAAGGCAAATGCCATACTCTCTCTACTATCATTCTTTGGAATACATTTTCTCTTTTTCTTTCTTCATGTCTAAGAAGTTTTGTTCAATAAAAATTACCTTGCTTCACTACTTAGCCTCCTCCTGAAAATCGTTTCTGTGAGGGACGGTGACAGACCCACAACGCCTCTATGGAACTTAGGACTGACTTGACTGAAACCAGGCATTAATTTTCCAGAGTGCTAGTGGTCAATGTGAGTGGAGCAGAGAGGTAGGAACATTCTTTTCTCTGTCATCTTCCCTTGATCTGGTAACATAAATATGTACTCTAGCCTATTAATACCATAAGCAATTAATAATAATTAATATGGTACACTGTTCCAACACCACACTCTCCATCAGTATGTCCCTTTTTCCCCCATCACTATCTAAGGGTTCTTGCTTCAATTTCTTTTCTTTCTTTCTTTCTTTTTTTTTTCCTTTGGATTTTGGGTCACACCCAGTGGCACTCAGGGGTTACTTCTGGCTCTGTGCTCAGGAATCACTCCTGGCAGACATGGGGGACCATATGAGATGCTGGGATTCAAGCCATTGTGCAAGGCAAATGCCCTACTGCTGTGCTATCTCTTCAGCCCCTCCATTTCAATTTTCATTCCTCACCTCTACCTATCAGGAAGAGAAAAGTTAAAAAGCTAAAGTTCTGTTGCCATTGGTCATTTGTCATTCGCTTAATCTGCTTCTTTATAACCCACACATGAGAGATCATTCCCTTTTCTGTCCCTCTTCTGGTTTACTTCACTCAGGATGATACCTTCCAATTCCACCCAGGTGGCAAAAAACACAGGATTTTTGTCATTTCTTACAGACGACTTGTAGTCATTCTGAATGGAATACCAAAGTATCCACCATAATTTATCTGTTCTTTGACACTTGGGGTATTTCTAGATTTGAGTTATTGTGACTAATGCTACAGTGAATATAGGAGAATGCATGTCTTTTTGGAATAAAGCTTTTGGGTAAATCTATAGTTTTTATTTGAACTTTCTTATAACACTATTTAATAGTTACCAAATTAAACTAAATACATGATTTAAAAAAAGACCTCTTCGAGTAGGAGAAGATAAACTAGAGAGCTAGTTTTTCTAGGCTTACATCTGGGGTCACATCTCCACAACACTTTACATGGTGGATCTCTGTCCAGCCTCATCCAAGGTGAAGTTTCTTTTCCGTGCAACTGCTTCGCTGTTTAGCTCTGAATCTGCCCTATCAATGTTGCCAGTGTTGATTGCCAAGGGGCCCTCTGCAGCACCTCCATTGGATTGAAGAAGGATAGAATTTGGTTCCTTAGGACGTTTCCACTGAGGCCTGGTGACGATCCAGAAAATGAGAGCACCGAACACCACAATCAAAAGGCCAAGGGTGTTTGTGAAAATGCCTTCAGGTGGAAATGAACTGTAGGCAGGATCTTTCCTACAAATAAAGAAGAGTGTGTCCAATTATACATAAGGCAGGACAGCAACCTACCAAGCATTCCTTTGAGTTTCAAGGTGTGCAATGAGATAGCATCAGTGTAAATTCCCTTAAAGCTTGGCATCAGGGAGAAATGTAAATTATCCGCTTTAATTCACACAGCAGGAAAGTATGATATGATTTAAAGTTAAACTATAAAATTAATATAACACTGGAGTTGGAGTTGGAAAGATACAAAGTGGGTAGGATGCTTGTCTTGCTCCAGCTGACCTGGGTTTGAGCCCCGGCATCCCATATAGTCCCCTGAGCCTGCCAGGAGTGATATCTGAGTGCAGAGCCAGGAGTAATTGCCAGAACAAACAAACAAAATAAAACAAAAATAACATAACATCTAGAACACCAAGGTTTGCTTAGGAATGAAAAAACAGAATGATACAGGGATAAGGGAGATGGTTCAAAAAGACTGAGTACATGCTTTGCACCCTACATCATTGGGTGTGGTTCCTCGAAGGACAAAGAAATGTTTATATACCAAAATTAAAATGAATATAAAAGCAAACACATCAAAAAGGAATGCATGACATCAGCAATAGTTTTATAAGAATAGGGGCTGAACCATTCCTTTGTACTTGCATGTCCCCCCCCCCCAACTTCCAAGTGTCACCAAGTCAAGCCCTGAAGCTCCCTAAGATGTTCTCTGATGGCTTTTGAAACTGGAGGTTTCAAGTATATGTAGTATTTCTGCATCCTCTGCTCAGCATCCAGCCCCATGGGCAGAGAATCACCAAGGGTCTCCAAGGCTCCCTGAGAAATGTTTAGGAATAACAATCTCCCCATCTCCCAACTAAAACCTGGTACAATTGATTAATTCTTTTATTCTTCTTCCAACATTAGAAATGAAGCAACTGCATATATAATACAGTCTTTTTTTTTTTTTGGGGGGGGGTCACACCCAGCGGTGCTCAGGGGTTACTCCTGGCTCCATGCTCAGAAATCACTCCTGGCAGGCACAGGGACCATATGGGATTTCGGGATTTGAACCAATGAAAGGCAAACAAACGCCTTACCTCCATGCTATCTCTCTGGCCCCATATAATACATTCTTTTCATAAATATTTTAATATCAAAAGCCATTAACCTTTCTAGGTACAAGTATTTAGCATTTTATAGTTTAAGTCTATGAGGTGTACAACTTACAGGACAAAAATTAGCTTCTCAGTCACTCCCATGAGCACGGTGACAATCACTGTTCCAAAGAGGAGAAGTCCTGAGTAGACATGGATGGGCATGAGAAACGATCGGAGAGAAAGCGGAGCCCAGGGAAGCAGAAAGACGAAGAAACCTAAGAAAAGCTAAGCATAAAAGAATACCAAGGTCATCGGTGATCTTCTAGTTTTAAGTCTTAAGAAACTTTAAAACTATCTTTTAGAGAGGCTGGAGAGATAGCATAGTACATTTGCTCACCTTGTGTGAGGACAACCTGGGTTTGATCCCTGACATCCAGATGGTATGTCAAGCACAGCCAGGAATAATTCCTGAGCAAGCGCCAGGAGTAACCTCTAAGCATCTCTTGGTGTGGCCCCAAAACAAATAAACACACACAAAACAACACAAAATTATCATTTAAAAATCTTGGATGTAAAATAAAGAAAATTTATGCATAGAATCTAGGTCAATGGGACCAGCAAGGTGGCGCTAGAGGTTAAGGTGTCTGCCTTGCAAGCGCTAGCCAAGGAAAGATCGCGACCGCGGTTCGATCCCCTGGCATCCCATATGGTTCCCCCAAGCCAGGGGCAATTTCTGAGCGCTTAGCCAGGAGTAACCCCTGAGCATCAAACGGGTGTGGCCCAAAAAACAAACAAACAAAAAAAAATCCAGGACAATAAAATAAATGAATTCCTCCACCCTCATTTCTTTCTTGCATGTAAGGCCTTGCATGTGCCTGACCCAAGTTTTATCCCAGCATCCCATAATGTTCTCCTGAGCATTGCCAGGATTAATTCCTGAGTGCAGAGCCAAAAGTAAGCCTTGAGCACCACTGGGCATGGCCTAAAAACCTAAACATGAAAAGAAAAGTTCTTTTTTTTTTTTTTTTTTTTTTTGGTTTTTGGGCTACACCCGGCGGTGCTCAGGGGTTACTCCTGGCTGTCTGCTCAGAAATAGCTCCTGGCAGGCACGGGGGACCATATGGGACACCGGGATTCGAACCAACCACCTTTGGTCCTGGATTGGCTGCTTGCAAGGCAAACACCGCTGTGCTATCTCTCCGGGCCCGAAAAGAAAATTTCTATCAATACTTATACAAGTATCCATGGATTCATGGAGAAAAATTACATGGTTATCTAGTCCACAAAATGTATGCGGACTATGAATTATATTTGCATTCATATATATTGTCATATAAATACATGTATTTATATATTTATTCTGTATCTTGTTTATGTTTTCCCTAAGAGTATAACTTGAAGGTCTTTTCCTAACAATACATTTGTCTAGTCTTTTTTTCTTTTTTATTGGCTTACATTTTAACATGACATAGTTTTTACCTGTAATTCTCTGGCTGTTTTAAACTTCTTTGGAGTCTTAATATTATGTCTCATTTTAGGATTTGTCATGTGTCTCTAGAAATTCTCTGAGTTTCAGTCATCTAACTAGGTGAGACATTAGAATTTGTTTACTGAATCTAGGGAGATTTTTCTCTCTTATTTTGACCATGAAGAATGTTTTTAATGATGGAAAAATGAGATTTAAAGAGAACTGGAAGGCTTAATGAACTGAACTGAACTAGAGCTGGAAGCTGAGGTCCAGCTTTGATCCCCAGCACCAGATGATCCACTCAGCACCAAGGGAAGCAACCCTTCAACCCAGCACCAGCACTGAACTATGGGTGCCCTGCTTTGCCAGAAGTAAGCCCTGAGTAGATCTGTTCATGTTCCCAAAGCAAAACAAGTGAAGGAGGAAAGGAAGGAAGGAAGGAGGGAGGATGGAAGGAAGGAAGGAAGGAAGGAAGGAAGGAAGGAAGGAAGGAAGGAAGGAAGGAAGGAAGGAAGGAAGGAAGGAAGGAAGGAAGGAAGGAAGGAAGGAAGGAAGGAAGGAAGGGAAAGACAGAAGAAAGAGAAAGGAGGGGAGGGTGGAAAAAGGAAAGAAAAAGATAAAGAAAGAAAAGAAAGACTGGAAGGAAGAAAGGAAGGGAGAAAAAAAGGAAGGAAGGGAGGTGGGAGGGAGGGAAGGAGGGAGAGAAGGAAGGAAGGAAAGGAGGAAGAAAAGAGAAACGATGAAGGAAGGGAAGGAAAGGTGCTACAAAAAATGTACACCTGTAATTTATAGAACTCATTCTTGACTGACTTAACAACCATCTAAGTGTTTCAGGGAACACGATCATCTGAACTCCAATGGACTGAAATTACCAATCCCTTATTTCGGTTTAAGTCAGTGGTTCTTGAAGTGCTGTTCTTAGAAGGCATGCACCAAAAACACTTGAATTGTTTATTTAATAAGCTACAAGAACTGCATCCGGAGTCACAAAACCAGAAATTCTGGAAGGTCCATGAATCAGCCTTTTAAACTGTTTCAGTAATCTGAATAATACAGATTTTCATTAGCTTTTTATCTTTTTTATTAAGGTAATATTGGTTTGCATGGTGGTTCATATTTTGGAGTACAATTTTATACCTCTTTTAAATCTATGTTAACACATACCACCAGCTACCAAAGTCCCATTTCTCTTCATCACAGTCCCTCCTGTCTCTCCTTCTCATGACCTCGGTTCCTTCATTGGAGTACAAGGATTTGGTTTAGTCTTATTCTTTGTTTTGAGTCTCTGCATGCCACATTTGAGTGGAATCATCTGGTATTTGTCTTTCTACTTCTGAATGATTCTGCTTAGTCTAACCTTTGCCAGTTCCACCCACTTGGTCCTAAAAGACAAGACTTCATCTGCTGTTGGACACTTGAACTGCTTCAAGATCTAGCTACTGTTAATAGAGCTGCAACAAAAACTGGGGTGTGCATAGCTTTTAAAACTGGTGTTTTTGTGTACTTCAAATAGATCTGTAGGAGAGGAATGGCTGGATAATGAATAAAGCTAAATTGATATTCAACATTTTGAGAGATCTCCATATTATTTCTATAGAGGCCAGATCCACTCATATTCCCATCAACAGTGAACAAGGCCCTTTTCCTCCACACCCTATCAGCACTTGTTATTTCTGGTCTTCTCAGGTGTAGGATAGCATCTGAGTGTTGCTTTAATTTGCATTTTAATGATAATCTTTTATTATCATCATATACCTATTTCATCATGTTTCATCAAACACTTCATCTTATGGCCATTGGCTCTCTGTATGCCTCCTTCGAGGAAGTGCTTGTTTTAGCTCTTCTCCCAGTTTTGGATTGTTTTGTTGTATGTGAATACTTTAAACCTCTATGAAATTAGTCTTTGTCAAATGTATGGTGTGTAAACATTTTCTCCCATTCAGTAGGGTATCTTTGTTCATTTAGTTTTGATCCAAGGCCATACTCAGTGGTGCTCATGACTAACATCTGGCTCTCTGCTCAGGAAACCCTATATGTGGATATTGAACCTGGCTCAGCTGTCTGCAAGGCAAGCATCCTACATGCTGGACTACTTATTGCTCTAGCTCTTGTTTTGTTTTGGTTTTTTTTTTTTTTGTATTAATGATAGTTCCTTTCACTGTGCAGAAGCTTTTGATTTTGTGTTATAACATTTGTTTAGTGTTGATTCTGACTTCCTTGTTATGGGAGTTTACTTCTCAAAGATATTACTGAAGCCAGTTACAGAGAGTGATTTGCCTGGGTTTTTGTTGAATGGAGTTTATGGTTTGGGATTTGATATTCAAATTCATAATACATTTTGTGTTAACTTCTGTGCATATTGCGCAATATAATTGTTTCATCCTTTGGCATGTATTTATCCAGTTACCCTAACATGACCTGTTGCAAAGACTTTCTCCACTTTATTGCTCTGTTGAATTGTCTGTGTGAGGTTTTAATCCCAGGCTCTCAATTTTATTATATTGATAGGATTTTTTTATTTTGAAACTATAATACTTACAATTACTATTTGTATAGTATAGTTGAAAGTCAAGAAATGATGCCCCTGTTCTTTTTGTGTTGGGATTATTTTGGATATTTGAGGTCTTTTATGGTTCTATAAAAATTTCAGTCATTTTTGTTCTATTTCCTTAAAGAATACCATTGGAATTGTTACTTTTGGTCTGGAGACCACAGCTGGCAATGCTCAGGGTTTTTTCCCCTGGTTCTGTACTTAGAGATCACTTCTGGCAATGCTCAGATAGAACCAGAGTCAGCGGTATGCAAGTAAAGTGAAGTAGTTCCTGTGCTATATCTATGGAGCCTTCCCTTCACATTTGCCCTTAACATAGAGATTGCACTAAATCCATATAATTCTTGGAATAGGATGGTTATATTAACCATGTAAATTCTTCCAATCCATGATTATGTGCTTTTTTCCTATCTTTTTTAATGTCTTCTATTTATTTTAATAGAGACAAAGTTATCAATATACAAGTCTTTTGTCTCCTCTGTTAAATTGGTTCTTAGATATATATTGCTTAATGTGAATGTAGATAGGATTCATTTCTTGGTTTATTCTCTTTTGGTTTGATGTTTGCATTTAGAAATGCAATGGATCTTGAGGGAAACTTTCACATTTTATTTATTATTTATTTAAAAATTTAATTAGTCTCCCTTTTCTCTTCCATATTGTCATTGTGTGCATGGTAGGAGTTGCCACCCATTTGGTGCTGATGCTTGTTGAGGGCAGCACATCAGGTTGTGGTGCCCACACACAATGGCAATGCTAGCCAGGAACTGCACTCCTTTAGCAGTGTGGCTCCACAGTCCAGCTGGGGTGCTAATTCTTATAGGTACTTGCCAGGGGTCTACTGCCTGGCCCTGGTGTTCAAACATCTTTCTCCTTTTTCAGTTGTGGTGCTCACTGGGGATTGCATTCTTTGGCTCTAGTGTCAACTTACCAGACTGCAGTGTAGCCTAAAATCATCTATGGTTCTCAGGACCCAAAAGAAGAGAGCTTCCAGGATTGCACCAGCACACGTTGTCATACTGGGTCCTGAACTTAAGATCTTGTACTTGTAAGATAGGAGCTCTAAGCCTCCAAGATATCTCTCTAGGCTGCTAAAACATATTCATTTTGTTTGGGCACTACGCCCAACGGTGCACAGATGTCACTCCTGGCAATGATCAGGGGACCATATACAGTGCTGGGACTGGCCACATATAAGGCAATCAAATTAATCCCTATGCTATCTACCTTGCCCCTGCAATATATTTTTATACTAATTTTGTCTTCTACCACTTTGCTGAATTGTTTTACTATTTCAATGAGCTTTTAAGATTTTCTATGTACATTACTATGACACCTGCAGAATGATAGTTTTACTTCTTTTCCAATTTTTTTTTGTTGGTTTTTGGGTCACACCCAGCAGTGCTCTGGGGTTACTCCTTACTCTGCATTCAGAATTTGCTCCTGGCAGGCACAGGGGAAACCATATGGGATACCAGGATTTGAACCACTGTTCTTCTGGATGTAAGGCAAATGCACTACCTCCATGCTATTTCTCCGGCCCCTCATGGTTATTCTTAATGCAGAAATTTTTTTATATACTTTATTTAAACACCTTGATTACATACATGATTGTGTTTGGGTTTCAGTCATGTAAAGAACACCACCCATCACCAGTGCAACGTTCCCATCACCAATGTCCCAAATCTCCCTCCTCCCACCCGACCCCCGCCTGTACTCTAGACAGGCTTTCCATTTCCCTCATACATTCTCATTTCTTTTCCAATTTGGATCCATTTAATTTCCTTATTAGGAATTAGGAATTGTAAAAAAAATCGACCAACTTCCTTCAATGACTGTGGGATGAGTGGCATGCCTCCCACTGTGTGCAGGCACTAGAGTCTGCATTCTGCTGCAGTGCACAGGTGAGGAGGAAAGGCAAAGCCAAGAGAGTACATTTCTGGAAGCAGAATTGAGAGCTGAGCAGTTCTCGAGTTGCCAGAAAGTGGGAAAAGTTCCCCAGATCAACAGTAGTATCTCAACAGCCCTTGCTCTCCTCTGAAGGAATTGCCACCTGGCAATCTCTCAGCAATAAGAGAACCGCAAGGAAAAATCAACTTTGAGGACAGGAGAGAGATCAGGTCTCGAGCCATCTGATTTGAGATGCATTCTTGTAGGAAAGAAATTTATAGTTCTTGCCTATGTTGGGACATTGAGCACAAATTACCCTAATGTCCAAATGAAACCACCTTCAATAAATGAAACAAAGTCCAAACAAGGCAGTGTAGAGATAAGAAGATGATCATTTTTCTATATATGTAAGTTTTTAGTTAAGGAACAAAAGTCCCATTAATTAAAAAAAAACAAACACCTTAAGGCCCGGAGAGATGGCACAGCGGCATTTGCCTTGCAAGCAGCCGATCCAGGACCAAAGGTGGTTGGTTCGAATCCCGGTGTCCCATATGGTCCCCCCAGCCTGCCAGGAGCTATTTCTGAGCAGACAGTCAGGAGTAACCCCTGAGCACCGCCGGGTGTGACCCAAAAAATAAAAAAAAATAAAAAACACCTCTGCAATACCATGTTTAATATAGCCCTATTCACAATTGCCAAGGTCTCAAAACAACTGAAGTGCTCAAAAAACACTCTGTCTCTTTCACTCTCTCTCTCTCTCTCTCACACAAACACACACGATAAATATTACATGGCCATGAGAAAAGACACAATCATGCATTCTACCTCTACGTGAATAGATTCATAGGGTATCATACTGAGTGAAGTTAGAATGAAAGAGACAGGTTCTAAATCTTTTTTTTTTTTTTTTTTTTTTTGGTTTTTGGGCCACACCCGGCAGTGCTCAGGGTGTAGGAAAGAAATTTATAGTTCTTGCCTATGTTGGGACATTGAGCACAAATTACCCTAATGTCCAAATGAAACCACCTTCAATAAATGAAACAAAGTCCAAACAAGGCAGTGTAGAGATAAGAAGATGATCATTTTTCTATATATGTAAGTTTTTAGTTAAGGAACAAAAGTCCCATTAATTAAAAAAAAAAAAAAAAACACCTTAAGGCCTGGCTGTCTGCTCAGAAATAGCTCCTGGCAGGCACTGGGGATCGTATGGGACACCGGGATTTGAACCAACCACCTTTGGTCCTGGATCGGCTGCTTGCAAGGCAAACACCGCTGTGCTATCTCTCTGGGCCCAGGTTCTAAATCTTATATAATGAAACATAGTAAGGGAATAACAAAGGGTCAATGCAATAGACCTGGAAAGTCAGTCAACAGAACTGATACTGCTAAAGGAAAATGGTAGGGTGAGTAGGGAAGGGGACCCAAAGACATTGATAGAGGCACAATGACACTGGTGGTGACTGTGGTGTTGGAACACTGCATGCCTGAAACTCTACTATTAACAGTATTGTAAATCAAGGTGCCTAAATTAAATATTGAAAGAATAAAGCTCACATCCTTAATCCTAGACACTTATTTCTGCTATTGTCTGTCCCTCTTGGGAGGGAAATTCTTAAAAAGAAACTGAACAAAATAAAGACTAGCGGGAAGAAAAAGGTGATTCCCAAGAAACTCCAAGCAGAGAAAACATTGACAGTATCTGAGTTGTTTCATGTTTTGTCTCTGGTTTGTAACACATTGAGACACTGACCTGTAAGATGTAGTATATGACAGCAATCAGTCCAACCCAGCTGTGCAGACTGTACATATTGGGGATGTTCATGGTATTGTGGAAATCAAACACAGCTACCAGTGAGATAACAGCAAGAATGGCTGCGATGGCGTTTAACCCTGCGTGGATGGATTTCATCAGGAGCTTGCTGCATTTCCAGGTCCATGGCAGTCTGTACACAATAATAGCTACAGAGACAGAAAGAGATAGGAGGCATGTTTACATTTTCAGCTGACACAGACAATAGTTTGACACATGGAGCACTCCCTTCCATGAAACCCTTTTCTCTTATCCTCTTATTCTCTCCCTTCCTTGCCTCCTGGTGGTTCATTCTCAAACTCTTTCTGTTTGTGTTTGGGCCACATCCTAGTGGTGCTTGGGGCTCCATATGTGGTGCCAAAGATTGAACCAGGGTCAGCCATGTTTAAGACAATGGCCTACCCACTATAGATCCCTATCTTGGCTCTTGCTGGGAACATCTTTTCTTTCTTTCTTTTTTTTTTTCTTTTGGTTTTTAGATCACACCGGGCGTTCCTCAGGGGTTACTCCTGGTTGTCTGCTCAGAAATAGCTCCTGGCAGGCTGGGGGGACCATATGGGACACCGGGATTCGAACCAACTACCTTTGGTCCTGGATCGGCTGCTTGCAAGGCAAACGCCGCTGTGCTATCTCTCCGGGCCCACATCTTTTCTTTCAACTTGTGAATAAAACTTGTTTGGCCTTTAGGTTCAGTCCAGGGACTTTTTACTCTTCTCGCTCTTTCCCCTTAAAATGCTACCTATATAGTATTTATGTAACAGTTATATATCAAGAATTACAAAACTTGCAGCTGCAGACCAGAAGTTTCTGAACTTTAGATCACAAAATCCAATGCCTTTGTGTTATCTCCTATATGCCTCCCAAATATCTCAAATGTGCCCTAAACTAAATTGTCATTATTATATTCCTTGTATGTCTAAGTATCAAAGATTACTTAAGGAAAAAAGACCAATCAAAAAACAGGAAATATTCAAAAACAAAAGTTTGAAAGATAAAATAGAGACGATCCCAACATTTCACAAAAGTATAACCAAATGACTGATAAATGTAAGAAAGATGTCAATCAACATCACTAATCCACAGAATAAAAGCAATTTAAAACCAGAGGAGATTACCTCTATTATATATTTCAAGGCCTAAACATGAAAAATATTGGGTACTCAAGGGAATGTGAAGCTATCAGAACTTTTAGGTTCTACTGCTCAAAGTCTAAATGAAAAGTGTCTTCAGAAAATGAGTGTTATCAACTTATGTAAAATTTATGCATACTGTATAACCCAGAAATTTCTGGGACTACAATAAATATGTGCATGAGTTTACTTAATGGGAATGCAGGGATGTGGCACAGTGGCATGGTGCATCTCCAAGCATGCTTGGTTGTGTCATGGCTGCAACCGCATTGCACACTTACTGCACACATGATTGTGGTACCAGGAACTGCACACATTTGGTTGCAGTATCGGGGTACTGAGATCACACTTGGTAATGTGGGCAGTGCCACACCTAGCAGTATCACTCCTGTGCCATTGCTGGAGGGCCTAGGGTGGCTCCCAGTGGTACTTTGGGGGATCATGGGTTACCAGAGAAGGAACCCAGGCTTCCAGCATGCATTACAGCCAACTGAGTTCTCTCTCTCTCTCTCTCTCTCTCTCTCTCTCTCTCTCTCTCTCTTTTTTTTTTTTTTTGGTTTTTGGGCCACACCCGTTTGACGCTCAGGGGTTACTCCTGGCTATGCGCTCAGAAATCGCCCCTGGCTTGGGGGAACCATATGGGATGCCGCCAGGGGAACGAACCGCGGTCCGTCCACGCTAGCGCTTGCAAGGCAGACACCTTACCTCTAGCGCCACCTTCCCGGCCCGAGTTCTCTCTCTTGATGTGTTTACATTTTAAGTCTCATTTCTGTGAGGAAAGTAAGATTATATTGCCAAGGAGCTGAAGCACAAAGAATTAGCTTGCTCAGTCTGAACTGGTGTTTACAAGTGATCAGTATTGTCATCATCATCACCATGAAGCCTCTCATCACCATATCACACAGGCACTTCTGTAGGGGAAGATCTTTGACTAGTAAATCTGAATATCAACATATGAAAAGGGAACATTTGGGATATTTTGCTTGAAAAGAAAATTACAAATAATGAACCATAATAGCTTTTTCTCCCCAATCTGGCTCATATAATACCAAAATTTTCCAAAATAAAAACTAATCTGGCATGGCAGAAGTTGGACATAGTTACCCTGACTGAAGAGTCTGGCAGGAGTTCACTTGGGGGTACTAGGAAGTTTCATGATCTGAGTACACAAGTGGGTCATTTACAAAAATGTGTCACTTTGAATTTAGATGCATGTATGACTCTACAATTAAAATGTATCTGAAGGGGCCAGAAAGATAGCACAGCAAATAGGGTGTTTGCCTTGCATTAAGACAATCTGAACTAGATCCCCAGCATCCCATATGGCCCCCTAAACTGGCCAGGAGTAATTTCGGAGTGCAGAGCCAGGAGTAATCCCTGAGCACCGCTGGATATGAATCACTAAAAGTACCTTAAAAAACAGTTGCCGGGCCCGGAGAGATAGCACAGCGGTGTTTGCCTTGCAAGCAGCCGATCCAGGACCAAAGGTGGTTGGTTCAAATCCCGGTGTCCCATATGGTCCCCTGTGCCTGCCAGGGGCTATTTCTGAGCAGACAGCCAGGAGTAACCCCTGAGCACTGCTGGGTGTGACCCAAAAAACAAAAAAGCAGTTGCCAAAACATCAAAGATATTTTTGTGCCCAGTGAAGAATGTTGATGCTTCTCAGCCAAATACTAAGAAAATCATACAGAAACAGGTCAAGAGCCAGAGTAATAGTTCAAAATAAAAAAAACAAAAACAAAAATAGGTGTAGAAAAAAGAAACAGGTCAATTTTTTCATTGAATATTAAAATTTGAGTATTAAAACTTTGATTTTATTTGAATAATTAAACTCCCCTTTGAATATTAAAAACTTGGGTTTTTTTTTTTTTATCCTTTTATGTTCACTCAAAACTGTTTTCAAACTGACTAACATACCTTCTCTGGCAGGAGTATAAATGAAATACAGTATAGCCTTTTATTGATTAGTTAAGGTTAACAGTAAGGTAGCCTGCCCTATCACTATAGGAGTAAGTTCATAGACACTTTTTTTTGTTTGTTTGTTTTTTGGGTCACACCTGGCAGTGCTCAGGAGTTACTCCTGGCTCTATGCTCAGGAATCACCCCTGGCAGGCTCAGGGGACCATATGGGAACTACTGACCTTCTTAATGCAAGGCAAACGCCTTACCTCCATGCTCTCTCTCTGGCCCCTTATAGGCACTTTTTTTTTTTTAAAAAGACACATTTATTCAGAATTATAATCAGACTATTACATTTATCAGTCAACAGTATGGATGCAAAACAACAACAAACCACTACACAGTAAAATCCTTTGTTATAATACTTTATACTTTCCACAGAACAGAAACTAAAATAACCTATCATATAACTAGTCAAAATACAGTCCTCAATTTTTTTGCCCATACACATGAGAATTGTCTAAAGCATGTCTTCTTTGATGCAGCTAGTTCTTGGATCACCAGTGTGCTTGACTGAGTTCACAAATCTGTAGTAATCTCATTTCCCTGCCACTTCTTGTGCTTTCCTCTCCTGATAAGCTTTGTTTCTTGACAATTAAAACCTTCTGCCACTGCCATAGTTGCTGCTACTTCTGGAACCACCATAGCCATCTTGATTTTGTGGTTTGAGAAAGTACTGGCCTCCACCACCACAGGGGCCTGAGCTTCAACCTCCAAAGTTTCCTCCCTTCATGGGCTCACAATTTAAATACTGATTATTGTAGTTGCCAAAATCACTGTAACTTCCGCCATCTCCAAAATTGTTTCTATCATTGCCCAAATCTGTTATATAGAATCCCCACTGCCCTATATCCATTACCACAATGGCTGCCATCAAAGCCAACTTGCCCACTGAAGTTTGCTCTATGTGTCATTCCCATTTGGCTGAACAAAGCACTGGTCATTTCTTGCTTAGACAGGGCTTTCCTTAAAGTTGTGGCCATTAACAGGGTATTTCTTTTTTTTTTTTCCTTTGGTTTTTGGGTCACACCCGGCAGTGCTCAGGGGTTCCTCCTGGCTGTCTGCTCAGAAATAGCTCCTGGTAGGCATGGGGGACCATATGGGACACCGGGATTCGAACCAACCACCTTTGGTCCTGGATTGGCTGCTTGCAAGGCAAATGCTGCTGTGCTATCTCTCCGGGCCCCAACAGGGTATTTCTGAATAACAATCTTGTCCACAAGATTTGATTGGTCATCAAATGTCTCTCTTCTTGCCACTAATTTAGTCATGATTTCAATAACCTCAATTTTCCCATGTTGCCTAAAATTATCTCTTAGGTGATGTTCTTCTGTGTCTTCATTAATGCTACCTTTTTATTTTATTTCATTTTTTATTTAAACACTATGGCTACAAAGTTATTCATGCTACAGTTTTATTTCCATAGATCAGGTTGTTCATGATTGAGTTACAGTCATACAACATAACATATAAGAACCTTCACCAGTGCGCATTTCCCAACACCAATATCAAGAGTTTCCCTCTCAGGGCCCGGAGAGATAGCACAGCAGCATTTGCCTTGCAAGCAGCCGATCCAGGACCAAAGGTGGTTGGTTCGAATCCTGGTGTCCCATATGGTCCCCCGTGCCTGCCAGGAGCTATTTCTGAGCAGACAGCCAGGAGTAACCCCTGAGCACCGCTGGGTGTGGCCCAAAAAATCAAAAAAAAAAAAAAAAAGAGTTTCCCTCTCACACTCTCTGATGCCCTCTTCCTTGCCACCCACCCCCACCTGCTTCTAAGGGAGGCATTTTTCTTTTCTCTCTTTCCCCCACTTTTTTGGTATTGTAGTTAAACTACTACTACTAATGAAGGGCTGCCATGAATGTTTCTTTCATATTAGACCCTCTCTATCTGCACTCTCTGCTCTTCCTACCATGGACTAGTCCTCCTAATCCTCATCTCTATTGTCTCTGCATATCAGCCCCACACTGTCTTTATTTTCCTTCTATCCCACATTGAGTGAGATTATTTTATGTTTATCCCTCTCCCTTATTTCACATAGTATAATACTCTCCATGTCCATCTATGTATAAACAAATTTCAGGACTTTATTTTTCCTAATGGCTGCATAGTATTCCATTGTGTAGTGATATACCACAGTTTCTTTAGCCACTCATCTGTTGTCGAGCACATGTATACTTCCAGATTCTGGCTATTGTAAATAGTGCTGCGATGAACATAGGAGTACAGAGGGCATTTTTTGTAATCTGCTTTTGTGTTCCTAGGAGTGGTAATGACCCAACAATTGGATCATAAGGAAGCTCAATTTCCAGGTTTTTTTAAGGAATATTCATATTTTTTTTTTCTAAAAAGGCTGAAGTAGAAGACATTCCCACCAGCATTGAACGAGAGTCCTTTTCTCCCCACATCCATACCTGCACTAGTTATTATTGTTCTTTATGATATGTACCATTCTCTGTGAGAAGAGATGATACCTCACTGTTGTTTAAATTTGCATCTCCCTGATGATTGGTGATGTGGAGCATTTTTTCATGTGCCTTTTGGCCATCTGTATTTCTTCTTTGAAGAAATCTCTGTTCATTGTTTTTTTGTTTTCATTTTTTGATGGGGTTAGATTTTTTTTTCTTTTTCAGTTTTGCTAGAACCTTATATATCTTAGATATTAGCCCTTTCTTTATCAGATGGGTATTGGGTGAATAGTTTCTCCCATTCTGTGACTAGCCTTTGTATCCTAGTTACTGTTTCCTTTGAAGTGCAGAAGCTTCTCAGTTTAATGTAGTCCCATTTATTTATCTTTGCTTCCACCTGCTTGGACATTGGTGTTCCTCCTTCAAGATGCCTTTAGTCTCAATGTCATAGAGTGTTTTGCCTATGTTTTCCCCTATGTAGCTTATGATTTCAGGTCTGATATCAAGGACTTAATCCATTTTTTTTTTTTACTTTTTTGTGGTTTTTTTTTTTTTTGGGGGTCACACCTGGCAGTGCTCAGGGGTTACTCCTGGCTCCATGCTCAGAAATTGCTCCTGGCAGGCACGGGGGACCATATGGGATGCTGGGATTCGAACCGATAACCTTCTACATGAAAGGCAAACGCCTTACCTCCATGCTATCTCTCCAGCCCCGGACTTAATCCATTTTGATTTGACCTTTTGCATGGTGTTAACCAGCAAACATCTTTTTACAGGTAAGTGGACACTAGGTTTTTGAAAATATTCTCTGACAGGGCTTTTTGCATTGTCCGTTAACTGCGAGTTGAAATTAGATGCCGCTCCACACCATCCTGACATCAATGTAGGATATATAGATTCCAGGACCTTCAATACAGAAACGTGAGATCAACAACAGAGACTGTGAAAAATATAACTGTATGGGCACTACAGACAATGACCGGGATTGGACAAACTAGTTTTCCTGGAGCCTAGAAAAGGTCCTATGTCAGGAAACTTCAGGGGTAGGGTCTCCTTGTACTTAGACCAAAGTTTTTCATTTTCATGACCCCCATACTTTGGTGGGCCCATGCAAACAATAATTGCTACACTAACATTGTTTTTACAGTGCTCCTTTGACTCCAAATCTTTAAGAAACCACTAGTAAAAATATCTGGAACTGCAAAAAAAAAAAAAAAAAAGGTTTACATTAGTGTTAACATATGCTTTTAGTTACACCAGCATTCTGGGGGATAAAGGAGGGAGATAAGGGATATATGCTTGGGAACAGGGATGAAGGGAGGACAACACTGCTGGTAGAAAGGCCCTCATTTATTGTCACTGTGTACCTTAAATATCACTGTGTAAGATTTGTAATTCACTTTGGCCACAATAAAAAAAAAAAGAAAAGAAAATATTCTCTGGAGACAGCCATCTTTGGTTCCACAACTATTATTTTGGGGGGGACGGTGTCATACCCGGCAGTGCTCAGGGGTTACTTCTGGCTCTATGCTCAGAAGTTGCTCCTGGCAGGCTCGGGAAACCATATGGGATACCGGGATTCGAACCACCCACCGTCCTTCTGCATGCAAGGCAAACACCTCTCCGGCCCCATAGTTCCACAACTTTTCTGTCCACTTTGTGGATATTCATGGCTTGCACTCATTGCATTTATTTATTCATTGCATTTGAAGGCTGTATCCACTTCTTCCATTGTGGCATATGTCATGAATCCAAAGCCTCTAGTATGTTAGTTGTTAGTTATCACATTCTGTGAGTATGCTGATTGCTCAAAATGGCTTTTCTGATTTTCTTCGGTTGCTTCAAAGGTCAACCCCCTGATGAAGATCTTCTGTAACTGTTTGAGCTCTTTGGGAAACTCTGACATAGACATGACCAGCTGCAGAAAAGGAAATTTTGATGATGCTTACTCATTGGTGTTAGAGAGAAGAGAGGAATAACCTCACCAATATATCTGAGCAGAAGTTCTATTTTTAGATTCAAATAAACCCAGATAATAATGATTTTTATTTATGTCTTTAACCCCTTGGTTTAATTTTAAATTTTTCTAATTCTTCTTTTAGTCTCTTGCTCAGGTCTGAATACAGAATACATCTCTTTCCATGATCCTGCCTCTTATCTTAATTCTGACTTTAGAGTATTTTTGTGTTGTAAAGAAACTTAAATCTGCTTAATCTGGTTATGAGTACCTGGGGATATGTTGCATAGTTTTCTGTAGGGCTGAAAGAGTTAAAAATTGTTTTCCATTTTGTTTTAAAGGAAAACAATATTTCTGTAAGGTAGCAAACCCAAAAGCCAATTAGTCTCAGCTACTAAGTCCCAGCTTGTGGAACTCAAAGAGAATCTCAAATGCATGAGGTACAGAGTCTTCAGTATCTCTTCTGACTATACAGGCTGAATTCACTTCAACATACTGTCTAGATAAATATCAGATAAATGTAAAATGGTGATTTTGCATGAGGTGTTTACATGCTTTAAAAAAAGATAAATAGACAAAAAGTGTGGTGAGCTTCAGGAGAAATGGGCAAGCTTAATAACTCAAACCACATTTCTCAAACTAGATGCCATTTTCAACAGTTGTAAAAACTGCCTGGAGGTTGAAATTTAAATATTTCTTACTTTGTTAACTTGGCACATACCTACACTTCATTCCTGAGGTTTAGTGAAAAGGAAGAAAAAGTCTCATAAGCCCATGAGGAGTGTAAATGCTATCAAACAGCTACTTGTGATTTTAACAGGAGTTTTCTGTTAGAGGTCCTGGTTGGAAAAACCATCTCCTCCTCAAAAAGGAGGGAAAATATGGACACATATACATTATATATATATATATATAAACATCGTCTTGGAAGAAATGGCATTGGTAGTGAAACATTTCATTGTGTTTTTTAAAGGAAAGAAATTTAATCAATTACTAAATTTAATAGTTTTTTTTTTGGACAAAGAGGAGGAAAATACAGTGATTTGATTTTAATTTAGTTTTTAGGAAAATTTTCAGTTTCTAGGTGCAAGATGAACTCAGAAACATGTGGAAAAATATATTCTCGAAGGCATAATCTTGGCTTTAACACTAGTTTTCCATCTACACAGTATTATGAAAAAATTCATGTATACAAGTTTTCCTTACAGCAGGCAATGCAGATTTAGAATGTATCAAAGCGGTAATGAGCAATGAGCCTGGGAGATAGCTCCAGGGGCTATGCACTTGCTTTCTCTTCACACATCTGGGTTTCAGTTCCCACCATAGCATGATACTCTGATCACTGCCAGGAGTGATTTTTTAAGCACCAAGCTGGTAGTACCTTTTAGCACCTCCAGGTATAGCACCATAAACCAAACCAAAACAAAAAGTGTATGTAGGGTATAGCAAGTCAGCCCCTGAAGAGGTTGACTGATGGTGGGATGGAGGATGAGGCCTTTTTCTTCCAGCTCAGAGCACGCGTCTGCCACCCTGTCTAGCCCACGGTTCTGATGTGAAACGGCGGGTAAACAGCTCGCAGACAGTCAGGCTCGTGGAAATATTCACTTTATTCGGTGGACAAAACTGAAGTCCCAAGACTCAGCTTCAGTTCCAGCCAAAAAGCCCTGGCCTTCCACAGACCCTTGTTTTATTCCCCAGAATCAGGTACCACCCAATGGTGGGATCAGATACCAACCAATGGTGGAAGCAGAATCAGGTACTACCCTAGGGTGGGGGCAGAATGCCAGGTCACACCCTAGGGTAGGGCACAATCACCAATCAGTTTAGGGTGAGTAACATAGTAATCCCCTAAAATATTGACATACACAACAGTAGGGTAAAGAACATATGGAGGAAGATAAAAAAAGTCCCTAAATACAGAAACTAATTTAACACTAGTTTATTTACATTTAAATTTTGTGATCTGTGAGATAGGTTCTTATCTTTCTTATTCACCATTTAGCACAGGGCATGAAACATAGTCAGGATTAAGTTTATGTTGAATAAATAAATAAATGAGATATTATACAATGGAAACAAGTGACTAAACGAATTTTGAAAAATACAACCAAAGTTTATTCAGTCATTTCTTAAGGCATTGGGGGAGGAACATTCCTGGTAATACTTGGCTTATTCCTAACTCTGTGCTCAGGGATTGTAGAGTTCTGGTGCCAGGTCCCCCGACGAGGCCGATGCAAAGGTGAGTAAGGGTCTCCTCTAGCCAGTGGCCTCGAGGCTGGACTCAGGAAAGAGAGGGAAGACTGTGAGCCACAGACCACTCACAGGGAAGCATTGTCAGAGCAATGGACTTCGTTTATTGAAGGTAGGGACAAGGCTTTTAAGGGTAAACTTTAGGGGCCCGGGCGGTGGCGCTAAAGGTAAGGTGCCTGCCTTGCCTGCGCTAGCCTTGGACGGACCGCGGTTCGATCCCCCGGTGTCCCATATGGTCCCCCAAGCCAGGAGCAACTTCTGAGCACATAGCCAGGAGTAACCCCTGAGCGTTACCGGGTGTGGCCCCCCCCAAAAAAAAAGGGTAAACTTTAGGTGGGAAACAATTGTGGGTAATGCAATTTAGATATTACAGCAACAAGAAGATATACAGAGACAACAGTCACAAGGTACATGGCATCATTGATTTGGATGGTATGCAAAGATAGCAGTTTACAATTCCCATGGCATTATTAAATCAGGAAGCATGTAAAGATAACATAGCAATGCCCCTGGCATCATTAAATCAGGAAGTATGTAAAGATAGCGGTTGCAATGCTTGGGCACTATTAGCCTAGATAGGTTGTTTGACCAGGATGACTTTCTCCTGCAGTAGGGACAAAACAGAGACTTCTTTTATATTCAAGGGCAGCTTGCAGAAATCTTATTTCCCAGCCTCTCTCCCCACAAGGGATCACTCCTGGTGGTGTCAGGGATAGAACTTTGTCAGTCTCTTAATGCAAGGCCTTTACCCATGTACAATTTCTTTGGGACCAAAGTACAATCATTTCAAAACCTAGTTTGATCTTTTAGGAAAATTTCTATAGCAAGAAAAAGAAAGTTTATTTCAGACCTATCTTTATTCAGAGAAAAAATTGTTCTACTTTTCAAGAAAAAAAATTTTTAGCTCCACTATGTCACAACTAAATACACTAGCAGGGGTCATTTGTCAGTGGAAAATATGGATTCAATTTGGTGCACAGATATGTCTTTTTTTCTCTATCAGCACAGTGTTTTGAGAGTTTTGTTTTGGTATTGTGGTTTATTTACTTTTAATTTGATCCCAGTTTTTTTTTTTAATTCTGAAAAATGGAAAACTCGGGCAAGTGTGGACTGGCATCCCGTACAACCACAATGCACTGAAGCTAAATAGAGGATTACAAACTCAGCAGAAGGCACTCTCTACTCTCTACAGTTTCTACCTGCACACAAGGCACATACCTATACCCTCTTCACACAGAGGTGGGCTTTGGTTCCTCTCCTAGTAATGAGGTAACCTGGGTTGTCATTCATACTAATAGGTAACGTTGTTTATAAGAAAAATAATTCTGGGTGAACAAACAGTCAGGACTGTGAGGGACAACTAAAAATCTGTAAGAATGTTATGCTTTGGGGCCGGAGCAGTCGCAAAAGGCAAAAGGTGTCTGTCCGCTTTGTGCGCGCTAGCCTAGGACGAACTGCGGTTTGTTCCCCCATCGTCCCATATGGTTCCCCAAGCCAGGAGCGATTTCTGAGCACATAGCCAGGAGTAACCTCTGAGCATCACCGGATGTGGCCCAAAAACCAAAAAACCAAACCAAACCAAAACATAACAACAACAACAACAAAAAAATCCTATGCTTTGGGCTTCCCCAAGGGCAATGGTAGTTATTATGTATTAGTTTCTTTGGATTATTCTAAGAACTTTCAAAGAGAGCTTTACCAAGCCATCAAAGAATAATTTTAGGGGGTGGGGCCACATCCAGTAATACTCAGGGTTTACTCCTGACTTTGTGTGTTCAGGAATCACTCCTGATGGGTTTGAGGAATTATATGCCATGCCAAGGATGAAACCTGGATTGGCCGCTTGCAAGGCAAGCACCCTATTTGCTGTGCTATCTCTACAGTCCCTCGATGAATAATGTAAGTCTATTTTCTTCAGACTCTCAAAAAATTCATAGGAAGAAGTACTTCCAAATACATTTATGAGGACAACATTACCCTGATACCCAAACCAGGTAACAAACCACTAAAAGGAAACCAGTGCCTGATTGTTATCTGATGAACCACAGACCATTTTCTTTTTATGGTTTTGGGGCCACACCCGGTGGAGCTCAGGGGTTATTCCTGGATCTGCTCTCAAAAATTGCCCCTGGTAAGCTTAAGGAACCAGATGGAATGCCAGGGATCGAAATTGGATCTGTCCAAGGACGCTGCATACAAGGCAAATGCCCTACCACTGTGCTATTGCTCCAGCAATAGCATTTTTTGATGTACATAGACTCAGTGATTCTCAGCACAATAATGGTGAATTTAATTCAAATAAAATTAGAACAACAATATCGAGAGTCATATACCATGAAAAACCATGGAATTTACTCCAGGCTTTAACATACAGAAACAATGGCTATAAAACTATCAGTAAGAGGGAAAATGTCACAGCCTTGCTTGGTCCAGACACTAAGGGAATTCTCAGGGTCCCTGTTCCTGAAGGTGGGTACATGAAGTTAGCAATGGGAAAACAGAGATTCAGACACTTAAAAGTAGGATTCAAAGACTGGAGCAATAGCACAGCAGTAGGGCATTTTTCCTTCATGCGGCCAACTTGGGACAGACCTGGGTTCGATCTCCAGAATCCTATATGGTTCCCCATACCTGCCAGAAGTGATATCTGAGCATAGAGCCAGGAGTAACCCCTGAGCACTGTTGGGTGTGCGAGAGAGAGAAAGGAAGGAAGGAAGGAAGGAAGGAAGGAAGGAAGGAAGGAAGGAAGGAAGGAAGGAAGGAAGGACGAAGGAAGGAAGGAAGGAAGGAAGGAAGGAAGGAAGGAAGGAAGGAAGAAAGAAAGAAAAGAAAGAGAGAGAGAAAGAAAGAAAGAAAGAAAGAAAGAGAAAGAAAAAAAAGTAGGGTCAAATTCTATTTCATTTATTGAATGTTAAAGTTGGAATACTTATACTTAATATCTTGGCAAGATATCATAATTGTAGACATAATTATTAATTCTCACAGTGTAGCTAAACAAAATGCACATGGCAAGCTGTTCTTCACCGACCCAGGGCAGCCTTTGGTGCTCCTTTGCTATCTTGTCTGAAATTATTCTTTCTGCTAGCAAAGTCAGTTTTCAGAGACTAGAGTTCTTTATTTTTTGGCCTTGTTCCAATTCATGCTCTGAGATGAGGCCTGAAATATTAGCCCTCAATATAACTGCACTTAGGCTAATAGCAAAACTAGGTTTGAGGACAGTTAATTATTATGTAAAACTAATAAAAAATTGCTTAAGCATACTCAACTGCTCATGATAGGGTGGGTTTACATAAATCTGAGTGGTCTTTCTTTAAGAGAGGCTCAAAGAATGGTCCTTACGAATTTAGAGAAGCAATGTCTCAAATAATATTTATGCCATGTCCCCTATCAGTTTCCCCATTTCCTGAGTGCCTCATAAATATGCAGCCAAGATCTCTCAATGCTTAATGCCCTCCCTTGTGGGTAGAGGCAGCTAAGGCCTCTCAAACCTAGTGCTCTCCTTTAGCCATGGTATAAAATTAATTAATATTAACAGATACTGAGAAAACACTCAATAAGATTCATATATCCATTTAAGACTAAAACAAATAAAATGAGTATTATAAAAGATACTGACTCCTGTGAGCAGTGTCTCCTTAAGCCCTGATATCACTGGTATAGATCTTATCCCTGGTGCCTTAGTTGTGACATGGGGAGAATCTAGTTTTATGGAGCTCTATTTAGTACCAGCACTACTCAGTCTATAGCTGCAAAAATGCCCTATAAGGAATAGTGTCCAGTACTGTCCTGCTAGTAAACTCAACTCCCTATCATGTATTCTGATGAATATCCAGTGTGGTCTTCAAAGTCTCAAAGTCTCAAGTGTCTGAATGTTCAGTTAAATCCAAGATGGTAGCCTGGTGTGCTTTGTTTTCAACACATTTCACCTGAGTGCTCTTCTGTAGGTATAAGCTCCTGGTTTAAAGGAACAGCCAAACTGTAATTTAGTATTTATTGAGTAATTTTTTAATGCTTAATGTGTGTCATGAAATTTTCTATACACCATGGACAGAAAGGTAAAAAATAGATTCCCTCCACCCTAGGAAGTTCCCATTCTAGAAGACAGTAATTCAACAATTAACATAGTAAGTGGTCAGAATTATACTACTATCTTTTGAAGTTGGAGTCTATGCCTTTCTGATGAATGATGACTAAGAAGAAAGAAAATGAGAGACCAAACATGCTTGTATAATTTAGTCATGAATTTCTAGAAGTATGGGTTTGGCATTTCCTGAGATGGGGAAGTATGAGGGAGATCTAGACTTGGGATTTGGATATAATTTTTATGGTGAATTTGATATTTATGCATATTTAGGTTTGGAGTTCAGAAGGGAGATCTAGACTGAAGTTTATTACAGAAGGGTTCAGTTAATATATGACATTTAAAGTCACAAAACTGGATAATGTGGTCAAGAAAATTAGTATATCAAGAAAGGATACAAGGTTAGAAGATGAATCTTCAGACATTTTAAAAGTCTGTGGGAGATGTAGAAGAACCAGCAAAGCTTACTGAAAGGAATAACCAGTATGGAGAGAAATGAATTGAGTCTTGGAAGCAAGGAAAGAAAGTGTCTCTTGGAAGGGGATGGGAGTTGGTCGATTTTGCTCAGTTGCCTTCTGATTAGGCAAGATGCAGACAGAAATTTGATAATGGTATATGGTACTGGGTCCTATCAGACTGTTTTGTTTTGTGAGTTTTTGTTTTGTTTTGTTTTGTTGTTTGAGTTTTTGGGTTACAACCAGCTGTACTTTGGGCTTATTCTTGGCTCTGTGTTCTGGGATCACTCCTGGAAGTGCTTGGGGAACCCATGTAGAGCCAAGAATGAAAACTAAGCTGGCTGCATGTGAGGAGTGTAATACCAAAATTAAGATGGCTGTACTTAAGGGAGTGTAATCTCCAGTCCTGGTTCCTATTTCAAAGTAATTTTGGTGCTGCAATGGAGTAAGAGTCTGGCTGGAGTAGGTTCAAGAGAGGTAAGGAAAGGAACAGGGGGATGAATTACAGACCAAAAATTCAAAAAGTTCTCAAGAAGAAAACTGACACAGCAGTTGAAGGATGGATAATAGAATCAAGAGTGTAGTGGGTTTTTGTAGATGACAAAAATAACATGTCTGATATAATATAATTGGAAAGAAATATAGTATGCAGGGGCCGGTGAGGTGGCGCTATAGGTAAGGTGTCTGCCTTGCAAGCGTTAGCCAAGGAAAGACCACGGTTCGATCCCCCGGCATCCCATATGGTTCCCCCCCCCCCAAGCCAGGGGCGATTTCTGAGCGATTAGCCAGGAGTAACCCCTGAGCATCAAACGGGTGTGGCCCAAAAACAAGAACAAAAAAAAAAGAAAGGAAGGAAGGAAGGAAGGAAGGAAGGAAGGAAGGAAGGAAGAGAAGGAAGGAAGGAAGAAAGAAAGAAAGAAAGAAGAAGAAAGAAAAGAAAGAAAGAAAGAAAGAAAGAAAGAAAGAAAGAAAGAAAGAAAGAAAGAAAGAAAGAAAGAAAGAAATACAGTGATGCAGAAGGCAAAAGGAAGACTTGAAAAATTATGTCTTCAGGTAGGCAAGAGAAAGCACAGATAAATACCTAAGCATTAATATTCTCATGTAGCTTGAGGTCTTTAGAATAAAGATGCATTTCCAATGTAAGATGATGGTCATTACTCACTGAGTAAACTGGTGCTTCCAAAGCTGGCTAAATAGGAATCACTGAGGGGAAGGAAGGAAGGGTACTTTTACTTTAGATGCTACTATTACCACCTCAACTGAGTGGCTTTAAAATTGCATTTTGTTACTAATAATTTAGTGATGGTATAGTATGATCTTGTGTTCATTCAATAAGTATTTATTGTCCTACCATATGCCAGTGCTTGGTGCTATTCTATGTTTCTGGGGGGGGGGAAGAAAGCCAAAAGAGATTTATTAGTTCTTACAAAGCTCTCTGCATATATTATGCATTATAATTAAAACTTGGGGACAGAGAAATAGCATGGAGGTAGGGTTTTTGCCTTGCATGCAGAAGGACAGTGGTTTGAATCCTGGCATCCCATATAGTCCCCCGAGCCTGCCAGATGTGATTTCTGAGTGTAGAGCCAGGAGTAACCCCTGAGCACTGCCAGGTATGACACCCCCCCAAAAAAAAAGAAATAATTAAAACTTGTGTAGGATTGTCTTCAAAAAATATTTTTGCAGTATCAGCAATTAAAATTAATGCCTCACATATGCAAGACAAATATATTGCCACTGAGTCACATTATAGGCCATTAATTTATTTGTTTATGCTTGTAAAACCCCTCTTTCTCCTCAGATTGATAGCTATTGTTACAAGCTGATCCCAAGTCTGATTTAGAGTGCTTTTCTTCATTATCTTTGTAAGATTTTTATACTAGAGTCATTTCACATATATTCAAGTGGTCTTATAATTTGGTTACTTTTAGATTCTTTAATAAAATACCCCAATGGCCTATTCTTAACTTTTCTTTGTCTTTTAAAGTCATTTAAATATTATTACATTATCTCACAAACCAACTTGAGATCAACACATTATTTGATTCCTCTTCCTTTATACAATAAAGGAATTCTAATGTGGGAAAAAATGGAGTATAGAATTGCAGTCTTCTATTTGCTAAATTTATATACTTGAGGTTTCTACTTTTTTACTAAAGGCCACATTCCATCGTTGATGAACCTTTTAAAAGATCAACTGCCACTTTGAGAGCATTTATTTGTTTCAGTCTTTACTGTGTCCTTTTCAAGAGCTCTTTCTCTGATTTCCTGGCAGTATACCTATTTCATGGGAAACATTCCTTTTAGAGAAGCACAAAGCCTCTTCTTTAGTCTTTGAAACTCTTCCTCATTCATGTTAACTAGATTCCCTACTCACAATTTATTTCAAGTTTAGAGATCCTGTAGTCTGCTACACTTTGTTTTAGAATACATACTATTTCCTCCAGACACAGGCATGTACTATATACATACAATATACACAACACATATATTATCTGCATACATACACAGATATATTATGCAACTTTTAAGTTAAGTCTTGCTTCTTTCAGAATTTCTTAAAAATGTTACAAAAGACTCATCCTTATTGTCACATAGTTTTCAATGTTGTTTGCAGTGAGTTCATTATACGTACAATGTATACATGCTTAAAATAATAGCTAGACTGTAACCTTCCCTTTCTCATCTCTAAGTATTGGGCTATCTCAAAAATAACTCAACAATACCTTGTTCATTATTAGAGATCTGAAGCTACAAAGTCTAAAACTTTCCTTCTTGAAGCAATTACCTACTATAAAGACGTATTGTAACAGGACTAGTTGGTTACTGGTTCCTCTATTATGCCAATGGTTTATTCCAGGCCTCCCACAGGGGCCTTCCTGGCTGCTGGATGTGAAGAGTTGCAGGTGGGCCAAGATTTGCAGAAACTGAGGAGCATAATGTTTTTACCTATATGAAAAAGTTTATGTTGGTTTCAATTAAAGCAAAAATAACTAAAGTGCTTTGCAAATCTGGAGTCCAAATGATAAACAGGATGGCAATGTTGACAGGACAAACACTCCAAAATTTACACAAATATAACTAAGCCTAAAGAAAACAAAGTTTGCAAAAAGCAATCCAACATTTCTTAAATGCCACATTACACATTTTTTACCTAAAGTGAGTTTAAACATTTTAAGTGAAGAAAAATCTAAAGTTTAGAAAACTAGAATCCCTTTAGGAAAATTGAAATGGATTCTACCATGAATGATAGCTTCCAAGAATGTTTTTTTAAAATTAGTGTTATGGGGCCAAAGAAATAGCCCAACCAGTAGGGTGTTTACCTTGCACATAGTCAATCAGAGTTCGATCCCCAGCATCTCATATGATCTCCAAGCCTGCCAGGAATAATTTCTTCCTCTCTCTCTCTCTCTCTCTCTCTCTCTCTCTCTCTCTCTCTCTCTCTCTCTCTCTCTCTCAGGATAATTTCTTCTCTCTCTCTCTCTCTCTCTCTCTCTCAGGATAATTTCTTCTCTCTCTCTCTCTCTCTCTCTCTCTCTCTCTCTCTCTCTCTCTCTCTCTCTCTCTCTCGTTTTTGGGTCACACCCAGTAGCACTCAGGGGTTACTCCTCTACACTCAGAAATCGCTTCTGGCAGGCTCGGGAAAACCATATGGGATGCCAGGATTCGAATCACCATCCTTCTGCATGCAAGGCAAATGCCCTATTTCCATGCTATCTCTTTGGCCCCAGAAATAATTTTTGAGTGCAGAGCCAGGAGTAACCCCTGACCACCACCAGGTGTGGCCCAATCCACCCAAATAGTTTTAATCAATTAACATATATTTTTAGTTTGGGGACACACCACAATACTCACGGGTTTCTCCTGGTTCTGCACTCAGGAAATACTCCTGGCAGTGCTGGGAGGGAGACACTATGGGATGCTAGAGATCATGCCCAGGTCAACCATGTGCAATGCAAATGCCCTACCCACTGTGCTATGGCTCTGGCTCCTCAAAGTATGTTTTAGATTATGACTTTTGCTTCTCTAAAACCAAATATTTACAGAAAATAAGCATAGTGCCTTAAGAGCAGAAAAATGAACCTTTTGATTGAAAAATCAAGTCACAAAGAGGGGCTAGCAAGATGGGTTTGTAGTTATAGGCAAACAACACTGGTCCAGTGCAAGACCTCCACAGTGAAAAAAGAAGACTTCTGATGACAGCAATTATGGAACTGGAATGTTTTCCTCAGTTTACTGACAAAATTAACTAGGACTTTAACAGGGCTGGCCTAACTGAGTGGGCCAGTGGTACTCACAACATATGCCAGGAAAACCCCAAACTAACCACCAGCGAACTTGCAAACCAGGGAAGAAGGCTGTCTTCCAGGTGGGAGCATGTTTATACACCAGCAGACGGCTACAAGGCAAGCTTTAAGAGAAGCAAAAAAATCTCTTGAGCAAATTGATCTATCCTAGCAGCAAGGCGAGAAGTTTGGGAGTGAGAAGGTTCAGAAAGGACTTATTCCTTTCCTTGTTGCTTTTTTCTTACTATAACTCTTATTTATTTTCTGACACAAGACTTTCTTTTTTTTATACTTCCGTTTTTGTTGTTTTATGTTATGTTTTGTTTTGGGGCCACACCGGGTTGTGCTCAGGGCTTAAGTGAAACAAAAGGGTGGTTGAAGGCAGATGAAAGTGACAATCTTCCAGTTAGAAAAACAAAGAAACTCTAGAGACTCTAGAGGTAAGGAATCTAGTTAACAGGACTGCACGTTGTACTGGAAAGTTGCCACACATGTAGGTAACAAAACATTACCAAAA
Organism: Suncus etruscus; assembly: GCF_024139225.1. Taxonomy (NCBI): domain Eukaryota; kingdom Metazoa; phylum Chordata; class Mammalia; order Eulipotyphla; family Soricidae; genus Suncus; species Suncus etruscus. The sequence continues at coordinate 95,077,221 of NC_064852.1, forward strand.
AATAAAAGTTGCAACTGTGAGGTGAGAGCTGGTCTTCTGTTAATTTCAATAACATCAACACCAACTATTGTTACCTATGACACACAGAGTATTTGGGGATGGGGGTGGGACAGCATACTCTGCAATGCTTACTCCTGGTTCTGCAATCAGGGACCATTTCTAGTAATGCTTGGAGGATCATCTGTGGGGCAATCGAACTCGGGTTAGCCACGTGCAAGGCAAGCACCTTACCCGCTTTACTATCTCTTTGAGCCATTTAGTGTATCTTACAGACACACCACCAAAGGGACAGCGTGGGAGAGTCTTGGTGGAAGGAAATTGACGACAGTGACAGCAGGAAATGAAAAATGGCGAAGAAATGGGTGTTGAAATAGTGTATAAAAACTTGGGGCGCTTGCCTTGCACGCCCTAACCTAGGACGGACTGCGATTCGATTCCCCCCCACTCATTCCTCCCCCCCCCCCCCGGCTTCCCATATGGTTCCCCAAGCCAGGAACGATTTCTGGCGCATACCAGAAGTAACCCCTGAGCATCGCCGGGTGTGGCCCCAAAACCAAAACAAACAAAACAAATTAAAAAAAATTCAACCATCATCAACAACTCTTTAACTCTGCATTTTACAGTAATTTAATGATTTTGCGCGCGCGCGCGCACACACACACACACACACACACACACACACACACACACACACACGAGACACAATTGCCATAGACTTTGCCAACCCTCAGCCCCAGCCCGTGAGGTTGCAGGCCAGGAATGTGCAAAGGCGGAGCCACCTCGGGACATGCGGGGCAACAGCATCTCTGCGCCTCAACTGTCTAGCGGCCCCAGTAGTTCTGGGCCTCGAGCAGCAGCAGCTCAGACACCCACAAAAACAAACAAACAAACAAAACTACACGCAGGAGGGCAAGAACCAGGAAGGCAGCTACGCGATCCTGTTGCGCTCCGGCGTCCCCGGGCTGGGTCCCCGAGTTGCACAATGCCCGAGGGGGCGCGAAATCAAAACTCCCGACACTTATTGAGTTTTCCCTTTCCGTAGAAGTGACATCCGAGGGGTGTTCCCAGAAGAGACCAATCCACGCACCTGCACGCCCCCACCCCGCTGCCCCTCGCGGCCTTCCACTCCCAGTCCGCAGCCTCTGGGGCTCCCCAGCCAGAGGCCTCACCCCAAACACCAGGAAGACTTGTCACGAAACCCAGAGCCGCCGCCGGAGCGAGGCCAAAAGGCGCCGATCCTACCCTTAGCACGAGTCCATCGAGACCAAGCAACTCACTGGAAAGAGTTCAGCAAAGTTGGGCTGGAGAGATAGCACAGCGGTAGGGCGTTTGCCTTGCAAGCGACTGACCCAGGACCAATAGTGGTTCGAATCCCGGCATCCCATTTGGTCCCCGTGCCTGCCAGGAGCGATTTCTGAGCAGAGCCAGGAGGAACCCCTGTGCGCAGCCGAGTGTGCCCCCCTCCCAAAAATAAAGAGTTTAGCAAAGTGGAGCCGGCCAGCCCCACTTTCCTCTGCCCGCTCCCCGCCACCCTCCACCCTTCCCCGGCGCCCAGTACCGATGCCCTGGATGAAGACGAAGCCGGTGACCATGAGCACCGGGTGCCAGTTGAACTCGAGCGCCGTGCCGTCCCAGCCGAGCCCCTCGCGGTAGTGCAGGACCCAGATGAGGGAGAAGACCACCGCCAGGAAGCCCATAAGCAGCGCCGACACCAGTAGCGCCAGGAAGCCCCAGTAGCCCTCCATGGCCCTCAGCGCCCATGGAAAGCGGCGGGGCTCCGGGCGGCGATGCGATGGTGGCCGCTGTCCCCGCCCGGGAGGAGGGGCCTCTCTCCGGCCTGTCGGGACTGGGACGCCCCACGACGGGCGCCCCAAGTGGGCCGGCCTCAGAGCCTGCAGAGACGCCCCTGGGCAGGAGTCAGGGCTGCTGCTGGACAGGAGTCAGGGCTGCTGCAGCCTGCCGCTGTCTTATTTTGCAGGGGCTCTGAGCTAGGCATGGGGTGCATTCTCGGGTCACAGGAGAGAGGTTCCCTTAGTGCAGTGCTTCTCAAATAGTGGGGGCGCCTTTGAACTTGTTAAACACTGTCATAACAAGCTAAGCCCCGTGGTTATGTCTCTGTATGTCTCTGAGAGTTGCTGTCCTGCTTCAAACCCAGCTTCGAAAAGCTATGCATTGCAAAACGTGCTCACTGTAGCCATTAATCCAGACAGCACCTCTGATTAAAAAATCAGCTCAAATTATTTTATATAGTTTTGTTTTGCAGGTTAAAGTTTTTTTTTTTAATAAAGAGACTATTTACAATCAAGCAGGGGGAGCGAAAATGTTTTCTTCTTCCTAGGGGGGCATGACAGAAAATAATTGAGAAGCACTGTCTTAGTAGTGGTGGTGGTGGTGGGATGGTTTTGGTGACTTAAACCTTTTAGGCACTCCTTCCCCCCCCCCCCACCCCCAGACTCCTTAACTTTCTTTTTGGATTTGTTTTATTTGGGGCCACACCCAGTGGTGCTAATGACTTACTCCTGGAGGGAGGAACATATTGGTGAGGGAAATGGAACCCACATTGGCAAGAGCCCCACCCACTGTACTTTCGTTCCCATGGAATAGAGTCTTTGATGCCAAGGACACACCAAGGAGGAACCCGGGAAAAAGGCTGGGCTTGAACTTATTGAACAAGGAAACTTATCTACAGTTATCCTTGAGAGAGTCACAAAAGACACCACCTTTTGACCCTGGACTTCTTGAATGATTAAAATACATCCTAGCATGCTAAACTGGGGTGAGAGTGAGAGTACAGTTGATAAGGCGCTTACTTGCCATACACGGAGCCAACCTGGGTTTGACCCCCTGGTACCTTATCTTGTCTCCTGAAGACTGCCAGGAGTAATCACTGACCAGGAGAAAGCCCTGAGCACCGCTATAATCTTATCCCCCCCCCCCCAAAATGTGTACATCTGTCCACATCTATTTGGATCAGTCTTATCTTGAGGACATAACACTCCCTCCTGGCCTCTTTCCAGCTTTACTGTCACCATTCCTATAGATCAGAAAAATGCTGGTGCTTTCTACTATTGAGAAAGTAAGCAGGGCTCTGGCTAGTAAAACTCTACATTACTTGGCCACGCCAAGCTCCCCAGCGTGCACAGGAAGTATGAGTGACTTTCAATGGCAAAGTTAAGATTTTAAGTATGTTTTGCAGATGCAGAATGTCCATATTATATTCTGCCCTTGCCTACCGCCCTACAAGCTCATGTCTAGTCCTTTACTCCCTCATCCCCAACCATCATTACCCCACATTTAACCCTTTTTACCTTCAGTTCTTGGCTCCTCAAGAATCAGATAATTATTCCCACACAAAGCCAGTTGTCAAACCGCACCCTAAGTGATATAATAGATCTCAGCCTAAGAAGATCCCAATACTCTGTTACTATTGATCTACTCTCAGAGGCCTCCTTCCCTCCTCCTTTCTTCATTGTGGGCCTTTGCTTGCTAAGAGACTTGAAAAAGCAGAACTACTCACCTTATCTTATGTTTTTAGGCTTGGTGGATACTAAATGCTGTAAACAACCACTACCTACTGTTAGGCCACTTCTTTTCCTTTGTGCTTTTTCTCTTGTAATTCTGTTTGAATTCTTTCCCCTATCAGTAGTTAGGTTTTTGAAGTCAACTTCTTCATCTCCTTCACCCAATTGTTCTTGCATTGTTCTGCTTTGTGAGGTGGAAAGATAAGACTAATCTCCAGGACTTTAGACGCCATGTAACATAATGTCTCAGGAGAATGAAAACATGTACCTAGATATGAATGACATTGAATCATCTTGAAATGGCAAGTCATTTAGAAAGAATTTCAGTATTTGCATAGGTGTGTGGGCTATACCTAGCAATGCTCAGAGACCATTCACCACGTACTGTCCAGGATTCACTCCCTGTGTTGCTCAGGAACCAGGAACATTTGAAATCAAACCAGGGCTCATACTCCAGTCCTTTGAACCTTCTTCGCTGCTCAAGAATTTCAACTTTTAAGTAGTCCTATAAGGACCTAACTTGGGAAAACTTGTCATTTGAAAGAGAAAAATATTGCACTAAATAATCTTGTGGTTTAGTGTTAACTTAAAAAATGTTTTTCATTAATAGAAGTTTCTCTCAGGAGACAGTAAAAAATTATTCATTGAAACACATATTAAAACTAGAAAAATTACAGAGAGAGTAATAGTACAGTGGGAAGGGCGCTCACATTGCATGTCTTCAGCATAGATTCAATTCTAGGGACCACATATAACTCCCTAAGTCCCACCAGGAGTGACCTCTGAATGCAGAGAAAACTGCAAGCCCTGAGCACTACTGGGAATGGTCTCAAAGCCCAAAACAAACTACAAATAAATTAAAGTAGATAAACTGTCAGCAGTGCTAGCAAAAGAATTTCTTATTTGTATGTGTGTTTGTATGTTTGTGCTTGTGGTGTGTGTGTGTGTGTGTGTGTGTGTGTGTGTGTATAGAGGGGAAGTTTCTCTCCCCTCTACAGAGCCTTTCTAAATGTTCGTGGTTTTAAAAAATGCATATTTGTATTGTCCCAGACATGGATGTGGAGTTGAAGGAACAAAGACTGATAACCCAAATCCCACTCTTTATGGACTCTTGTAGAAACAATGGTACATTTCTTTGGCATTGAGGAGTTCAGTATTCTGGTGTGATTTGGACATGATGATTTACCTTATTGGCTTCTTGGACTTTTTCTTTTACCATCCCGGCTTAGTGCAAGACAAGTGTCCTATCCCCTGTGCCATCATTCTAGCCCTCTTAGACCATTTTTTGTTTGTTTTTGGGCCACACTCAGCAGTGCATAAGGGTCAATCCTGGCTCTGCTCTCAGAAATTACTGGCAGGCTTAGGGAACAATCTGGGATGCTGAGAATTGAACTCTGATCAGTCATGTGCAAGGCAAAAGCCCTACCCTATTGCTATTGCTTTGTCCCTTGGGCCATTTTTTAAGCTTTCAAAAGGTGAATGCTTGTGTCTCCTCTATTCATTTCTTCAATCACCAACCACTCTTCTTTTTCCTTATATAGCAGCAGGTTCCTTGTTTGTAAGCTTCCATTTGGCCTTGGCCCCTAAAAAGTGTTGAAGAAAAATGAAAGGACCGGAAGATAGAGAGTTTGATCTATTTATCCCACTGCACCCCTATGCCAGGCTACAGTTTTGCAGTGGTTTTATTCTACTCTGCCCCAAGGACTTTCAAATAAACATCTTCTTTTCTGCAACAATATCCCTGCCATGACCCAGTAGCACAATTTCCTTGGTTTCTGCAGGTCTGAGTGCTGGACTGGCCAATTGTTCTTGCTTGTTCCTGGTCATCACCATTCCCTTTTAGGAATTCAGAAGTTTGTTTGCATTTCTGCAAGGGGTCCCTGATGAAACACATTTCAGTTCCATCCTCTGTGCAAACTGGCTATTTCCTGCAGGTCCCTGACAGATTTAAGTGGGAAAATACTTTCTCCTAATACTTCTATCACCTAAACTCCACTTAATGGTGTCTGTCTTCTTGGGACACTATGCATGTGGGATATTTATGAAGCAAGAAGAAAAGTAAAAAATATGAAGAGTATGCTCAGACATCTTGTCACCCCTTGTGGTAGACAAGAGATTTAGGGATCAGAAAGTTGTCTCAGATTACTAAGATATGTACAGCTAATACTATGATTCATTATGTATAAGCCAAGCCTTGGCAGTGATCAATTTTAGGAAAATAACTGGTTGAGGCTTATTTTGTTTTTTGTCATTGTTGTTTAAAAATTACAGGGCAGGGGCTGGAGAGACAGCACAGCAGTAAAGTATTTGCCTTGCCCGTGGCCAACACAGGACAGACTCCAGTGAAAATCCCAGCATCTCATATGGTCTCCCGAGCCTGCCAGGAGTGACTTCTGAGTGCAGAGCCAGGAGTAACTCCTGAGTACTGCTGGATGTCTTGCAAGCAGCCGGCCCAGGACGAATGGTGTTCAAATTCTGGAATCCCATATGGTTCCCCGAGCCAGCCAGTAGTAACTCAGGAGTAACTCCTGAGCACTGCTGCCAGGTGTGACCCCCGAAACCAAATTACAAACTGTACCAGGCAGGAGATGGTACTTATCTTCTATCTCAAGAGTCCTGGATTGATCCTTGGCACCACTATAAGAAATTTTAGGGCTCACTTCTGAACACAACTAGGAATAGCCTCTAAGTACTATTCAATGTGGTCCCGAAACCTGAAATCTTAATAATAGGAATAATAAAGAACAGTAAACTGTGTGGATAGGAGGACTCAACTTTCCATCTGCATAGTCTTCAAGGGGTAAAAAATATCTGTGTTCTCCTCTAAAGGAAATGCTGACCTGACTAGTTATGGAAGCAACTCTCCTCAGCTTGCTCAGGATACTGAGAGCAATGGGAGCAGTATAGAATTTATTTGGATTTGGCCACAATCAAAAGAAGTTCAAAGAGGCAAAAAGTTACTATCTTCCCAAGAATACTAAACAATTTACCAGAAGAGGAGAAGGGAATAGGTCTGTGGGAGAACACAGCGACTTGGCTGTATAGTGATGAGGAGTAGGGTGTTGTCCTGTATGGATGGTAGAAGTTAGTTAGAGGGTTCAAGGAATTGAAAGATCTGTAGAGGAAAGATGTGTTGGCCAGCAAACCTTTCAGAACAAGTTGGTCATGGGCAGGGCAGTTTCCAAATCCACAAGGCCCCAGTGTAAAACAAAACAAAACAGAACAAAACATAATAATAAAAAAAAGTGCAATAGGGGGAGGAAAACTGGAGGCATTGGTAGCAGGAACTGTACACTGGTGAAGGGGCAAGTGATGGAATATTGTAGGACTGAAACTCAATCATAAACAACTTTGTAATTGTGTATGTCATGGTGATATAATTTTAAAAAATTAAAAATACAAAAAAATTGAAATATATTGAATACAATATATAATTGTTGTTGACAGAGGAAAGGCATTTTAAAATGCATTTATGAACTGATTGATGGGACTGGAAAGCCTAAAATTAAGCCAGAAAGTTGACACAGAAGGGATACTCTGGAGTCATTTTCTTATAACCAAGCTTCCTTCCACATAAATCAAACTTTATAAGAACAGTGAACTATTTGGATGGGATGTTATAGTACATGAAAAACTAGGCTATACTATTATTAACAAGTAGTCAAAAGCATTGTTCTACTTTTGGAAGATCTTCAAAGGAGGCCTCCTTGCTTGACTGTGTAATAACAAGAATAAGTAATTATAGTCCTGTTAATGACGCCTTTAGGCCACACCCAATAACAAATAGGGGGTATCTCCTTGGCCCCACTGATGAATTTTTTTTAAAGGGTATTCTCATGTAGAATGTCTCAGAAATGCATTTCAACAGAATCTGACTCAAAGACCAGGATCTTTGCCAAGTGAGAATAAATTATGCTGGGTTGAAGCGATAGTACAGTGGATAGGGCAGTTGACTGCATGCTGCACACCTGAGTTTAATCCTTGGAACCTCATATGGTGCCATCAGCCTTGCCAAGAATAACTTTGAGCACAAAGCCAGGAGTAATCCCTGAGCACTATTGGGTGTGGTCCCAAATCCTAACAAAATTGGTAATGGAATGAATTATGCCAGTCCTAGAAATAACACTGAAAGTAGACCACAGAAGTTCTCTAAATTGATCGACTAGTAAATAAATAGTCTAAATAAATAGGCTGCAAATAGCCTAAACCAACTTCCCTGGGTTTTCTGAACATGATTATAATTTCTGTCAGCAGGTAAAACTCTTATTAGAAAGAAAAAAACAAATAGCATAAGTTTACATTTGACCCAAAATAATTTAACTTAATTTCTGTCACAAATATTGCTTCTAAGGTAAACTCTTGAGATTGCAATTAACAGTCAACAGAGGTACCTGGAATAAGGAAAACTTCCTTTGTCTTCCATTAATGTGGAGATCACAAAATCTTTCACATTAAGAATGAATGTATGGGGGCCAGAGAGATAGCATGGAGGTAAAGGTGTGTTTGCCTTGCATGCGGAAGGATGGTGGTTCGAATCCCGGCATCCCATATGGTCCCCAGTGCCTGTCAGGGGCGATTTCTGAGCCTAGAGACAGGCGTAATCCCTGAGCACTGTTGGGTATGACCCAAAAACCAAAAAAAAAAAAAAATGAATGATAAACATTTACCTTAATCATGAATATCACTAATTATAAATTATTCACATATATCACTAGCTCTTATTGAATCATTAATATTACTAATGCTTACTGAAAATTGAATACACCTTAGTTAGAGTAGGAAGCATTATCTTTCCATATCTTGATTTGAGATTCTCAAGCTGCTTTTCTAATTATTGCATTCCTATAGCAACCAGAAAATAGGAAAGTGAATTTCCAACTATGGATGTTTTGCCTCTCAACCTCCATTTTTTGTGGTTACTTTTTAGTGCCCATACTGCACATATTAGTCAGCATATCTTACATCATTCTTTTCCATAGCTCTTAAAATTTATACACTACAGTGGTCTATTTTTCAGAAATAACTGAGAGGGTTATCCTGCCTTTGGTAGTTCATTCCCATTGTTAGCCCTTCATCAGATCAAGGGATCCATTCTATCCCTTGGAATGCCACCAACTCCTCTTTATCTTTAGTTTCAGAAAACTTTAGTTCTAGCAACCCTCATATCAGGCCTAGATAGCAAAGAACTATTCAATTGGTTTTCTTGTTTCAACTTCCCCTAACAATGCATTTCCCACATATATCAAAATAAAGAACAACTAAAAACACCAAACTATGTAATTCAATTAATATTCAAGTTATGCCAGCTTGAATGAAAACATCTTCAAGATGGGGACCGAAAAGGTGGTAAAGCTGGTAGGGTGCTTACCCTGTATAAAGCCTATCCAGATTTGATTCCAGGTACCCCATCTGATCCCCTGAGCAGGAGTGATCACTGAATGCAAGGAAGGAAGGAAGGAAGGAAGGAAGGAAGGAAGGAAGGAAGGAAGGAAGGAAGGAAGGAAGGAAGGAAGGAAGGAAGGAAGGAGGGATGGAAGGAGGGAGGGAAGGAAGGAGGGAAGGAAGGGAGGAAGGAAGGAAGGAGGGAGGGAAGGAAGGAGGGAGGGAGGGAGGGAAGGAAGGAGGGAAGGAAGGGAGGAAGGAAGGAAGGAGGGAGGGAAGGAAGGAGGGAGGGAGGGAGGGAAGGAAGGAAGGAGGGAGGGAAGGAAGGAGGGAGGGAAGGAAGGAGGGAGGGAAGGAAGGAGGGAAAGAAGGGAGGAAGGAAGGAGGGAGGGAAGGAAGGAGGGAAAGAAGGGAGAAAGAAAGGAGGGAGGGAAGGAAGGAGGGAGGGAAGGAAGGAGGGAGGGAAGGAAGGAGGGAAAGAAGGGAGGAAGAAAGGAGGGAGGGAAGGAAGGAGGGAAGAAAGGGAGGAGGGAAGGAAGGAGGGAGGGAAGGAAGGGAGGGAGGGAAAGAAGGGAGGGTGGGAAAGAAGAAAGGAGGGAGGGAAAGAAGGGAGGGTGGGAAAGAAGGAAGGAGGGAGGGATGGAAGGGAGGAAAGAAGGAAGGAAGGGAGGAAAGAAGGAAGGAAGGGAGGAAAGAAGGAAGGAAGGGAGGGAATGAAAAAAAGAAGAAAAGAAGAAAGGGGGCCCGGAGAGAGAGCACAGCAGTGTTTGCCTTGCAAGCAGCCGATCCAGGACCTAAGGTGGTTGGTTCGAATCCCGGTGTCCCATATGGTCCCCCGAGCCTGCCAGGAGCTATTTCTGAGGAGACAGCCAGAAATAACCCCTGAGCACTGCCGGGTGTGGCCCAAAAACCAAAAAAAAAAAAAAGAAGAAAGGAAGGAGGGAAGGAAAAAAAAGAAAGAAAGAAAGAAAGAAAGAAAGAAAGAAAGAAAGAAAGAAAGAAAGAAAGAAAGAAAGAAAGAAAGAAAGAAAGAAAGAAAGAAAGAAAGAAAGAAAGAAAGAAAGAGAAAGGAAGAGGGACTGGAAAGACAGCATGGAGGTAAGGCATTTGCCTTTCATGAAGAAGGTCATTGGTTCGAATCCCGGCATCCCATATGGTCCCCCGAGCCTGTCAGGAGTGATTTCTGAGCATGGAACCAGGAGTAACACCTGAGCGATGCCGGGTGTGACCCAAAAACCCACCCCCCAAAAAAAGAAAGAGAGAGAGAGAGAGAAAGGAAGGAAGATGAAAGAAAGAAAGAAAGAAAGAAAGAAAGAAAGAAAGAAAGAAAGAAAGAAAGAAAGAAAGAAAGAAAGAAAGAAAGAAAGAAAGAAAGAAAGAAAGAAAGAAAGAAAGAAAGAAAGAAAGAAAGAAAGGTAGGAAGGAAGAAAGGAAGGTAGGAAGGAAGGAAGGAAGGAAGGAAGTATGAGGGAAGGAGGGAGGGAGAGGAGGGAGGAAGAAGGCTTCCTTGGCATAGTATACTAGGTATTGGTGGTCAGCTCATGCTGCCCACCAAGTCTCATCTGTCTCTGCTCTGTCACCACCACCCTGAATTATATGTGGTTAGTACAGTACTAAGTACAATAATCATAAGTGCAATGCTCTCTTATATCTTAGCTTTCCTTCACACATTTTTTACAGACTAGAATTCAATGGCTAGGTCATCTCCTCACCCTCTTCTACCTGTAGATTCATTCTAGCCTGATAAATGGTCACAAACATTAAAAAGTAACTTAAATAAACTGAAGAGCCCTTTGCAAATATTATAGTTGAATAGCCAGAAAGTTCCCAGGGGTTGAATTAAATAGTTAAGACAAAGACTTTGAGGGCCTGAGAATAATACTTGGATGTCAGAAGTTAATAATATATTATAATTCTACAGGAGTCAAGGTGATTGCCTTACATGTGGCCAATGCTGTTTTGATCCCTGGCACCACATATGGTCCCCCAGCACCACCAAGGTTTACTCTTGGGCTCAGAGTCAGGAGTAGCTTCTGAATACTGTGGTGTGTTACTCCTTCACAAAAGGGAAAAGACTGAAATGAGTCATGAAGATTTTTGATTTATTTGATAACAATTTTTATAGCAAAAAGGAATAAAAATAAAGAAATAAATGGACTGAGGTACATGATAAATGGTGTTGAGAAAAATGAGTCTGTTAGGTGCTAGAGATTTAATACAGTTGCACAGGGTGCTTGCTTTGCATGCAGCTGACCCAGGTTCAGTCGCCAGCACCCCATGTGGTCCCCCAAGCCTGCTAGGAGTAATTCCTTGCACAGAGCCAGAAATAACTTTTGAGCAATGCCAGATATGGACATCCCCAAATTGCCACATACATAAACACAAAAGAAGAAAGCAGTCCTTTAATTTTCAGTCAGATTAATTCCTTTATATATAACATGTTTATTTTCAAACCACACTGGAGACACACAAAAATTAATTTACACATTTTCACAGACTTGGATCCTGTTCTACTTACTCTAGTAAAAATATGATATGCTTAAGTAGATGATTTCCACATCCAGCATCTGCAGAAGGGATATAGGGTTCTTTTTTAATGAAAAAGTGGTCCTTTTTTTTTTTTTTTTTTTTTTACTGTTCCCGAGTAGTGGTTTTATCAGCATTGACTAGCACGTCTGAATTCTATTTGTTGATTAGATGTTGGTCAGATAAGTTCATCCTATGAGTATATATTCATGAAGGGAAGCCACTTCTTAGCCATATAGGAGTGATTTTCATTAAAAATTGTGTTGTTTGGGGCCTGAGAGATACCATGGAGGTTAGGACGTTTGCCTTGCATACAGAAGGACGGTGGTTCAAGTCCCAGCATTCCATTTGGTCCCCCGAGTCTGCCAGGAGCAATTTCTGAGCGTAGAGTCAGGAGAAACCCCTGAGCTAGGTCGGGTGTGGCCCAAAAACCAAAAAAAAAAAAAAAAAAAAAAAGAAAAGAAAAAAAAAACCAAAAAAAAAAAAACACCCCAAAAAAACAATTGTGTTGTCTGGGGCCGGATGGACCGTAGTTCAATCCCCCATCTTCCCATATGGTCCCCCAAGCCAGGGGCAATTTCTGAGCGCATAGCCAGGAGTAAACCCTGAGTTCGTCAGGTGTGGCCAGCACAAACAAACAAACAAACAAACATAAATTGTGTTGTCTTTGTGACTCGGAGTCTGGTTAGCACAAGATAACTATTGAGACATTTAGAAGACTGTAAGATAGCTGTAAGATAGCTCAAGGGTAGAGTGCATGCTGAGTTCAATCTCCCAAACCACATGGCCGCCAGAGCACTGCAAGGAGTGACTACCAAGCACAAAGTTTAGAAGCCGTGTGGCCCCATATAACAATAGCAAGAAAAAGAAGACATTAGGCAGCTTATTTCTTTCTGAAGAAGAAAATTTACTTGTAGTATTTATTTTGATTAAAGAGCCATAGAATATTTGAGTATAAGGGCCATGCCTTGTAGTGCTCAGGTGCTATACCTTGCTCCTCAGGGGCCACTCTTGGTGGTGCTAGGGGGACCATATCTGGTGTTGAAATAGAATCAGAGTAAACTTTGTGTGACTTTATCCCAGACAATACTAAGATAAAAAGTCCTTTTTTACTCCAGTAGCACTATTTTTTTTCTCCTCTAACATGAGGCAAAAGCAATTCTTTGTAACTGGGCCCCAAAGGAATTAAGAGCTGAACTCTAAATTAAAAATGAAAATTTCCTCTGGAATTTGAATGTTGAGAATGTGAAGAATGTTTCCCTATCTTGTCTTTGCTGCAAAAGCTTATCAGAAAATATTCTTTCTTTTTTTTTGGAGGATGTGGTGGGGGTTGGGGAGCTCCCAAGCATGCTCAGGAAGCCTGGGGCCATTTCCTGAGATTCTCACTTAGTCAACCCCAAAAGTTCAATGATAGTTCCTGAGGAGACAGCACTATTTGATCTCATGCACCAAAGATTACCAGGACCACCCCAGTGGTGCTCAAAGGTTCAGGAATATTGGAGGAGGTTGGGGGGGCATGCAGACATGTCTAATATGCTTGAGACTACCCTGAACATCCCTGGGTGAACCTGCCTTTCCTCAAAGACTTCCCAATTCTTTTCCTGTATAAGCTGCTTCTCAGAACCATGAACGAGCTCTCAAGGATGTAAGTCCACCATCCTTCACCCTGTTTGCATCTTGCTTTATGTGAAAAAGAGGAAATCAATTAGAAGTGTTCTTGGTTTTTGCTTCAAACTAAAATCTACAATTAGAAATGCATTATGAACCATGCTGTCTTCAGATAATACTTTAACTTCACTGGCTTCTGATTGCTTCCAGATACTCAACTGCTGAGATATGGAAGGTTTTTAGAAGATCTAACTCACATTACCATAGGACTGTACATGTTTGTGGGCCAAGAGTTTTGTGTAATTTTAGGGGCAGGAGTGTTGGTGCTAAAGGTAAGGTGTGTGCCTTGCAAGCACTAGCCTAGGACGGACCAAGGTCCGATTCCCCGGTGTCTCATATGGTCCCCCCACCCCAAGCCAGGAATGATTTCTGAGCACAGAGCCAGGAGTAACCCCTGAGTGTCAAATGGGTGTTGCCAAAACAAAAACAAAACCAACCAAAACCAAACAAAGAGTTGTGTAATTTTAAAGAGAAGATCTGGTAGGATCTGGGTCTTCTGGGCCTTGATACTCTTTCATAAAGATCCAATTAGAATTACTGCCTACTCAGCCTTTTGGTCTCTCTAATGAGATGAAGCAGCTGATTATGTCCAATATGAGTGAGCTGCAACAGTACCTGAATGAATGATCTAATAGTACCTGATCCTATTCAAGTCTCTCAAACATAAGTATACCCTCTGTTTCACTTCTACATCCAAATCTTATTCAAAGGATTTTTTTTTCTGATTTTGAGTCACACCTAGCTGTGCTTAAGGCTTACTCTTGGCTTTGCACTCAGGGATCACTCCTGGCAGATTCAGAGGATCATATAAGATGTTTGGGATCAAATACAGGTTGACTCATGCAAAGGTGTACCCTACCCACTATACTATCTTCCAGCACACCCTAAATTGAAAATTTTTTATTGAGTGAAGTATAGGGAAAATGGTTCTTAGACTTCATTACATTGTTTTACACTGGCAATAATTCAGACTCATTTTAACTGTTGTGAGCATAGCTTTTGGATGCTCTTTCTGTTAACCTGTTAGCGTAGGTCCTTCAATGTATGCCATGAGAATTATTGTACTCTGTTATACAGTCAGTGTAAAGAACACCATCTGTGGTAAGCATTGGGAGGCCTTACCTTTTTTTTTTCTTTTGAAAAAAATTTTTTATATATATATAAAAAAACCCTTCACCAGTGCAACATATAGAAAGAGGAGGTACAGTAAATGCACCCCATATACACCTCAGCCCAGACCCCTTTTTTTTTTTTTTTTTTTGGTTTTTGGGCCACACCCGACGGTGCTCAGGGGTTACTCCTGGCTATCTGCTCAGAAATAGCTCCTGGCAGGCACGGGGGACCATATGGGACACTGGGATTCGAACCAACCACCTTTGGTCCTGGATCGGCTGTTTGCAAGGCAAATGCCACTGTGCTATCTCTCCGGGCCCCAGCCCAGACCCTTTGCCTGGTCTATATTGTGAATGGGGGACATGGAGGAAAAAAATAAAAAGAATTATTGTACTCTAAACCACTGTGATTAACTAGATAAAGTCCAGGGTCCAGCCTGTTCCAAATCCACCTTCCAGAAACAACTCCAACTTCTTCTCCCCATCCCTTTGGTAAGAAATGTGCATTTTATACACGCCAGGATGATTACTTAGATATGAAGGCATAAAACAAGATTCTAGTGAACTTCCAGCTCCTGTTCTACAGAATTTTGAAAATTGATTTTTTGCCTACATGCAGTCAGAAAAGCAGTAAGTTGAAGACCCCAATTTGGCTCAGAATAAAACACAGCACTTTCTGGCATAGATTTTACCTGCCAACAAATATGGTATTTCTTTTTCAAGCTTCTAATTTGCTCTGGGTCAGATTTTGCTTAGATATGTTGCATGAGATAGTCCTTATTTGAAGGTAATTGAGAACTTATGGTATTCACCCCCACCCTTTCTCACTCATGATTTTATTTTTCATGATATATATATATTTTTTTTTGTTTTGTTTTTGTTTTTTTCGGCCATACCTGTTTGATGCTCAGGGGTTACTCTTGGCTAAGCATTCAGAAATTGCCCCTGGCTTGGGGGGACCATATGGGATGCCGGGGGATCGAACCACGGTCCTTCCTTGACTAGTGCTTGCAAGGCAGACACCTTACCTCTAGCACCACCTCGCCGGCCCCGGTAATGAGATTAAAAATATTTTAGCTAAGGAAAATTTGTGAAAATTATTATATCTCACAATGGGATCATTAAGTCACTGTGTGAAGATTGACTAAGTGTTTTGTTCCTAGTTGACCATTTTGTTACTGGTTTTGTTAACTTTTGATGGCTTTTATGCTACTTTGACATCTAATTTGGTGTATTCCTACTGGAGTATCAGTAAAAACTCCGGAGGTGTCATGTAGTCATGTGCTCCAGAAATTCTAGCACCACCTCACCGGCCCCCATGATATTTTTTTTATCTTTTATGTGCATGACGAGCTCAAGTTAAACACATGAAAATATCTCTTACGGATATGTCTAATGATCCAGAAGCCAAACCTTAGTTCTCTGGCTTTGCATAGATATTATTGAAACTGAGAATACATTCACATACTCTAACCGCAATGAGTTTCCAAGATAACTTTAATTTCCTTTTTTTTTTTTTTTTTGGTTTTTGGGGCCACACCGGTGATGCTCAGGGGGTTACTCCTGGCAGGTTCTGGGGGTCATATGGAATGCCAGGGATCTAACCCGGGTTTGTCCAGGGTCGGCTGCATGCAAGGTAAACACCTTACTGCTCTGCTATCTTCTGGCCCCAGATTACATTAATTTTTGAGTGTTATAGTTTTAGGTAAAAGGACATTTACTATAGTTATTTATTAGTTATCTTTTGGTTTTGTGGCCACATCTAACAGTACTCAGGGCTTATTTTTGGCTCTGTGCTCAGGAATCACACCTGAAAGTGCTTTATGAGGCCATATGTGGTGCCAGGGACTGAATCTAGAATGACTGTGTTTGAGTCAAATAAAAATGAAACAAAATGAAACAAAATTAAATTTCCTAGTTTAGTATCAAAAATTAAAAAATAAAATTAAAGGGGCCGGGCGGTGGCGCTAGAGGTAAGGTGCCTGCCTTGCCTGCGCTAGCCTAGGACGGACCACGGTTTGATCCCCCGGTGTCCCATATGGTCCCCCAAGCCAGGAGCGACTTCTGAGCGCATAGCCAGGAGTAACCCCTGAGCGTCACCGGGTGTGGCTCAAAAACCAAAAAAAAAAAAAGAAAAGAAATTAAAATTACATCTAATAATCACATTAGATTACATAAAAAAACAAAAAAAAAGAAAAGAAATTAAAATTACATCTAATAATCACATTAGATTACATAAAATACATCTAAATAAAGCTGTACAGGGTGGTAATGTACCTTAGTATATTTTGTATGTGTGAGACCCTGGGTTTGATCATTAACACTAAAATATCATTAAACAAATATACAAAATACCTTCATACATATCAATATATAGATTACCTTCTTACATATCAAACACATTTTTAGAGAAATTAAAAATGAAATAAAAAGTGGAGAGATGACAAACACAGTCACTATGCCTGTATTCGCTAGTTCCATAAACTCACTCAATTCTCAAAAGAGTTGTGAACCAAGCTGTGAAAAATTATGGGTACAATGAAAACACAGCTGATAGCTGGCAATCTTGGGAGGAGAGGTCAGGTCAGGCCAGGCCCCTGCCCTGTTGAAGCCATACCTGTTGCACACATCACTCACACACAATTCCTACTTTGCCAAAGGCCCTGCCTCACTGCTTACCTATGGCTCTCTGCAAAGACTAAAACTCCAGGTATGCCAGTATGTGGGTTGATATCACCAGGATTATTTTAGAGTGAGTGTGGGTACTTTCCCCCTGCATTCTTATACTTCTAAAAACCCTGGAAGCTGAAAATAAGCCACAGTATCAATGATAGTGCTTGAAATTCCTGGACCCTGTGACAACTCCAATTTTTTTTTAAAAATACTATTGCTGTTTAATAGAAAAACACCAAGTTAGATGCCATTGTATAGTTGAAGCCACCTAATGATCAGAAACATAAGGTAATAAAAGAAAGTAATAAAAGATAGTAAAAGGAAGTAACATAATGATCAACTAGCAATAAAACCTTACCAAACTTTCTGACAATGACTTAATGACATCACTGCAAGATACATAATTTTTACAATTTTCTTGTTGCCATGCTCTTTTTTTTTTACTTTTATTCTTTCTCTCTTTTATAGTAATTTTGCACCTACTTACCTAGAAACATATGTATTTTGATCAACTATGTCAACTATGATACATGGTTTTTAAATAAAGTAATTTATACTTTTTTAAGTGGAAGGATGACAGTCAATATGCCTGCATTTGAAGACTCAAAATTATAATTTATTTTTCTTTAAACTTAGCTATGGAGTCAACACAATATCAGTGTGCTTTGTGGAATTAACAGGTAGACTCTAACATGTATGCGTAAGGCTGGGAATGTAGTGCAGATGTAGGGCATTTGCTTTGCAATTGTGAGACCTTGGAACTTGATCCTGGCACTATAGGGGAAAAATAAGCAGCTAAACAAAATGAAAATGTAAAGTCAAAAATAACCATGTTACTTTGAGAAACAATACAGTATGAGGATGTACTTCCCTAGACATTAAGATATACTATAAATCTACAGTAAGATACTATTAGGAAAAAAGACACTACTACAGGACCAGAGATAGTATAGGAGATAAAGCACTTACCTTGCATCTGGACAACCTTGATTTAACCCTAGGAACTGTAATATGATCCCTTAAGCACTGGCAGGGGTCAATCCTGAGCAAAGAGCCAGGACTAGCCACTGAGCTTCACCAGGTCTGACCCCAAAAACAAGGGGTGAAAAATATTATGCCATTAGTGAAATACCAGAAAAAGCACCACTGGAATAAAGTAGAGTCTTTATATAGACATCTGATTTACAATGAAGTGACATTTAAAAGGTGGCATTCATAATTTTATGAATGGGGGAAAGAGTTATGTCTCATTTTGCACCATAAGTAAGAATCAATTCCACATAAACTACAGTTTTAAATGTAAAAAGGATTAGGAAAAGATGACCCACAAGTTCATCCAGAGAGAGGATAAGATTTACTTTTCAAATTTGAATATATTAAATTTTATAGCAGTAATGGAACTAGGAGGGATCTTGTTACAGAAAATAACTAATTCCCACACTCCTCTTTTTGGAAATGTAATCCCAGACATGTGAAAGGCACTGTGATAAAACAATTCAATTGCAATTACTTCCTTAAGTGATAATGCCTGTGATGTCAAGGCAGTTCATAGAGCTGTGATACCCAGGTTTTCTATTCTCTATCATATCCTAACATAGTCCAATCTCAAATAGGATATATACAATTATTTCTACATCTTGGATCCTTGCTACTTCATCCTAAGTTTAGAATGTTTTACCATGAAAAGCAGTCCTTTGCAAATGTTTTTCCCTCCTAATAAGTCTGTTTCTTCTTGAATCACCTATAAAGATTTCAAATCTCAACAATAAGTTATGTTCTATGTATTTAAAACACAATGACTATAGGACATGAGGATATAGCTCAGCAGAAATGTACATACGTTGCAGGTATAAGGTCTTTTGGGTTCTATTTCTGTACCAAAAAAATAAAAAAATAGCCACTGTCCTATATTCTAAATAATTGTTTATTAGAATTATTTTCAGTGACTGTATACTTATAAGCTTACCTAAATACAGGATTTCTTTTAAACATTTTTTATTTAAGCACCGTGATTATAAGATTGTTGACAAGTTATTTTTCATAAAGCTGTGTTCAATATTGATTTACAATCACAACGTACAGCAACCTTCACCAGTGCTCATTTCCCACCACCAATGTCAACAGTTTTCCTCTCACCCACCTTGATGCTCTCTTCTCTCCCACTCTCTCTCCCCCCTCTGCTTTTGGGACAGGCATTTTATTTATTCTCTCATCTTCTTTCTTTCATTTGTTTGTTTTTGGGTCACACCTAGCAGCTCTCAGGGGTTATTCCTTGCTCTACGCTCAGAAGTTGTTTCTGACAGGCAAGGGGGACTATATGGGATGCCAGGGTTCGAACCACCTTCTGTCCTGGATCAGCTACAGAAAAGGCAAAAGTCCCACCGCTGTGCTATCTCTTTGGCCCTCTCTTTTCGCTATTGATATGGTGGTTTGTACTACCATTAATGAAGGGATGCCCTGCATGTCACTTTCATAGTAGAACCTTCTCTATTCTAACTGCACTCTCGGCACTTTGTGGCAAGCTTCCTACCACAAACTGTTCCTTTTAATCCACTTACCATTTTGTAACAAGCAATATAAAATAAATTAATTTGTGTCTGCTAAGAGTTTAGGCTTAAGGGTTGGATGAGAAACTAGGACATTAGTGGAAGGATGGTCTCACTGGTGGTGCAATTAGTATTGGAACTTGAATGCCTGAAAACTATAATATGAACAATTTTGTAAATTATGGTGTTTAAAGAATTTCAAATTAACATCAGCAGGCACGAAAAACTTTGCTTTAATTATAGTATTAATTAACTTAGGCACTCTATTACTAACTATACCTCTTTGCCTAACAATACATTTCTTCTAGCACGTATCAATAGTTACTGAAATACATCTTGTTTTATTTCATATCATAAAAAACACAGTTAACAGTGTTATTCTTTGTGGATAGAGCACTTAATGAGTTCAATGAGCAAACTCATGAGATAAGTCAGTTGTTAACTGTGTCTAAATATGCATTTCTGGTGCATATTAGCAAGCCCATCCCTATGTTGACTCAAGAGAAACCTTCAACATTTCAGTGTATTATATCACATTCCAAGTATTTGAAATATTTATCATAGTGTCTTATTAAAACTGTGTCAGATATGGAAAAGTTAATGATTGCTCAGAGACTCAAATAAGTCTTTAAGTCACTATTTAGCTGCTGTTGATATTGGCGATACCAACTTTTAAGTAACAGGTATTAATTTCACAGGAGTACAAGATGTATATTCATTTGCTATAGAAAAAACATGAAAACTACATCCACATGAGCCCTGTGGGAAACTTAAGAACTGCATTACAGATTAGCTCCTGAGGTTGATCTGGACTAGTATGTTGTAGTACCCTTGGGGTTCTCTGACTCTTCCTCTTCAGGAGTGGGTGAGATTTTACTTTTTCAGCGTCAAGTGAAGCTAGTGGTTATGGCCTCCTTTCTTCACTGACTCCTTCGAGAAACCCTCAGGCTCATCTTTCCCTCTAGCCTTACACTGGTGAATCTGGTTTGAACAAAACTTCTTTTCCTGGTAGCAGGGATAAGGAGTAAGAAAGTAAATGGCATTAACTTTAAACCCCACATTCCAAAATTACATGTTAAAATAATCAGTTTAAATATAGTAAGGAGCTACCTAAAAGAAACTCTTAGAAAAAAAAAAACACCAGGAGTAAAATGTTGTGGCCTTACATCAGGTAGTTGTTTTTTTTTTTTTTTTTTAGATATGACTTTAAAAGCAAAAGAGACAAAAGAAAAATTGAATTTCCTGAAAAATAAAGATGTTTGTGCTTTAAAAATATCAAAATAAGGGGCCGGAGAGATAGCATGGAGGTAAGGCGTTTGCCTTCATGCAGAAGGTCATCAGTTCGAATCCTGGCGTCCCATATGGTCCCCCGTGCCTGCCAGGAGCAATTTCTGAGCATGGAGCCAGGAGTAACCCCTGAGCACTGCCTGGTGTGACCCAAAAACCACACACACACACACACACACACACACACACACACACACACACACACACACACAAATCAAAATTAAGTTAAGGGGGCTAGGGAGATAGTTCAAAGGGCTGGAGCTTGATTTCTAGCACCTCATCTCCTGCTCTTACCCTACCCCCAAAAAGCCACTGAGGTGACTGAGGTGACACATCCTGATTCTGAATAAAAAGAAATGACAATATATAAATGGGTAGATATAATTTTCTGGATATTGCTATTAGTTCTAATGAGAAAACAAGACTGAGAAGAGGCTTGGTTTGTGCCTGATGTCCAGGGATAATGATTAATTATGTTTCCTGGCACTCTCAAAAGTGTCTTTGAGTTTGGACAATCCATTATAAAATGATTCCCAACCAAAGTAACAGAGGCAGCCAACACTTCCCAGCATAAAGGCAAACAGGAAACGACCTGACTAGGAGACCAACTGGTAACTCTGAGACTGAGGAATCTAGGATGTTACATTATAGTAGTGGGTAGAAGGACTGCTTCAATTTCACATTATATTATCAAGCAGCAACAAATATTTTAGGAAATGTTGTGTAATGACAGACTTTAGAAGTGGGGATGGGGGTTACAGAGAAATAAAAGTGGATAAAGCATTTGCTTTGTACATACCTCCAGTATACCTGAACTTAACCCAACCTACTTCCTGCCAAGAAAAGAACTGGGAAGGGTTTTAGATGGAAAATATAATTATTTTTCAGTGTCTTGTGTGTGTGTGTGTGTGAGAGAGAGAGAGAGAGAGAGAGAGAGAGAGAGAGAGAGAGAGAGAGAGAGAGAGAGAGAGAGAGAGAGAGAGAGAGAGAGAGAGAGAGAGAGAGAAGTGTGTGTGTAAAGAGAAAGATAAAGCCAAGGAAATGGAAAGTCAGGATGACTTTAAAGTGATTTTTAGAAAGTAACTGCTTTAACACATTGAGGCTGGTGTGTACCACTGGCAACTTAACATAGGTTGTGGCTTAACACAAATTGCAGTATTGGCTTCAATATGTTGGTAAGTAGTTACTTATTATTTGTTACTTTGTTACTATTTGTTACTCTTACAACTAAATCTTGAGAATTACTATGGAATTCTTTGCTTAAAGCAAAAACAAAACAAAACAAAATACAAAAACTGTATTTAAAATAGGACTCAGTTCTGGGAATGAGGCTCCCTTATAGAATAGAATGTCTTGAATGTGTGAAACTCTGGGTTCAATTCCTGGCGCTGTCCCCACATATTAAATATAACATAAAAGGAAATAAAAATGATCGTCTTCTTGTGCGGAGAAAAAAGTATTTAAATATACATATTTGAGCCAAATGCCTTTTGTTGTTAAAATATTTAGTGGAAAATATTTAATTGGTAATAATTTTGAGAATCAACATATAGATAGATGTCTGTTAATTACCTGAGGTGCTAGAGTCCTCAGATAAGTTTTTCATTGGTGGAAACTTTATGACTTTAGTTGACTACAAATTCTATCACTTCTGTGGTGGAGCAAGGTCTAAAAGCATTATGATAAATATTAACTGACTTATTCTTTATATATAGTTTTATTTAGTACATAAACTTTCTGAACTGATAAGACAAGGAGAGGCTGGCAACATGCCTACAGCTTCCGCAAGGTTTTAAGTCCACCTTGCTGAATTCTTTTTATGAGAATAAGACCTCTGGCAAAGGGGAAAAATATATGCAGAAATTATAAAGTCATCTCAATAGAATAAACTTGAGACTATTAATATATACTACAGTACAAATGTAATGGTAAATTTTATGGATTATTGTAAAATGGATATAATGTGAAAAAGCAGAAGTACAAAAATTATTTGACTTATAAAATATTTCAATAGATGCCATAAAGGGGCATTTTACAGATTTTTTATAGATTCCAACATTAATATCCCATAAAATTTGGAAAACAGGAATTGAAGGAAAGGTCCTTAAATTGAAGAACTTACATGAATAACTTATAGATAATATATTTAATGGTAAAAGATTGAATGTTATTTTATCTGCATTAGATATCCACATGCAAAAAAACCTTTGATCTATCATTCTATATATAAAAATTAAAAAAATATATGGATCCTAAATTGTCTAATCTAAAAGTGAAAGACTGGTGACCCTACCAGGTGTTGGGCAGGAATATGGGGCAACTGAAACCATCATTTATTGATAGTGGGAATATAAAATGCCATAGCTTTTGGGTGTAAAAGGCTTCAGAGCATCTTGAAAGTTAAGCATTTGTCTAATAGATGACCAATTATTCCCTCCTTGGTATTTATCCTACAGAAATAAAGCATATGCATATGCAAGGAACCAAAATAGCACAATCACAGGTTTATAGTACCCCAAATGGAAATAAGTCAAATATACTAGGCAAACCTATAATTAAATTGTGGTTAAATAATATGATGCAGCACTGCTCACCAATTAAAAGGGTTGTGCTATCAATACATGTAATATATGGGCCTTAAAATATATGCAGTGATACAAATAGGTGAGGAAAGAACCTACTGTATGAATCATGATTTTAGAATTATATAAGATTATATAAAATGCAAACTAAAATGACCTAA
This sequence comes from Suncus etruscus, assembly GCF_024139225.1. Taxonomy (NCBI): domain Eukaryota; kingdom Metazoa; phylum Chordata; class Mammalia; order Eulipotyphla; family Soricidae; genus Suncus; species Suncus etruscus. The sequence goes on from NC_064852.1 coordinate 95,100,679, forward strand.
ATTAGTGGTTGGCTGGAAAATGGGAGACCCTCAGAGGAAAGATTATGAAGAAATATGGAAATTCATTAGGGTAGAAAAAGTTTAGGGTGATTGATGTTTATAATCTTGAATGTGGTGATGGTTTCATGAGTGTACATCTGTAAAACATATCAAATTGCACACTTTTAAGTACACACAGTTAATTTTATGATTGGATCTCAACATATGTGAAATTTACACAGGGCAAATAACGTATATACTCAAGTATAAGCCGACCCGAGTATAAGCTGATCCCCCAAATTTTACCCTAAAAACTGGGAAAACTTAGTGACTAGAGTATGAACCGAAAATGCAGCAGCCACTGGTAAGTTTTAAAAATAAAAATATATACCCAAAAATTACAATAATTGAGGAATCAGTAGATTAAATAATTTTCAATATTTACTGCTAAAGAAAAACTGTAAACTAGCAATAATAACTTTAAAACTTTAAATAAAATGCAGAAAACTGTAGTTTAACAGTTAATCAAGCTAAATCACAAAGGTTAAAATCCTCCAAAACTGAATTCCTTCTCCTCCTCATCTGTATGTCCAAACAGCTTCAGCTGTATTTGATGTGAGGGTATCAGCAGACATTGTCATCATCACTGAATTTGCAGATATCATTATCACTGCTGTTGGTCTCATAAAAAGCGCAGAATATTGTGGGTTAAATAAATAGTTCAGTGGGGTGCAGTCAGTTCAGCCATCTACCTCTTCAGCTCAGTCATGACTTGTGGACTGAGCTGAAGCACCACCCCCTCCAGCAGACGGCAGAAGAGGACTGGAGACTATGTGTTTGGGTTTGTGCTGAAAAACTTGGCTTATACTTGAGTAAATACATACAATAAGCATTTAACCTTTTCTTTCTTTCTTTTTTTTTCTTCTGGTTTTTGGGCTACACTCGGCAGTGCTAAGGGGTTACTCCTGGCTCTGCACTCAGAAATTGCTCCTGGCAGGCTCAGGGGACCATATGGGATGCCGTGGATTAAACCTGGGTCCATCCTGGGTAGGCCACATTCAAGACAAACGCCCTGCCGCTGTGCTATCTCTCTGGCCTCAACATGTTTGTTTTTTTGGCTAATAGGGAAATATAAATTACAAGTGTCATGGGGTCCAAGGGAATAAGGAATAGCTTAGAACATCTGCCTTGCAAACATCTGGTCATAAGTTCAAGTCCTTGGTGTCTGACATGTGCAGAATAGAGACTTGGCAGCTCTGCTGTCTGTCGCCTCTATTGCCCCCAGTGATTTTAGACTATACTACAGCACAGTGTTGATAAACACTATAAAAAAGATGCTGGTCAATGGGCTGGAGTGGTGGCGCAAGCAGTAAGGCATCTGCCTGCACACTAGCCTAGGACAGACCATGGTTCGATCCCCCAGCATCCCATATGGGTCCCTAAGCCAGGAGCAATTTCTGAGCACGTAGCCAGGAGTAATCCCTGAGTGTCAGCGGGTGTGGCTGAAAACCAAAAATAAGATGCTGGTCCTGGCGAACTAACATGGTATGTGAATGCATAGCCAGAGGTGACCCTTGGGAAACATAAGTGTACCATAGCAACCACCAGAGAGCATGAGTCTAAAATTGTGTGCCCTGTGAGCACTGTGCAAGTCTTATAAAGGAGTGAAAACTTTGCGAGGCATTGAATCCATATATGCACCCCAACCCCAAGGAGAATCATCACAGAAAATGTGTACAAACACCAGAGGCAACAAGTGTGCAACTCTGGTCATCACAATGATATAAAGAAAGCAGGGGGAGAAAGGGGTGGAAAAATTTTAATAATACTGAAATTACTGGAGAAAGTATAAACATTGTTTAATATTATTTCTCATTAAAGCAACAATTCACTTAGAAATAGTATGAACTGTCTTTAAGAATAATCATTTTCTCTTATTATGTATATATTTAAAACTTATATTTTATTTCTAGCTACCTCTTTGGGCTTTCCATTAATCAACAATAGTTATTTGACACATGCTCTTGGAAATCCAGGTTTGTTCTCTAAACAGAATGAAAGTCTTGAAAAAGAAAATAATGGTTACTAATACTAATACTACTAATACTACTACTAAGTAGTCTAATCTCACTGATACCTCTATGGCATTCTCAGAAAGGAGGTGGGGCGGGCAGATTTTCCTTTCTGCATAAACTACAGCAGCCAAGTGCCATACCCTCCACATTCTGACTGAAACAATCTAGCTCTACAAACAGCCTTATCAAATTGCCAGGCCATCAACTTTGTTTCAGATCTATAAATCCTGGACACCTCAATATTTTATAATAGTGTCAGATCATTAATATCACAGAAAATCTGATGTAAAAGCTCCATAGAATTCTACCAAGCTAGGGGCTGGAGTGGTGGCGCAAATGGTAAGGAGTCTGCTTTGCCTGTGTTAGCCTAGGATGGACCATGGTTTGATGCCCTGTAATCCCATATGGTCCCGAAGCCAGGAGCAATTTCTGAGTGCATAGCCAGGAATAACCCCTGAACATCACCGGGTGTGGCCCCAAAACCAAATAAATAAATAAATAGAATTCAACCAAGCTCAGTGAGCTAGACAGTAACAGGGCTCAACTAGCATTAATTGCAGATCCTTAGACACTGACTTTAGTAATGCCATTGGGAGATATAACAATTATTTCAAACTGATCCTTGTTGACCTAAATTTTGATAATTCCATTTGTGTTTGTTTTGTAAGACAATATGAAGTAAAATTTGTGTCTTTATGGAAGCAGGCTATGGTGGTGGCCTAGTAGTGAAGAGAAAGCCACACTGGTGATGGGACTCATGTTTGAACATTTAAAACCTGAAACAACTGTATCATGAACAATTTGGAAAATTATGGTGTTAAATAAAAAAAAATTGGTAAAAAATAGAATGAATGTCTTTAGCAAATAGGGATATGTGTTTTTGAGTAACACCAGTTTGTAGTTGGGCTCATTTCTTACAGTGCCAAGGTGAACAGTGGTGTCAGGGATTATACTTGGGGCCCCTGTAAGCAAAGTATGTGTTCTTGCCCACTGACTTAGTTCTATAGCTCCTGTTTTTGGCAGGTGGTGTGTGGTGATAATAAAACAATTAATAAGGTCAACCATGAGAAAGCTGCTAGGCACAAGCCAAAACAATCTAAATAACAACTAAAAATGCTTACACACCTACTGTAAAAGCTAAGAAAAAAAATGACCATAAATGGAGAAAATACAGAGCAACTATAGTCTTAAATTTCATTGGAGACATGTAAAATAGTGCAATCCTTTTGAGGACATGTATGGCAGTTTCTTCTTAAACTAAACAGACACCTACTCTAAGACACAAAAATCTCATCCTTAGATATTTACCCAAGAGGAATAACAACAATGCACGTTCACACACAAATTGTATAAGAATGTTCATGCTATCTTTATTTACAATAGTAAAAGCAGTTTTTTTAAAGGTAGAAGTAGCCCAAGTACTTATTAACAGGTGGAAAAACTATGACAAATTTATATAAAGGAATATTCAGGATCCTGAGGATTGCCTATCGGCAATTACTAATTTTGCAAACCTGAGGGCACGAGCTCCATCCCAAGCCCCACTCTATAGGGTAGCTAGCACAATTGTAGTAGCACTGCTATTTGGTATTCCCAGTGCCACAACTAAGTGTTTCATCTTTGGCACAGCATAATCATGTGTAAGTATCACAACTAAAAAGTTGAGACTCCTGGCAAGCACCACAACTAAAGTGCACAAGCACTACAACCAACTGTGCAATCCTCAGTTATCACAATGAGTGAAGAGAAATTGAAAATGAGTGAAGGGAAATAAATGAAAATAAACATTCTTAAAATATACACAGCATTTGGGGGCTGGAAAGAGGATAGGGCGCTTGTCTTGCATGCAACTAACCCAGGTTTGATCCCTGGGATAGATATATTTCCCTTAGCACCACCAGGAATAATCCCCAAGTACAGAGCTGGGAGTAAGCCCTGAGTATTGGCACCAATGTGACTGCAAAGTAAAAATAATCAGTATTAAAAAGGAATAAACCACAAATTAATATAATACGAGTTGATCTCAAAAACATGCTGAGTGAAAGAAACATTACACTTTTATGAATTCACTTATATAAAATCTTAGAATAGGCAGATTTAATCTGTGAGAAAAATAATCAAATTAGCTGTAAGTACCAAAGATGGATTGAAGATTGACTAGGAACAGGGCTGAAAAAACTCTATTAGGTAACTGTAACACTATTTTGAAATGTGTTTAAGTTATGCAGGTGTGTGCATATGTAACATTTGTGCATTTGTGGGCTGAAAAAAGAGTACAGTATGTAAGGCAGTTGCCTTGCACACAGCTGACCCGGACTCAGTCTCTGGAATCACATATGGTCCCCTGAGCATTGTCTGCCAGAGAGATCTCGAAGCACAGAGCCAGAAAGAAACAAGCCCTGAGCACCACCAGGTGTGTTCCCCAAATAAATGAAAAACTCCCAAATAGCAAAAACATTTGTGTATTTAATTGCAGGTAAATGTACATAAATAACTAAAGTTTAAATTTTAAACTATATATTATATGCATACTGAAATATCAGAGGGAATTATATTAATGTTTATAATTTATTTTAAAACTTTTAAATCTATCTCATTTGCATATGAAAATGACAGAAATATAAATAATAAAACATGTACAGTAAATGTAGAGTCCCTGTAACTGGTATTTATTCACTGCATATGTTTCCTATTTTTTTTACTAAAATGATAGTAAAGTAATTCACTAGTCTTATTTTTTTCCTCTTTTGCCTGAAATACATTATTTATCCTGTAATATAGGGAGAAATATTTTCATGCCATACATCTGACAAGATAAATAACTTACAAAACTAAACCAAAAAAAAAAAACAAAAACAAAAACAAATGACCTTGTCAATAAATGGGAGAGAAGAGCTAAATAAACATTCTCCAAAAAAGAATACAGATAATCAGTATCTATTAGAATGAAATGAAATGATGAAGTGTTCACCATCACTGAAAATTAGGGAAATGCATAGGAACACAATGAGACAACATCTCACACCAGTGAAAAATGGTGTTTATGAGAAAATACCAGTGGAGATTCGGTAAAAAGGGAAGAGCAGAGCCTAAGTTCACTACTTATAGCAGCCAAGATCTGGAAATAAACCAAGTGTCTGAGAACAGATGAGTATATAAAGAAGTCTTGGTAATAATGGAACTTTTCTTGCCTTTTGCTATATACCAGTAGATGAAATTAAGGATGTCATGTTAAGAAATTGTCAGGAGGGGCCGGGCGGTGGCGCTAGAGGTAAGGTGCGCTAGCCCAGGACGGACCGCGGTTCGATCCCCCGGCATCCCATGTGGTCCCCCAAGCCAGGAGCGACTTCTGAGCGCATAGCCAGGAGTAACCCCTGAGCGTCACCGGGTGTGGCCCAAAAACCAAAAAAAAAAAAAAAAAAAAAAAGAAATTGTCAGGAGGGGCCGGAGAGGTGGCGCTAGAGGTAAGGTGTCTGCCTTGCAAGCACTAGCCAAGGAAGGACTGCGGTTCTATCCCCCGGTGTCCCATATGGTCCCCCAAGTCAGGGGCAATTTCTGAGCGCTTAGCCAGGAGTAACCCCTGAGCATCAAATGGGTGTGGCCCGAAAAAAAAAAAAAGAAATTGTCAGGAGAAAGACAAAATATTGGATAACCTCACTCATATGTGATATACACAGAAACATAGTAAGTAAATAGAAACAATTAAAAACAAACTCAAACTAACCACAAAACTGTTTCCACAGGTGAAGTGGAAGAGTTTTATTGGTAGGCATGGTGTGTTAACATTGCATCCAAAAGCATAAAAACATTTACACTTTTGTAAACCAATATTACATCAAGAAACTAAAAAAATATACAAGCATATGATAGAAATTCTGTATCAACACACACACACACATGTAGTCCTTAAATTTACTCTGGGTTTCTAAAAGATAGATGATCTAAATATGGTAAGATAAAAAATGTAAAAATTAAGACTATACTTTCAGGAATCATTTCTATATAATCTATTGCTATATGATCTATTTCTATATCATTTATGATCTATTTTCTCTATGTGACTAGAGAAGTTTCTCTGATCGTGTATAGCACTGAACCACGAGGAAGAGACAGAGCATCCTCTTCTGAGGTGATGCCAGCTCTAGGTGTTGCTTCTGCGACTTCCTTTTGCCATTGATGATTGTTCTTCCCTTCCTCTGGAAGGGGTAGAGGGAGAAGATGTAGTCTGAGTGGTTCGGAGTATAAGCGTTGTTTAAGCTGGGCAAATCTTAGAGCTGGGACAGTATCCCAGCAATAGGACATCTTTACTTAGCACTCAGTGTACCTGATGGGAGTTCTCAACGAAGGGTGTTTTTCTGGGGGGGTGAGGGATATTGGCATTTTGGTGGTGGTGCATATCTAATGATAACCTTATGCAGGACAGTGGCCCTGTCAGTATTTTAGCTCTTAGTAAAAATACTGTGGTCCTCTTACCAACAAATCCGTGGTCTTTTCTGATTGAAACTAATCAAGGTTTAGTTTTCCCTTAAAATCAAGGTTTTAGTTTTTAAATTAAGGAAAAAAAAGGTAAAAATTATTGAAAAGGAAACCATTACATTAATAGTAATTACTAATAGAGACACTTATTATCATCACAAATAGGATAAAAGTTACATTATTTTTCTACTTAAAATAAAAGCACTTGGGGGCCAGGGAAATAGCTCAAAGGGGTAGAACACATGCCTTATAGAGTTCAGGTCCATATATATAAATATAATTTATATATAAATACATAATATATAAATATATATTATATAGTTATATATAATATATAAATGTATAAGTATATACATTTTGGTTTTTTGGCCACACCACTCAGGGATTACTCCTGGCTATGCCATGCTCAGAAATTGCTCCTGGCTTGGGGGACCATATGGGACGCTGGGGATTGAACCGCAGTTTGTCCTAGGCCAGTGCGTGCAAGGCAGATGCCTTACCACTTGTGCCATCACTCCAGCCCCAAGGTCCTTTTCTATTTGATCTTAGTACTGCACAGCCCACAGCATTAGTGAGAAGTATAGCCAGTATCAATGAGGTCCACCGGTCTTCTAAGAATTGCTAGAGAGGCCATTTTTTTAAAATAAGTTATGTTTTAAACCATTGAATGAAGAATCATTTTTATGTCAAGTTATTTGTGTTAATTGGCCCACTGTATTTTACCTAAACATTTTTGCAAAATTTGAGTTTGGTGATGGTAAGGTATAATAACTTTGCACATGAGTACCATGAAATTTAACACTACTACAGCCATATTATCTAAATTATAATTAAGAATAAACCCCCCCAAAAAATTTAATAGGAGCTGGGGAGATAGCACAAACAACTGGAGTGTATGTTTTGCAAGTGGGAGGCTTAGGTTCAGTATTTGGCAGTATATGGTCCTCTGAGCACTGTTGGGAATAAACCCTGAGCACAACATTGGAAGTATCCCTGAATATTGCTGGGGTGTGGCTCCCAAACCAAATCAACAACAAAATAAAAAACACTTTATTAAGCATTTTCTTATGTACTCAATATTCTAAATGTCAGTATATGATAGATGGCATAAAGTCATGCCATCATTTGCCTTGTGAGACTTTTTGTTTGTCTGTTTGTTTTTGGGTCACACCCACCAGCAATCAGGGGTTACTCCTGGCTCTATGCTCAGAAATCGCTCCTGGCAGCCTTGGGGGACCATATGAGATGCTGGAATTCGAACCACTGTCCTTCTGCATGTAAGGCAAATGCCCTACTTCCATGCTATCTCTCTGGCCCCTTGTGAGACCTTTGAAGGAAATTTGATATTTGTATCAAGCAAATATGGATGTATTTCTCGCCTCTGCATGCCTCAGTTCTGAAGCTTTTGGCAAGCTAACTTCTTTAGTCTTATTTTCTTCATTTTTAAAATACGAAAGGGAAAATAGGAGTTTTTACCTACATGATTAATTTGAATGTTAAGAAACACAATTCATTTTACACATATCTTAACAATGAAGATGAAACACTGAATAAATGTTATCATTTTAAATAAGTATGTGTGAGGAAAAAGTACTTTTAACTGATGAAAAATCCACAGCCCCTCACCGGGTAGTTGAAGTAGTAACTATGACAGGACTTGCTCTTTTTTTTTGGTTTTTGGGCCACACCTAGCGGTGCTCAGGGGTTACTCCTGGCTGTCTGCTCAGAATAGCTCCTAGCAGGCACAGGGGACTATATGGGACACCGGGATTCGAACCAACTACCTTCGGTCCTGGATCGGCTGCTTGCAAGGCAAACACCGCTGTGCTATCTCTCCGGGCCCAGGACTTGCTCTTTAGAGATGTTTTGAAAAGTCAAAGAGCAATAATCTCATGGCACTGACACAGTAAGAATATACAAACTAAGACTAAGACAAACATTAGAAATGTAGAAATACAACTTTATTTTGGTGATACAGGGGATACATACAACCCAAGGACTCACACATTCAAAGCACATGCTCTATCATTGAGCCACGTCTTCAGCCTCAAAATAAATTTATCAGCTTTCTGTCTGGGAATGCTGAAAGAAGTTACCCAGGAATCCTGATCATTGTTACTAGCACCTGTTAAGCAGATGGGCTAAGTGGGGCATTGGGAGGTTTAAGTAGGGCAAGCGGATATTAATCACTTCCTTTTTTCTCAAGTCCATGGGTTCCCAAACTTATTTGGCTGACGGACTCTTTACAGAAAACCAAATAAAAAAACAAAGCCAGAGCACCCCTCTGCCCCTCAAGAAACCTACCTTCAGTGAACAGGAAGCATTACCTCCATTGCAATGGTGACTACAATTGTGCCCCTCCAGGGGATGGTGGTATTATCCAGTCTGGGAAAAACTGTTCACTTAAAGAAGGTAGATTTTCAAAGAACTGCTGAGGTTTTTTTTTTTTGTTGTTGTTATTGTTTGTTTGTTTTTTCTGAAAAGGGGACAGTAGGCCAATTAAGTTTGGAAACTTCTGTTCTAGACAATGGCAGTCTGATGTCTCCTAGCTGGCAGAATGAAGAGCTACATGGCACTGTGGGGAGTTAGGAAGTCCACACTAGTGGGAGAAGCAAAGCTGAATTGTCTCCAACTAGTTATCTGCAAGTTTTGTACAAGCTTTCTTTTGGTATTCTAGTCACTTGTTTTTAAGGGGCGAGGGAGGCTACACTCATTCTGATGGGTTCTGACAACTTTTGTCCTCCAACCTGTTAACTATCATGCAGCTCACATTTCATGTTACAATGGCTGAAGTAGTAACAGATAGTCCCTCTAGTTGGGGCACAGTCCTGTTTGTAACTGCCCACATCCCCCTGTTCTTCACACCATGTACAATTAACCCATATGGCATCTGGATCCTGGTCTGATTTGATTTTGGCAGCCCTGAGACTTTAGGAGTTTCTTAGCGGTTAGTTCCCATTTGACTAATACTATTCTACATTCTTGTCCCTGGCGAAAAGGCAGGCAGATATCTCAGTTCCAGATGTTTCTTTTTCTTTTTTTTCCCCTGCATCTATTGATACAATCATATCGTTTTTAATTTTCCTTTTGTTGATATGGTGTATTATGCTGATTGATTTACATATGTTAAACCATCCTTGCATACCTGGAATGAATCCTACTTGTTTGTGGTGTATGATCTTCTTGATAAGGCATTGAATCCTATTTGTCAGTATTTTGTTGAGGATCTTTGCATCTGTGTTCATCAGGGGTATTGGTCTGTAGTTTTCTTTTCTTGCAACATCTCTGTCTGGTTTTCGTATCAGGGTGATATTAGCTTCATAAAAACTATTTGGGAGTGTTCTTGATTTTTCAATTTCATGAAGGAGTCTGAAAAGGGTTGGTAGTAGTTCCTCCAGAAAGGTTTGAAAGAATTCGTTAGTGAATCCATCTGGGCCTGGGCTTTTGTTTTGGGGAAGACTTTTGATAAATCTTTTAATTTCCTCAGTAGTGATGGGTCTATTGAGATTTGCTAGATAATCCTGGTTAACTGTAGAAGATTTTAGGAGTCTAAGAATTTATTCATTTCTTCCAAGTTCTCATGTTTCATGGCATAGTTTCTCAAAGTATTCTCTGATTACCTTTTGAATCTCTGCAGTATCTATAGTGATCTTACCCTTTTCATTTCTAATACAATTTATTAAGTTTCTCTCTCTGTTTCTTTGTGAGTTTTGCTAGTGGTTTATCAATCTTGTTTATTTTTTCCAAGAACTAACTTTCGCTTTCACTGATCTTTCAAATTGTTCTTTTGATTTCCATCTCATTGATTTCTGCTTTAAGTTTTATTATTTCCTTCTGACTACCTATTTTTGGCTCTTTTTGTTGATCATTTTCTAATTTTAAAAGCTGTATTATTAAGCTATTTATATTTATATAGTCCCCTTCTTCCTTTCTGATGTAAAGCTACGAATTTTCCTTAGTACTGTTTTTGCTTTGTCCCATAAAATTCTGATAGTTTGTATCTTTATTGTCTTTTGTTTCCAGAAATGTTTTGATTTTCTCTTTGATTTAATCTTTGACCCACTGGTTGTTCAGCAATGTACTCTTTAATTTCCAGGTGTTAAAGTTGTTTTCTATAACCCTTTGTAGTTCACTTCTAATTTTAGTGCCTTGTGATCTGAGAAGGTAGTCTGTATAATTTCTATCCTCTTGACTTTATGGAGATATGTTTTATGGGTCAGCATATATACACACACACATGTATATACTAGTCCACTTTCTTCCATGTCTCTTTTCAGAGCTAGTATATTTTTGTTGGGTTTCAGCCTGGTTGACCTATCAAGGGGTGACAGGGCAGTGTTGAGGTCTCCAAATATTATTGTATTGCTATTGATATCTTCTTTCAAATTTGTCAACAATTGTGTCAAGTATTTTGCTGGTCCCTCATTGGGTGTATATATGTTTAGGAGAGTGATTTCTTCCTGCTGTACATATCCTTTGATTAGTACGAAGTGACCATTTTTGTCCCTTACAATTTTTCTGAGACTAAAGTTTGTGTCATCTGATATTAATATGGCCACTCCAGCTTTTTTAAGGGAGTAGTTTGCTTGGATGATTTTCCTCCAGCTTTTTATTTTAAGTCTGTTTATTCTGACTATTTAGATGTTTTTCTTATAGGCAGCAGAATGTTGGATTCAGCTTTTTGATCCATTTTGCCACTCTGTGTCTCTTGACTGGTACATTTAGTCCATTGACGTTGAGAAAGATAATTGTCATGGCATTTAGTATCATCTTTGTGTAGAAGTTTGGTGTCTCTGTAGGTCTTTCCTTAAGGTAGGTCTTTCAGCTTTTCTTTCAGGGCTGGTTTAGAGTCTGTAAAGTTGCTGAGGTGCTGTTTATCCATGAAGCTATGTATACTTCCTTCAAACCTGAAAGTGAGTCTGGCTGGATGCAGTATTCTAGGTGAGGAATTCATTTTGTTGAGTTTCTGCTGTATGGAGTTGTTCTGCATCACATCTTCCAGCTCACTGATTCTGTCCTCAGCTGATGTTACTCTGTTGGAGAGACTTTCCATTGAGTTTTTAATTTCATCTACTGAGTTTTTCAATCCAGTTATTTAACTTTGGAGTTATCTGATTTCTATCTTTGTGTTCTCTTCAGCTTGATCCAAGCTCTCTTTGAGTTCTATGAGCATCCTCCATATTACTACTCTAAACTCCTTCTCGGAGAGGCTAACTATGCAGTTGGTACTTTTTTGGGTCATCAAAGCTGCCATCTTCATTCTCTATGCATGCCGTTGTCCTGCGTTGTTTCCCCATTGACGTGCCTGTAGTGTGGCTTTTACTACGTGTTGTGGTGGGGTTCATGGGCTAGGAGATGGGTGTGGTCGCATGCTTCACTGTTTCCTGGGGAGTGAACCTTGATGGCATTAAGTTTGCTGGGGTCTTCCTTAGCAGCCTCATGCAGGGAATCAGGAAGCCAAAATGGAGAAATGCAGACGCTTTTTAAAAGCACCCAGCAGGAGTCTGGTACCATCTTGTGGACTAGGACTGCCTACCTGGCTGGTTAGCCTATATGGCATTAAGTTCGCTGGGGTCTTCCTTAGTAACCTCATGCAGGGAATCAGGAAGCCTCCAGATGTTTTCTTAGTTTTCACTATCATTTTTTTTTTAAAGGCAATAATTTCATTGAGTAGGGGAACTCAATAAATACCTTAAAAATATTATATGATTGGGGCTGGAGAGATAGCATAGCAGACCCAGGATGGACCTGTGTTTAATTCCTGGCATTCACATATGATCCCCCAAGCCTTTCAGGAGTGATTTCTAGCGCAGAGCCAGGAGTAACACCTGAATGCCGCTGGATGTGGCCCAAAAAACCAAATAATAATAATAATAATAATAATAATAATAATAATAATAATAATAATAACAGGGTCAAAGTCCAAAGACAACCTTTTTTTTTTTTTAAGAAACACTGTAGAAATGGAGAGAAAAATTGCTTTTACATAACACTGCATCTGGTTTGAAACTCTCACAACTAAGCATTTTTTTCTTTCTTCTACTATTTTCAAGTTATTTTTTTCTTACCAGACATGTTTTCAACAAGTAAATGCAGTGGGCAGTAAATTCACTATTTTAGGATTTAATTATGTGTCTAATTTGAAGACTGAGGCAATAGAGCACATGCAAACTGATCAATTGGTCTGTAACTATAATCATTCCCTAGCATAATCTGAAAATTTCACATATTATATTAAATAGTACTATTAAATATTCATAAAATGCGAATGAATTTTCAACTAGTAGACATAAAAGTGTAAGAATTTAATATACAAAGATAATTTTATTATCTTGCTCATGAGATAATCACTTCTACTTTCCAGGATGGTTATTTTAGGTATGCTTAGATTCAGAAAGATTTATCTTGGCTCATATATAAATATTTCTCCTTACTGTAAAATGTCGGCAACTTCTTTCTCATTGTACAAAATATAGTTTCAGCATCATTTCCTTTTAAATTTATAAACTCATGAATTTCTTTACTTTTAGAATAGTTAACAATATTCTTTTCTCAGCCCTTTCAAGGGGAAAGCTGGGCAAAATTTTCATTATTCTCTCTCTCTCTCTCTTCAAGGGGAAAGCTGGGCAAAATTTTCATTATTTTCTCTCTCTCTCTCTCTCTCTCTCTTTTGGTTTTGGATTATATCTGGCATTTCTCAGTACTTAGTTTTGGCTTTGTATTCAGGGATTACTCCTGGCTGAGCTCATATGTAGTACTAGGATCTGAAATGAGTTATCCACATGCAAGGCAAGTACCCTATCCACTGTATTACCTCTCAGGTTCCTTATTCACATCAGCATTCTCAAATTGGATATATGCTAAAATTAAGGACTTTAACGCAAATCTTCTAAGCTAAAAATCCATTTTTCAATATTAAATTTGTATCAGCAATGACTTTTATTGCTGCTTCTAACCATTTTTTTTTAAATGTTATACTCTTGGGGTGAATAGAGAAATGGTCTTGTCAATCAAAGTTCTATACCATTTTTAAGACCCAAGCGAAACACCTTTCCATCAATGATCCTTTAGCCAGCAATTGGTATTAACCTGTTACTCCTTTTCTTCTCCCCACATTTTATATTTGCATTGCCACCTGGCTAAAAGTTCCAGAGTAAAAGACTTTTTGTTACCATATTTTCTGGCAAGAGTTTAAAAAAGAAGTCACAATCATCTGAAGCCAACACAATACTTCTACTGGAAAATACTGGGGAATTTAATATGGAGTTTAAAAAAGATGACTGGACAAAATTGTCAGAGCGTTTGGCCAAAAGTCTTAAATACATCTGAAAATTTTAAAGTAGTTTTGTCACAGCTTCTGTTTGTGGTTTCTTCCTCTTCCCCAGGGTCACATACCATTTGGTAAACATAGCAGCTGAAGATTCTGCTGGGTTTCTGTTCTATGTGTATTACCAAGTCTCTGTCAAAATAGACTTCATGGCTATATGTCTGTAATAAAAACACAATCTCCTCTCAGATAATTCCTGAAATGTTATACACCTATGCTAGCAATCTTCACTCTCTCTTTCTAACACACACACACACACACACACACACACACACACACACACACACACACACACACACACACACACACACACACACACACAGGAATTCACTCTCTCTCTCTCTCTCTCTCTCTTTCAGGAATTCCCTGAAAGTCTTTTATGGTAAATATGCAGATTATTTAAATAAAAAGTTCAGAAAATGTTGAGAGTGGAAATAAAATCCTGAATTTAGAAGTTCTAACATTCAAATTCTATTGCCAATACTGCTACCACTTCACTGTGCAACGATGGCTAAGTTGTGAAGTGGCTCAGGTTCTCCTCTAATAGAAAAAGGACAGAGCAAAATAATCCTTACTGCTGTGTCCTAACTTTTATCTTCTATAAGACTCAGAAGAGCAGATACAAGAGTCTAAGAACAGACACAAGATTCCTGCGCTTAGTGCCAGGAATTTAGCATGCTTAGATATGGTATCTCTTTAATATCTTAAAATTAATTATAACTTTGTTTTTTTAAAAACATTATAAAGTGGGAGAAAAAAAACCAAGATAGAATGTAATGAAATAGCATGTATTCAGGGAGAACACAAAGCTCTGTCTCTAGGACTGCTAAGGATGCATCCTCTTCAACAGAGAGCATGATTGAAGCATGCTGTCCTACTGCATGTAGGAGGAAAACCTCTTTCTTGTGGTCTTTGTTACAAGCGACCTCAACTTGACATAAACACAGCAACACCATTATAAACGTCACCTAGGAAAAATGCTTACAACTTAGTATTCTGTGAATTCTACTCACCACATCCCATGATTCCACTAGTGGAATGCTTTTAAGTAAAGTTCCATATTCATTACAGTGGAAATCCAGATGAGCTTTTCCTTCAGTATCTATCTGAGTAACAGCTAGCACAGAAAGCAAATCCAATTCATCTTCATAGTCCACAATTTTGAAAGTCTCAGTGGGCAGATTAGGATAAAAAGCAGAGAAGTGGGTCAAAAATTATTATGATTATTATTATATTTGTAATTTAATGATGATATTAATTATAAAAAATATGTAGAAAGAATGGGTGGCAGCATAGCTCAAACTCTGTTTCTTCTTAACATGCCTTGTAAAACATCAGTACAAAGATTCTCAAGACTTAAGTTTCCTATATATTTTGAAAAATGGAACTAAGTCTGTGTAGATCTCTACCCAAATAATAAATGTAATTCTCTACTCTGACAGCAAATCAGAGCTTCTCCACAACTCAACTACTACCTCTGACATGATTCCCATATTCTTATATACATTATGTATATATATATATATATATACACATACATATATGTGTATATATACACAAACAAAAAACTCTGTGCTTTATATATATAAAGAAATTATATATAAAAGGATAAATAAAGTAACAATGGCTGCTTATCCATGAGAAAATATATATATATATTTTTTTGGTTTTTGGGCCACACCCTGTGACGCTCAGGGGTTACTCCTGGCTATGCGCTCAGAAGTTGCTCCTGGCTTCTTGGGGGACCATATGGGACGCCGGGGGATCAAACCGCGGTCCGTCCTAGGCTAGCGCAGGCAAGGCAGGCACCTTACCTCCAGCGCCACCGCCCGGCCCCGAGAAAATATTTTTTGAGTTTTATTTTTGGAGCACACCTTGAGTACTCTGGTCTTACTGCTGGTATTGCACTCAGGGATCACCACTGGTAGAGGTTAGGGGGACCAAATGTGGTGCCAGGAATCAAACCCAGATCATTCATGTACAAATTAAGTGTCCTACTCATTATATACTATTGATCTGGCCCTTTATTCATAAGATGACAGATTGAAATTCAATCCACAGAACAGGACTGAAATCACAGATGTTAATTTAAAAATAATAGTAAATACTCTAAAACAACACCCCCCCAACTCTGCTTACAGTTTGAAGACTTAGTTTCCTACAAATTTTGCAAAATGGAACTAAGTCTATGTAGAATTAAAAAGTTAGTTCTGTGTTGATTTCGTGTAGGAGGAAAACTTTAAACTCTAACAATCTTACAGAGGAAACAGATCAGTGCTCAAACATTTCTCTCCTTCACCCAGGAACATTAATGAACATAACCATGACTGAGAATAAAAAAAAATAAGGTAAACTATAAAGTCATCAGAATATAATTTAAGAACTTGGGAAAAGTACATATGCCAAAAAACAGAATAAGCTAATGTTGTCTTTGAATTATTCTGATCTTAGAAACTTGACATAAACAAAAACTTATGAATAATTCTGAAGCTTAAAAAGAGCCCCAATTAGGGTGCACTGAATGAAATGGCATCAACAGTCCTATTGATTAATCTTGTGTGAAACTCCTAACTCAGTCTGGAAACTATATTTAAAACCATAGGGCAAGGACATACTAGTCTGGTTTGTTATTTCTGCCTAAAATAATACCTCTTGCTCTGGGTCATCATCCAGAAGGTTAAAATTCCTTTTTACCACGCGTCCAGAAGACGTAATCGTGACTATGTTTTCATTCTATTATACAAAGAAAAATAAAAAGGTAAGACAAGTTCTATTCTGTGCAGTCAATGACAAAACTGTATTAACATATTTGGTAAAACAAAACCAATCAACTTTTGTCCAATATATTTTCCTTAATTAAGAAAATTCTTAGTTAGATCTGAGTCTCCATTTAATAAACATACTTTATGAAATTTTAGATTTGTCAAAATAAAATGCCATAAAATGCCAAATTAGGCAAAAATAGGGCCAAGATTACTAATCTGCCAGTCCACTTGTTCTTCTGATTTCTGTCTTAATATAGTATGACAAATCAAAAGCAATCTGCAAAAAAAAAAGGAAATCTGCGTTTGGAAATTTCCCTCTGCAAGATTTTCTTCATGTTCTTAATTTGTACACTAGAGGAAAAGAACCATCTGGAGTTAAAGCATGGGTGTATAATTTTAAGAAATTTATATCCATCCCAACTAACTCTTAGCTTGCAAAATTAATTAAACCCAAAGAAAAAAATCATCAATATAAATTGAAAGAAAAACCCAGAAAGGAAATAGAAATTAGCCAAAAAAAATCAATATAATTTGAATATAATTTAACTCTCAATGAGACTAAGGCCAGCCAAATAGACAAAATGAACAAATTTTTAAAGGATTGTGCTGCTCTTTCCAACAATGCTAAATGGAAAACATAGTTGCATATCATCTTTTTCCTTTAGAGAAAAACAGTGACATGTAAGATTTTAAAGTAGTCCTGACTTACTTTGTTCTCCCTGTTGGCCAAAATGACAAAATCTTCAGAGATTTGATACTGGGTACTATTATTTTCTACTTCATTTAGCTTTAGAACTCTGAAAAGAGAAAAGGAACTTCAATGTACCACAAAGTGCTAAAGTTGAAATAAAATACAACAAATGCAAATTTTAAGTTTTCATTTCATATATTTTATATAATTTATAAAAAATATTGAGTTTTCTTCCTGATTATCTCATGATTTTAAAGTCATATTAACTGTCCATAAATTCTCCAAATTTAGAGAAAAACACAGAGGACCTCAAAAAGGTGCTACTGAAGTAGGTAAAGAAGCAGTTTCCCAAGGCCTCATCACCTTCCAAACTTCATGACTAACATCATTTAGATGAGTCTCATTTCTGCCATCTTGCAACCAGCTTCAATGTTTCTTTTTTAACATTAAATAATTAAGTGACATTATAGATTTTTTCCTGAAGACAGGATTATCCATCAACAAATAATTGTTAGACAGACTAGATAAGCAACTAACCCTAAACCAAGAGTTTTTATAATAGTGTAATATTGAAAAACATAATTACTTAACAGTTTTCTTTTTCCTTAGAGTTATAATTTACATTTTCTTTTTTTTTCCTTAAGTGCTAATGGCCTTGTAGATCAAGCTTACTAAGAAAGAGAAAATAATTTGCTCACCACCCACACAAATCTGTTCACAGCATTAACAAACTTCAAAAGCACAATATTCTGAAAGTTTAAAGTCTCAAATGCAGGCAAAGAGAACAGCAGGGAGAAGCAGTTTCTGTGGCCAGGAAATATTGGAGTTTGCCAAAGACAAAGAAATCAAATTATAATTTAAATTGCTAAAGTATTTATCATAACTAGTGCCAATATTTAAAAGTGCCTATCTTTTAAAATAAATTTCTGGCTAAAAGTCACACATCTTTTGCATAACTTACCTTCCTAAACTCAGACACCTATTAAAAGACAGGTGGTAACAAACATGAAAATTTAGGTTTACTAAAGATGCACCATAGATTTTAAGACGTTTTTGTGAAAGTTCATCAGACATTTTTGTTTTGGGGCCATACCCGGTGGTGTTCAGGAGTTATTCCTGGCTCTGTGCTTAGAAATAACTCCTGGCAGGCTCGGGACAGTAGGAAATGCCAGGATCAAAACCAGGTAGGCTGCGTGCAAGGCAAATGCCATATCCACTGTGCTATCGCTCTAGCCCCATAATATGATCCTTTTTGATTCAAATTCTGTGCTCAGAGTCTGAGCATTCCTGACACTTTCTTTTTTTTTTTTTTTTTTTTTTTTTGGTTTTTGGGCCACACCCTGTGACGCTCAGGGGTTACTCCTGGCTATGCGCTCAGAAGTTGCTCCTGGCTTCTTGGGGGACCATATGGGACGCCGGGGGATCGAACCGCGGTCCGTGCGCAGGCAAGGCAGGCACCTTAGCTCCAGCGCCACGGCCTGGCCCCCATTCCTGACACTTTCACAAAATATTTTTCTGATGCTCCTAATTCCAAAGCTAGATATCTAAGATATGTAGACAGCTAGATAGTTAAGCAATTAACAAATAATCAAAACTTCTCAAAGTGCTATATGAAAAGATTACATGGTGATATAATCAAAATAAAATGATGAGGGTAATCTAATGAGAAGGATTCTGAAAAAGTGATAACTGAGTTGGGTATAAGATAAAAAAAAAAACAACTTAGGCAGGAAAACAAACCTCAATTGGAGGGGAAAAGTATTCAGATTCCTGAAAAGGCATGGCTACTATAACCTGGATTCCCAGATTCTTTCAAACATGCTAAGTAAGCTGATCTTTATCTTTTTGGGAGGAGGGAGAGGAGGGGTTTGGGGCCACATCTAAAGTATTCAGGGCTTATTTGTGGCTCTGTGTTCAGGGATCATTCCTGGGGGTGTTGGGGGAGAATATGAAATCTTGAGGATCAAATCAGGGTCAGCCTCATTCAAAGAAAGCATCCTACCTGTTGTACTATCTTTCCAGCTCTAAATTGGTCTTTGTCTTAAAACATTAAGAAATCATATGGTCACCAAGTATCACATGAGTACTACCAGGTGTGGTGCCTGAATAAACAAACAAACAAACAAACAAACAGAATAGCTAAGAACAGACTAGAGAGAAATGCATCTACTTGGCCTTGTCCTAAATTATGGTAAAAAATTTTAAGTAGGGGCCGGGAAGGTGGCGCTGGAGATAAGGTGTCTGCCTTGTAAGTGCTACCAAGGAACGGACAGCGGTTCGATCCCCCGGCGTCCCATATGGTCCCCCCAAGCCAGGGGCGATTTCTGAGCTCATAGCCAGGAGTAACCCCTGAGCGTCAAACGGGTGTGGCCCAAAAACCAAAAAAAAAAAAAAAAAATTTTAAGTAAAGCAGAATTTACTTGCTAAATTTAGTGTTTGTTAAAGTTTCTAAAATCACCCTAACTCCTGAGAAGAAAATATGCTTATGGAGTAAAAAAGTGCATCCTTGGAGTCCTATAAGTTATTTTGATTGTTCAGGTAAATGATGACAATAGTCCAAGATGGTCAGCAAGAGTAAGAGCAGAAATAGATTTCAAGAAATAGCAGCAAAACTAATTGGGTCGAGAATATGCATGGTGTGTATGCATGTGTGTGTGCGCATGTGTATGAGTATATGTGTGTGTGAGAGAGATAAAGAGACAGAGAGACAGAGAAAGAAGAAAAGTGAGAATCTGCATGTAAATATTTAAATAGAAGGTTAAGAAAGCAAGAAGGGGGCAGATCAAGACATCAAGGAGTTAAAGTGTTGGTGGTGCATGCAGCTGACCCTGGGTTGATCCCCTGAACCAGGTCTTTACTAGCAATCCCTGGAGGGATCTCTGAGTACAGAGTCAGGAGTAAACTAGGAAAATCATTAGGTGTCATCCAAAAGCAAAAAGAGAAGGCAAGAATGTGTTAATTATTTAAGATATCTGGCAAGAGTTAGAATGAAAGGTTTGTTCTAGGATATACATATTGGAATTTTAGTGAATGCCTGATCTTTGAAGTCAAGGGAAAAATAAAATCAAGCAGAAAGGGAGTAAATGACTTAGAAGAGAAGAATGCCCAAGTCCTGCAAATATGCAATCATTAAAGTGTAGGTGGAAGGGGAAAAATTAAGAGACACAGATCAGAGAGGGAGATAAACATTTAGAATTATGAAGAGCCAAATGTACAATTTCAAGGAAGGAGAGGAAGATACGGAAGATGAAGTTTAAAAAGTAAAACAAGACCTACTTCACACAATCTACTACATCTCCTGTGGTAAGGTGTGTGTGTGTGTGTGTGTCTGTCTGTCTGTCTGTCTGTCTGTCTGTCTGTCTGTCTGTCTGTCTGTCTGCCTGCCTACTCAGTGGTGTTCAGTGTTATTCCTGGATTTACAATTTATACTCGGGAATCACTCCTGGTGGGCCTGGGGGACCATCTTAAGTGTTAGGTATTGAACCTGGGTCAGCCATATGGAAGGTAAGTGCCCTACCCTCTGGTTCTGGTAAGGCATTAATTCAGGACAAAGACAATCATATTCTCTTTGATTTATTCTAAAGAATTAGCTGAGACCCAATGACGAAAAGCCTATCTATAATCTCCTTTTACTAATCTATTAGACATCAAATTAGTTACTCAAATGTAAGATGTACAAACCATAATGATGAGGCTAACAAATTAAAATCAATTTTTCTAGATGCCAATCTGAGGAAGCACACGATGACAAACTACTTCCACAGTGGGCTCAATAGTTAGATGGCAAAATAAAGAGCCTGATAAATGCTACTGAAAGTTATTTTAACTTTAATGAAAATACTCACTTGACCTGATTTGGGCCAACATGAACTATTCTACCAGATGCATCAGGATGAAAATAGATCCAGTCAGATTCTAGAGAACAACAATCCATTTCTTGGATCCCATTTTTTGCCTGGAGTTGGGAAAAATATCACAACTAAAAATTAAGAAAAAAATTTTTTACATTTAATATCAGTGACAGATCATTAATTCAAGGGCACAGTGAAGAAGGGGTATTAAACATTTTAAATGGGTTATGTATAAGGGTTTCACACTAAGACATTCACACTTAAGAAAACCAGAATAGGGGCCAGAAAGAGAGCGCAGCAGTCAGGACATTTGCTTTACATGCTACCATCTGTAGTTCAATCCCTGGTATCCCATATGGTCTTCTGATCATGGTCAGGAATAAGCCCTCAGCACTGTTGAGTGTGGCCCTTTCCTCTCCCCCAGTAAATAAATGATAAACTCATGCACAGAATATTTATTGATCAAGCAACAGAACTAGATAAGCAGAATTTCAGTAAAAATAAAAACCTTGTCCTAAACTTGAAAGAATGAATTGAAATTAGCTAGAAAGAACAGAATAAAATCAAAGTACTGAAGTTTTAGTTGAAATAGTATGTATGTACATAAATGTGAACAGCAATCAAAATTAAATCAAGACAGAGTGTACACCATGAGACTAGATACTTTGGGGTTGTGATACAAACATTTTTATAGACTTCTGATATGTACTTTAATAATCTGTAATAGAAATGGTAATATTACATTGTACATAAAAGAAAATCAATGCAGTTAATCATCTTGGTGGCAACCACTGAAATTAATGTGCCCACAATGGCCTTCACTCTAGATGCTTATTTCTTCTTTTCATTAAGTGTTTTAACTGAATCACCATTGAGATACAATTACGAAGTTGTTCATGATTTTCAGCCATACAATGTTCCAACACCAGTGCATATTTACTGCCACCAATGCCCCCAGTTTTTCTCTCACCTTCCCCCACCCCCACCTTCATATCCATCCCTGCCTGCCTCAATGGAACACATTTTTCTTTTTTCTCTTTTCCTTTTAGGCAAGTAACAATATTGTTACTGAAGGGGTTTTATGCAAGTCATTTTACACCCTTTCTGCACCCAATTCATGTCCGGAGTGATCATTTTCAAAGTGGTCCCTAACTGCACCCTCCACATCTTTGTAGCAGAGGGTAGAGTTTGCATTGGTAAGGCACTGGTTTAATACCTAGCACCTTAAAAAATATAAGAAAGAGAGATGGTTTTGAGAGCTGACAGATATCCACATGCTGTGGAAAATGAGCAGACCAGACTTATCACAGGAGGCTACCATCCCAAGAGAGTCATTATGAAAGAGGCCATCATTAGACTAAACAGGAGGTACTCACATTGATAAATGAGAAAATGGAAGGGACAATGCTCCTACAAAATTAGAAGATGCTATACACAGACTTGGCAGCTATGACATCAGGATACATAGAGAAGTGGACCCAAGACTGTGCTTACTTTCAGTGTGAACAAAGGTGACTCTAAAAGGGACGAGGCCTACAAGTGATAGCAGACTCTAGAAGTGAAAGGTATGGAGTAAGCATAGTCTGTCTCAGAAAAAGTTCATTATATGGAGCCGGAGAGATAACATGGAGGTAAAGCATTTGCCTTGCATGCAGAAGGTCGGTGGTTCGAATCCCGGCATCCCATTTGGTCCTCTGAGCCTGCCAGGGGCAATTTCTGAGCATAGAGCCAGGAGTAACCCTAGAGCGCTGCCAGGTGTGACCCAAAAACAAAAAACAAAACAAACAAACAAAAAAAGAAAAAGTTCATTACATATATCTAGAGGGTCTACAACGACTAAATGAAGTCATCAAGACAAAGTAAAGAAGGATCCCTATTTCCTTCCACCCACTCTTTTGCAATTTTCTCAATTACTGAGTTTAGTAAAAGACTGCAATTAACTTACATATTTGCTTTCTTTTTGTTTGTTTGTTTTTGGGTCACACCCAACAGTGCTCAGGATTTTACTCCTGGCTTTGCACTCAGAAGTCACTCCTGGCAGGCACGGGTGACCATATGGGATACCGGAATTCAAACCACAGTCTGTTCGAATAAGATGTTTGCAAGGAAAATGCCCTAAAGTTAT
The DNA here is from genome assembly GCF_024139225.1 of Suncus etruscus. Lineage (NCBI taxonomy): Eukaryota > Metazoa > Chordata > Mammalia > Eulipotyphla > Soricidae > Suncus > Suncus etruscus. Next base: position 95,123,968 of record NC_064852.1, read on the forward strand.
GCTATCTCTCCAGCCAAACACTTGCTTTCTTTTGAAGGCAAAAGTAACTTAAGGGAAGGGAATAATCTTCAGCCATATGTTTGACACATGACAAGCCCTAAATTTATATTATGCTCACCAAATAAATGCTTAAATAATTTTTGTTTTGTTTTGTTTTTGGGTCACATCGGCAGCACTCAGGGATTACTCCTGGCTCTATGCTCAGAAATCGCTTCCGGCAGGCTTGGGGGACCATATGGGATGCTGGGATTTGACCACCATCCTTCTGCATGCAAGGCAAATGCCCTACCTCCACGCTATCTCTCTAGTCCCAAATGCTTAAATAATTTTTCAAATAAAATTAATTTGGGGCTCAGAAATTTCTATTGTCTTACCCTGCAACATTTCTTTCTAGTCTGCCATAAATAACCTAAGAACATACTTGAAAATCCAAAGTATTTCAATACTTAGAATGTGGTCATTAGAGTTCCCTCTGGTTCTGTTCCCTAGAAAGCAAAGAGCAACAGACCAAGGAGAAATTGAACTGTTTTAATATATTCTTTGAGGAGTCCCACTATAGAGCTTCAGTGGGATTACTGGGATGTGTGTGTGTGTGTGTGTGTGTGTGTGTGTGTGTGTACGTACTACGTACGTATGTACTGGGATATCTTTGTGTGTGTGTGTGTGTGTGTGTGTGTGTGGTTTTTGGGTCACACCCGGCAGTGCTCAGGGGTTACTCCTGGCTCCATGCTCAGAAATTGCTCCTGGTAGGCATGAGGGACCATGGATATCTTTGTGTGTGTGTGTGTGTGTGTGTGTGTGTGTGTGTGTGTGTGTGGTTTTTGGGTCACACCCGGCAGTGCTCAGGGGTTACTCCTGGCTCCATGCTCAGAAATTGCTCCTGGTAGGCATGAGGGACCATATGGGACACCGGGATTCAAACCGGTGATCTTCTACATGAAAGGGAAACGCCTTACCTCCATGCTATCTCTCCGGCCCCACTTACTGGGATATCTATGAGACTTAAAACAAACAAACAAACAAACAAAAATTCCCCCAAACAAAACAAAAACAACTAAGCAATCTCTAGTGTCCTATATATTTTAAACATTAATGATTTTTAAATTATGGGTAGCATACACAAGTGTATGCTGTATTCTCTGTATTCTCCTTTCCACTGTTCAAAGTTATGGCTACAAACAAAAAATTGTTAGAAATGGGAATTAAGTAGAGAAATAATAAAACATATTTACTACTAAAAAGTTTGATCACTCGTGATTTACCAAGGAATTGTCTTTTAGGGCACAGATATGGAAAACTCCTTTCTGCTTCTTCTTATTGGGTGTGATGATATAGTGCCAAGGGTGGCCTCCAATCTGAAAAGCGTTTTCCAGGGAGGATACCTCAAAGAGTAGGGGTGGCGTGTCTGCAGAGATGGGTGAAACAGATTTATTAGCATCTTTGTTTGGCTAGTCTTGGAATACTCATTAACTGAGTTTAATCTATTTCTTTGCATGCATTGTTTGAAGACTTTCCATTAACAAACTATGACTATATTTAAGGAAATAAGTATTTCCTTAAAATAAATATTTAAATAAATATTTAAGGAGATAAAATATAATCAAGAAAGAAACTTATTCCTAAGAAAAGAGAAATGCTACAAATGGTAGCAGATATGTCAACTTTCCAGATACCTGTGGGGGTACACAGCTAAATTAAGTGGAAAAAAGTTGGCTGAAAATGCACATGATGATAACATGCTATTCAATACTAATGATAACATTCACCTATTCAAAGCAATGCTATTAATAAAGCGATATGAAGGACTATGAGCTAGAAAATATTCCCAACTCTCATATAATGCAATAGTATAAATAATCTAATCATTCCTTTGTGTGGAAAAGATCTTCCATATTCTAGATCAGTAGGTTAACAACAGGTTAACAAACATTACAAGAGTCTTGACATCTTGCCTAAGATTTAGGGATTGATGTGATACTATTTACAATGAATATATCCACTTAGGTTAAGACCTGCCACACAAGAAATGACTGAAAAATAGCTTCAATTGAAGGGTAGCTTCTACTGTGGCAGGATCTATCCTGAGTGCCACTTGTATTAATTTTGATCATAAAAACCAGAACTTTTTTTTTTTTTTTGGTTTTTGGGCCACACCCGGCAGTGCTCAGGAGTTACTCCTGGCTGTCTGCTCAGAAATAGCTCCTGGCAGGCACGGGGGACCATATGGGACACCGGGATTCGAACCAACCACCTTTGGTCCTGGATCGGCTGCTTGCAAGGCAAACGCCGCTGTGCAATCCATCCGGGCCCACCAGTACATTTTAAGGTAGTTTAGACATATAGTAAGTTGTAGCCTTCTGAAATTGACAAAACTATTTATTGGGGTCAGGTATAGGGGTTAAGGAGTTTGCTTTACATGTAGTCAATCAGGATTTGATCCCTCTGTGGTCTCCTGAGCATCCTCAGGAGTGAATCCAGACTAAAAGAGTCAGGAATAAGGCCTAAGTGCAGCCAGTGATAGCCTCAAAACACAAAGCACAGAAAACAGAAACTTCTTAGCTTTCTTTGACACTAATTTCAGGTGGACCATAACAGATTTATTCCTAGAGAGATGCAAACATAGGAGAGAATGTAATTCTGGTAGATAAAAATTCCTTTTGGGAAGTTCTTGAAACATATGACATGGCCTCTCTGGACAGTAATTAATATTGATCCCTTTGTTCCTTTTAACTTGAATCTGTGGGTTAAAAGGTCACCACTATTGGTAAAGTGGCTTGTTTTTGGGAGCTCAGTCACTTGGGCATCACATATTATATTTAGAAGTGTGTGCTTTACTAGTCCTCTTCATAAGGACAATTTACTTTTCAGAGCTATAAAAATGAAAAAATAATGAAAAGTTAAGCTCAAACTGATAGTTGAGACTGGAGCGATAGTTTGGTAGGTAGGGCATTTCTCTTGACTATGACTGGCCCAGTTTTAATCTCTGGCATCAAATATGGTCCTACGAACCTACCAGGAATAATTCCTGAGAGAAGACCCAGGCATAACCCCTGAGCATTTTCAAAACAAAAACCAAACCCCCCTCCGAAAACAAACCCATGAGTTATAAGGACAGGTATAAGATTATTAAATATATACAAAATACATTTTAAAATTTCTTAATAAAAGGTAATATTGCTTATTTTATAGGGTACAGTCCAATGGAACTCTAGGGACAAGAGGGCCAAAAGAGTTACTGAAGGATGCCAGTGTGTGTGTGTGTGTGTGTGTGTGTGTGTGTGTGTGTGTGTGTGTGTGTGTGTGTTGATCTTGAGCTTCACTTGAGCTGTCTCCTTAGCTCCTGATAGTCTCCTGATAGCATAGCTAGCTATAGGGCATATGCCTTGCAAGCAGCTTATTCGAACAGACTGTGATTTGAATTCCAGTATCCCATATGGTCACCTGTGCCTGCCAGGAGCGACTTCTGAGTGCAAAGCCAGGAGTAAATAATAATGAGGTCTTGTTTAAGCAATAAATATAGAAACCCCCTCAAATAGACAAGAACATTGCTAGGTAAATTATGAAAGCAATACAAACACTGTATATAATAATGTGGTGACTACAGACTGTGGTAGGTAAAGAAAAATTATTATAAGAGAAATATTAAAGTTTGAATATGTCACAGTGGTCGGCAACCTTTTTTTTCAACTGAGCCAAATCTAGCCAAAACCACGATTGAAATTTGAGAGCCACACAGGGCGCGCACTGACAGAGGCTAGGAGCAGAGTTCTGACTCCTGGAGCAGCCGCCAGGCACACAGAAGAGCCAAATTGCGAGCTGCAGGTTGTCGACCACTGGTATGGGATTATTAATTTTAAGAAGGCATAGAGGAATTCATAAGATAAAGAAAACATGCAAGATGTTTCTTTTCTTTTTTGTTTTTTTGTCGGCCACACCCAGTGAGGTTTACGAGTTACTACTCGCTATGAGCTCAGAAATCACTACTGGCGTGGGGGACCACCATATGGGATGCCAGGGGATCGAACTGTGGTCTGTCCTACATTAGTGTGCACAGGCAGACGCCTTACTGCTTGTACCACCGCTCTGGCCCATTACTTCATTTTTATTGTCATGAAGGATACTCCAGGTCAGTGGTCGGCTTCCGCGACTCGCGAGCCACATGTGGCTCTTTACACTTTTAATTTGGCTCTTCTGTGGTTTTGGCAAGATTTGGCTCAGTTGAAAAAAAGATTGCCGGGGCCGGGCAGTGGCGCTAAAGGTAAGGTGCCTGCCTTGCCTGCGCTAGCCTTGGACGGACCGCGGTTCGATCCCCCGGTGTCCCATATGGTCCACCAAGCCAGGAGCAACTTCTGAGCACATAGCCAGGAGTAACCTCTGAGCATTACTGGGTGTGGCCCAAAAACCAAAAAAAAAAAAAAAAGAAAAAAAGATTGCCGACCACTGCTCCAGGTGGTACTTGGTGGTCCAGTAGGGCCACAGGTCTATAAATATAGCCATGTCCCTCATGAAAACAGCACATGTAAAAAAAAATTCTTTCCCCCAAAAGTGACTAAAAATGACATTAAAGTAGCAATAGGACCTTGCTTATCACAATTCTGACAGGACCCTGTTAACCCCAAGAACCCACAGTTTGATCTCTAATGTTATTCTCAATTGAAAAGACCAAGAAGTTCCAGAGAACAACTGTTTCCGCATCTGTATATGAGGTTAGGTCTACTATCCTAGTATTGTTATAAAGCAAGAATATTTATAAGGATGTCAGGGAAGTGTTAAAGAATGAAACAACAAAAACCCAACTTAGAAACTGAAAATAGTGATTATGTATGGGAGCAAAGTGAAGGGCAGAAATTCTGCAGGGACAGAAATATGTACCTAAAATATTATTGTCAACAATATGTAAACCACTATGATCAAAATAAAAATTAAATTAAAAAAAAAGAAATATTTTAGGTACATATTTACATAAAATCAGGGGGGATTTCCATCACCAATTTGTCCTCCCTACACCTCTGTTTTTGTCCTGCCTCCCATATGCTCTTCCCTCTCCCCTAGGGCTGCCAGAATATGTTGTTCCCTCTGTATCTAGCCTAATACTTAGTAGTCTTGCACCTGTTTGGTCCTGGTGCCTCCCTTATTTCCCCTTCTAACTGGGGGGCAGGACTAGCTAGTTCAATTTACGTGGTTTTGTTTGAAGAAGGGAATAGTAGTAAACTGGGGTAAAGGTCTAATACGCAGAAAATAAGCGGAATTCTTCTAAAGGGTCTCCTCCTCAGAGTGACGAAGGAGAAAAAGGTGAAACACTCCACCAGTACAAAAAGAAGTGTCAAGTGTCCAGTGAGGACTCCAACAATAATGCTAAGCACCACAAAAACAAAAACAAAAATAAAACAAAAACAAAAACAAAACAAAAAACGCCACGGTCTTGAGATAAGAAACATGGCAGAGCATATAATGAAAGAAAAGAAAAGAAAAGAAGTGTAAATGGGGGCAACTGCTTTAATAACCACACCAAAACAAAGAAATCAACCAAAAATAGATAGGTAAATATAATAATAATGATAATAAATGAAGATAAAAAATAATAATATATAAAGAGATAAATAATATTTTGTGTTTTGTTTCTTTCCCTCCTGCCTTGGCACAGTAAATATTGGGGTCATTCCAAAAGGAATTCACTTGGCCTAAGAGATATGGGGTTTCTCCGCCCTTGGAGTATATTGTCACGGGATCAACTATAGCCTCTGTTCAGGATCCTTTACTCTCCAGGTGGTGTTTTTGTGTTGTTTGGAAGACTTCTGTTCCATCCTAGGTGATACAATCAGACCTCTGTATCTATCAATCTCAGTATCTGCATAGTTCCAGGGATGGAACTTATGATGAAGTCAGTCTTTGTGGTTCTAGAAGTTTCGTTCCCTCAGTGTCATTTTAATCCAGCTTCTGTGGTTGGTGGTCTTGGTCTTGGCACCTAGGATAACGCCTTTCCTTGTGTTTCCAGAAGCCCCATTCTGTTACAGTTGTCTCTGCCAAACCTTTGGAACTGGGGATCATGATTGTTGTGCAGGTCATAGTTCAAACCCTAGACTAGGGCTTTTTTATTGGTCCCAAGATATATACAGTCTGGTCATGGTTCTAGTAGCCAGTCATCTGTAAATCGCAATCTTGGTTTTTGGACCTACCAACGGGTGACAAGTCTTCTGATTTTGACTTATTGATGGCTGGTGAGGTAGGATAACCTGTTCTTAGGTCATGTTGTTCCCATTTTCCTCGTTGTCAGGATATTGTATTAGAACTGGCACTCGTTGGTGTTCCAGTAGTATTAAGGTTGTCCCGGATGGGGTTTGTTTCCTGCAGTTGTTGTGAAGAACTGTGCTGTTTCTGTGACTGGGAACTAGGGTTCAAGGCTGGGCGGATGGGATCTAATCTCCTGAGGTCTAAGTTGATTCCACATGACATATTTTCAAGGTAGGAGTTATCCCTGTATTGTAAACAACTATGAGTTCCTATCTCTAATAGATAAGAGCTCTTTTTTTTATGCAAAATACACACATTTCTTAACTTCTCAAAAGGGAATGCAAGCAAAAATTAAAGACTATTGAGTCTAATTATTTTTTGTTTTGGTTTTTTTTGGGCCACACCCGGTGACGCTCAGGGGTTATTCCTGGCTATGCGCTCAGAAGTCGCTCCTGGCTTGGGGGACCATATGGGATGCCGGGGGATTGAACCGCAGTCCGTCCTAGGCTAGCGCAGGCAAGGCAGGCACCTTACCTCTAGTGCCACCACGCCGGCCCCATAGAAAAATAATTTAAGCAACATTTGAACCATCTCTTTATATACTAAGGATAAAAGGAACAGTAAAAAAATCTTAAACTTAACTTTATTTCAGTTTATTTATTCAATTTATTTATTTGTTGGTTTTGGGAACATGCCTAGCGATGCTCAGGAATTACTCCTGGCTCTGCAGTCAGGAGTTGCATTGCAATATTACTCTGTATTCAGGTATTACCTCGTGGTGCTCATATGGGATGCTGGAGATCGAATCTAGGTCAGCCTCATGCAAGGCAAGCACTCAGCCTACTGTATTCTCTCTTTAGGCCCTGACAGAGCAATTTAAAGTCTATTGTATAGGCTACATGTTGCAGGATAATTTTTATTAGGAAACAAGAAGTTCAACAGGAGACATAAGATATGCAAATGTAGGCTCAAATAACAGTTAAATTTGGGTACAGTTAAAATTTTTATTTTAAATTCAGTTTTAAATTTATACTTTGCAGCTTTGTTCATTGAATGGCCTAAAGATACCTAGCTGCAATTAAAACAAATTGATATTGCTCTTTATTGTAGATTGTATCTTTTCTTTTTGGGGGAAGGAGGTCACAACTGGTGGTGTTCAGGGGTTATTCCTGGCTCTGCACTCAGAAATTGCTTTTGGTTCAGGGGACCATGCGGGGTGCCAGGGATCGAATCCGCATCCATCCTAGATCAGCCATGTGCAAGGCAAATGCCCTACCACTGTGCTATCACTCTGGCCCCAGGATTGTATCTTTTCAACAAAATATGCTGACATCCTGGATTCCAGTATCTATGACTTTACTTAGAAATAGTCTTTGCAGATATAATAAGGTCAGATCTGATAAAGATAAGCCCTATGTCCGATATCTGATGTCCCTACAAAGAGAGATTTGAAGACATTGAGGGGAAAAGTGTTATGAAGACAGAGGTGGTGACTGGAGTTACACTTCTGCATGCCAAGAAAGGCAAGAACTACATAACAACCATAAATTAGAAAAGGCACAAAAGGAGTATTTCCTATTTAGTCTTTAAGGGAGGTTGTCCTTGTGAACACCTTGAGTTTCTAGCCATCAAAACAGTAAAACAATACTTTTATGTTTAGAGATACCAGTTTGTGATGTTATAGCTGCCCTAGGAAACTATCAGTTTGTGATGTTATAGCTGCCCTAGGAACTATCAGCCAATAATGATGTATCCAATAAAAATGGCTTCTTATTGGATCTAAGGCACAGAAAGTAGGTGAGGCTAAGTACTGGTAGGAATGTCGATTGTTTCAGCAAAATAATATGGACATTCCTCAAAAAATAGAACTGAGGGGGCCCGGAGAGATAGCACAGCGGCGTTTGCCTTGCAAGCGGCTGATCCAGGACCAAAGGTGGTTGGTTCGAATCCCAGTGTCCCATATGGTCCCCCATGCCTGCCAGGAGCTATTTCTGAGCAGACAGCCAGGAGTAACCCCTGAGCACCGCTGGGTGTGGCCCCCCCCCAAAAAAAAATAGAATTGAGTTTCCTTCCATTCACCTATCAATACTACCACTCCTGGGACTATAACCATAGGGGCCCCAAATAATGCAGAAAAGACATTTGCATTCCTGTGTTCATGGCAACACTATTCAGAATAGCCAGAATCTGTAAGCAACCCAAGTACCTGAGAACAGATGAGTGGATAAAGAAACTATGGTGCATCTACACAATGCAATACAATGCATCCCTTAGGGAAAAAAATGTAATAAAATTTGCTTATATATGGCTACGTAAAATGAATTAGAGGGAGATAGACAGAAATAAAATAGAACACACTTATTTGCGGGAGGGTCCATGATGGGAAATTTGTACAAAGAGACAGGGGAGTGATGCAGTTAGGATACAGGGATCACTGACAATGACAGTTGGAAATGATCGCTCTGGACATGACACCCTTTCAGAAATAGTATTGCAAATATAGTACCTAAAAGGAAAAGGGGAGAGAGAGGGGGAGAGAGAGAGAGAGAGAGAGAGAGAGAGAGAGAGAGAGAGAGAGAGAGAGAGAGAGAGAAAGAGAGAGAGAGAGAAAGAGAGAGAAGAAAGAGAAGAGAGAGGAGAGAGAGAGGAGAGGGGGAGGCAGGTCTGTCCTTGAAGTAGGTTGGAGTGGGTGGTGGACAGGAGGGAAACAGGAGGAAAACTGGGGACATCAGTGGTGAGAAGTGTACAATGAAGAAGAGATGGGGGGCCGGAGAGATGGCATGGAGGTAAGGTGTTTGCCTTTTATGCAGAAGGTCATTTGGTTCGAATCCCAGCATCCCATATGGTCCCCAAGCCTGCCAGGAGTGATTTCTGAGCATGGAGCTAGGAGTGACCCCTGAGCACTGCTGGGTGTGACCCAAAAACCAAAAACAAACAAACAAACAAAAAAAAAAAACCCCAAAAACAAACTACTTTATAACTATATCTCAGAATGATTCTATTATAAAAAAAGAAAGTAGGTGAGTCTGGGGTCTGAAAATTACTAATGATCTAGAAAATAAGGAAATTCTCTAAGACCTCTTAGAGATTAATGTAAAAATGAAGTTCACAATGATCAAAATTTGGACAATTTGAATATCACTGAGAATGATGATACTGGATAAATGCAAATTCACAAGTTTATTGCATTCACCTCTAAAATACATTTTCTGTTTACTACTAGAAAACTGTCACTATTGAAAAGTGCCCACTAAATCAATTCCCTATTCTGAATATTGATAATTGAAGGGAATATGTAGGGGCTGGAGAGATGCATAGCGGTAGGACATTTGCCTTGCATGTGGCCAACCTAGGAGGGACCCGGTTCAATACCCAGAACCTCATGTGGTTCCCCCAGCCTGGCAGAGGCAATTTCTGAGTGCAGAGCCAAGAGTGACCCCTGAGCACTGGCAAGTGTGGCCCAATAATCAATAAATCAATCAATAAAGTTTAAAATTAAAAAAGGAAATATGTATATTGACTTTTTAGGATAAATTACAGTTCATCTATAGGTGATGAATAAGGTTTTTATTTATATATTTTCCAATACTTAGCAGGTTATAGTGTATAAACAAGCAATTACAATATATATCATTATAATTTTAGTTAAGACTTATTTTTTAATGATTACTGTTTAGAATGCCTATATTTAGAACATTCTGTTAGATAATTTTTGTTAGAGACTAGAACCACCGTTTTAAATCCAGAAAGCCTCTATATGCTTTTAGTTACTTTAAATACATGATCTGGGCCGGAAAGATAGCATGGAGGTAAGGCATTTGCCTTTCATGCAGGAGGACATCGGTTCAAATCCCAGCGTCCCATATGGTCCCCTGTGCCTGCCAGGAGCAATTTCTGAGCCTGGAGCCAGGCATAACCCGAGTACAGCCAGGTGTGACCCAAAAACCACAAAAAAATAAAAAAAATAATAATAAATACATGATCTGAGGTGGGCAGATATTCAGATGTTTCCCTGGTGACTAAAAGTTACAGATGCATAAACCTGGAATTTGAAAATCACAGTTTCCTTGAGACAGACAAGTTCTTACATGATATGTAACATAAAAAATATTAATAGGGGACCACAGAAACAGCACAGCAGTAGGGCGTTTGCCTTGAACTCAGCTGATTCAAACAAACAGTGGTTCGAATCCTGGCATCCCATTTGGTCCCCGTGCCTGCCAAGAAAGACTTCTGAGTGCAGAACCAGGAGTAACCACTGAGTGCTGCTGGGTGTGACTCCCCCGCCCAAAAAAAGTAGTAATAATTACATCTTAAATTTTTTCACAAAATATAAGTGAAAGATGATTTACTGAATATTTTATGGAAAAATTCCAGTTATAAAGAGTAAAAGAAACCAGATGTTTCTGTAACTGCCACTGCCATTTGAAACACATAAGATAGAATAAAAATAAAATGTGCAAAGTCTGTAAGGAAACTTGGATGCATGCACATACAAATGAAACTACTCAAATGATAATACTCAAATACCCCAATGAAAAAGTATCAGATGTGCTGGGATATAGTTCAGTGGAAGACCACTTGTATGATATGTATGAGGTCATAATTTTATTTCCCAGTACTGGGGGGAAAAATTATCAGAAGATTTAAAAATTATTATATTTTTTCTTCTGTATCTCTGAGATATAACTATATTAATTAAGATGTTGTGAGTCCTTCCAAACAAACCTAAGCACAAATGCTCAAATATATTTTTATATAGGAATATCACAATATAGGAATTACACAAATTAGACTCAGTAAGTTTGGCACTCGTATTTTTTATTGATATGAAATTCTAGAGTGTAAAATAATTCTTTTAAATAATTAAATTTACTAAAATCAATAAAATATTTAGTGTGTATTATTTATAATTGTACAAACTGCCTCTCTTTTCTTAAAACAATGTAACTGGACCATCATTTTATGCATTGATGAATAAAAATCTGAGGTAAATTCCTTGAAGTAAAATTGCTCAAGCAATTTATGAATTAAACTTTTTGATATATAACAAATTATGCTCCATAAAGGGATCTCAGTAAATGAAAGTGCTTTTTCCATATTTTCACTAACCCTGTCATCTATCTTATTAAAGCTTGATATCTTTAAAGATCTGATATCATTTTAACTTGCATTTTTTAACAATGAGGACATTAGGTTTTAATTAAAAGCCATTAGGCAAGGGAATTCCCTTTCTAATTTCCCCAATACTTATTGTGCATAGGCAAAAAACAAACAAACAAACAAAACCCCACACCAACCCTCCTTCCTTTTCTTTCTTGTTGGTTTTGTTTTGGACTTGTTTTTTGTTGCTGTTGTGTTCTTTGTCACTGCTTGTTTTGTTTTTTTCTTCCTTTTTCCTTTTCTTCTTTTAAATCGGTATTTATAGCTTCTAGACAGATTCCTCCCAGCTTTCTTTTCTTATTTTTTTCCCCAGAGAACCACAGAACTTGAATTACCTTGTTCTGCCTCATAAATTGAGGAGGGGGGGAAAAAGTGGATGGTACCAGAGGCAAACAATAGCATGAACATAGAGTGGAAATAAAAAATGATCGGACCTAAATACCAAACCAAAAGTCAACTACAACAGAATCAAGATGCCCAATCTACAACAAGCTTTATACAGAGGGCCTGTTACACAAGCAACGCAGGGGGCAAAGGGAGAAGTATGGGATGCATGCTGGGAACAGGGGTGGAGGGAGGACAACACCGGTGGTAGGAATAACCCTAATTAACTGTTACTATGTACCTTAAATATAACCGTGAAAGACTTGTAATTCGTATCGTTCACAATAAAAATTATTAAAAAAAAAAAGCCTAGGGCGCTTGCCTTGCACGCGGCTGACCCAGGATGGACCTCGGTTCGATTCCCAGTGTTCAATATGGTCCCCCAAGCCAGGAGAGATTTCTAAGCCCTGAGCCTTACTGATGTGGCACAAACACCATTCCCCCCCCCCCCCCCACACACACACAAAACCCTAAGCCATTTGCTGGGGCTGGGAAGATGGCTCAATATATATGCACTGTATGAAGTAGTTTTGATCCCAAGCACTGCTGGGTGTGGTCTCCAAAAACAAATATTTAAGGTCATTTATATTTCTCTTTTCTTTTTAAAAAATATACTTACTTTACTTAAAGAACATGCATCACAAAGTTGACTGTAATGCATTTGTTTCCAAAGCTATTTTAAAAAAAAGAAAAAATAGTACGGGTTTTCCTTTGCTTGGCAGACATTTGGGGGCCTCCCCAGGCATCCCCTGACAGCTTGCCTCGGCTGAGGTGAGTGTTTGGGGGCCGGAGTTGCGGATCAGGCTGACTGCTGGACCCCTAGGCCCGGCAGACATTTTGGGACCTCCCCCAGCCTGCATCAACCTGGGAACTTTGACCTCATTCAGCATTAATCTCTTCAAGGCGTGTCTCGCTGGGGCGTGTGTTTTCTGTTGGAGTTGTGGATTGTGCTGGTTTCCTTTGCTTGGCAGACATTTGGGGGCCTCCCCAGGCATCCCCTGACGGCTTGCCTCGGCTGAGGTGAGTGTTTGGGGGCCGGAGTTGCGGATCAGGCTGACTGCTGGACCCCTAGGCCCGGCAGACATTTTGGGACCTCCCCCAGCCTGCATCAACCTGGGAACTTTGACCTCATTCAGCATTAATCTCTTCAAGGCGTGTCTCGCTGGGGCGTGTGTTTTCTGTTGGAGTTGTGGATTGTGCTGGTTTCCTTTGCTTGGCAGACACGCGGCCGCGCACTCCAACTCGCCAATGAGTACCACCACAACACGTAGAAAAACCCAAAGCGTAAGCGAGACAATGGGGAGACTACGCAAACCAACTTCAACCATAGAGAATGAAGATGGAAACTCTGATGACCCAACAACGACCAACTACCTAAGCAGTCTTTCAGAAATGGAGTTTAGAGACGAAATATGGAGGTTGCTAACAGATATCAAAGAAAGTATAAATCAGAGCACTAATAAAAATCAAGAGAATATGAAGATAGAAATCAGAAAACTCCAAACTGAAATATCAGATCAGATAACAGGTCTGAAAAACTCAGTAGACGAATTGAAGAACATAATGGATGAGCTTTCCAACAGGTTAACAGCAGCTGAGGATAGAATTAGTGCTTTAGAAGACGAGATGCATAACAACTTTACACAGCAGAAGAGATTGGAAAAAAGCCTCAAATCAAATGATCAGACAATGGAAAATTTACTCAAAGAATATGAGAAGATGAAAATAGAAGTCTTTGATAAGCTCAACAGAAACAACTTTAGAATCATTGGAGTTCCAGAGACCCAAGAAGAAAATCTTCAGGAAGAATCAATGGTTAAGAACATCATCACAGAGAAACTACCAGAGCTAAAGAAAACATGTGACCAAATCCTGCATGCCCGAAGAGTACCAGCTAAAAAAGACCCCAGTAGAAACACCCCAAGACACATCCTAGTCACCATGATGAAACCCACCGATAGAGATAGAATACTGCAAGCAGCAAGGTCGAAAAGGGAAATTACATTCCAGGGAGCATCCTTGAAATTTACAGCAGACCTGTCACCAGAAACACTCAAGGCCAGAAGGCAGTGGTGGGACGTAGTGGCAAAACTCAATGAAATAAATGCTTCGCCAAGAATATTGCACCCAGCAAAACTAAGTTTCAGGTTTGACGGATGTATACACGGCTTCACAGATAAACAACAGCTCAAAATCTTTGCAGACTCAAAACCAGCCTTAAAAGAAAAACTGAAAGATCTACTCTAAAAACAAGACAGAACAAAAAACACACCAAACTTCTACACAAAGATGGCAATAAATCCCATGACAATTATTTCTCTCAATGTCAATGGACTAAATGCACCAGTTAAGAGGCACAGAGTGGCGAAATGGATCAAAAAACTGAAGCCAACCTTCTGCTGTCTACAAGAAACACACCTGAATAGTCAGAATAAACATAGACTCAAAATCAAAGGCTGGAGGAAAATCATTCAAGCAAACAACACCCTTAAAAAAGCAGGGGTGGCCATACTAATATCAGATGACACAAACTTTATACTCAGAAAAGTTGTAAGGGACAAAGATGGATATTATGTACTAATCAAGGGATTTGTACAGCAAGAAGAAATCACTCTCCTAAACATATACGCACCGAATGAGGGTCCAGCAAAGTATTTAATACAATTGTTGACAAATCTGAAGAAGGATATCAATAATAACACAATAATTGTGGGAGACCTCAACACAGGTTTGTCAACACTTGATAGGTCAACCAAATGGAAACCCAACAAAAATATACTAGACCTGCAAAGAGAAATGGATGAAAGAGGCCTAGTAGATATATATAGGGCACTCTATCCTCAGAAACCTGGATACACATTCTTTTCCAATGTACATGGATCATTCTCCAGGATAGATCATGTGCTGGCACATAAAACATACCTCCATAAAATAACAAAGATAGACATTTTGCAGGCTGCCTTTGCTGACCACAAGGCTCTGAAGTTAGATGTGAACTGCAAAGGGACACAGAAGAAAAAATTTAACACCTGGAAGTTAAACAGCCTCATACTCAATAACCAGTGGGTCCGAGATGAAATCAAGGAGGAAATAAAAAGGTTCCTGGAAACAAATGACAATAAAGACACAAACTATCAGAACTTATGGGACACAACAAAAGCAGTACTGAGAGGAAAATTTATAGCTTTGCAAGCACACATCAGGAAGGAAGAAGGAGCTTACCTGAGTAGCTTAATGACACAGCTAATAGAACTAGAAAGTGCTCAACAAAAGGACCCAAAAATAGGGAGACAGAAGGAAATAACAAAGCTGAGAGCAGAAATCAACAAAGTGGAAACCCAAAAAACAATCCGAAAGATCAACGAAAGCAGAAGTTGGTTCTTTGAAAAAATAAACAAGATTGATAGACCATTGGCAAAACTCACAAAGCAAAAGAAAGAGAGAAACTTGATAACGCGTATTAGAAATGAAAAGGGGGAGATCACTACAGATACTACAGAGATTCAAAGGGTATTCAGAGAATACTTTGAGAAACTCTATGCCACTAAATATGAGAACCTGGAAGAAATGGATAAATTTCTGAACTCATATAACCTTCCACGGTTGAATAAAGAAGAGGTAGCATATCTAAACACCCCCATCACTATTGAGGAAATTAAAACTGTAATCAAAAATTTACCCAAAAACAAAAGCCCAGGCCCTGATGGATTCACGAATGAATTCTTTCAAACCTTTCAAGAGGAACTACTACCAATTCTGGCCAGACTCTTTTATGAAATCGAAAAAACAGGAATACTTCCAAATAGCTTTTATGAAGCCAACATCACCTTAATACCAAAACCTGATAGAGATGCTGCCAAAAAAGAAAATTACAGACCAATATCCCTGATGAACACAGATGCAAAGATCCTCAACAAAATCCTGGCGAACAGGATCCAGTGCCTCATCAAGAAGATCATTCACTTTGATCAAGTAGGTTTCATCCCAGGAATGCAAGGATGGTTTAACATCCGTAAATCTATCAATATAATACACAACATAAACAACAACAAAAATAAAAATCACATGGTCATATCAATAGATGCAGAAAAAGCATTTGATAAGGTTCAACACCCATTCTTGATGAAAACTCTCAGCAAGATAGGAATAAAAGGAACCTTTCTCAATATAGTCAAAGCCATCTACCAGAAGCCAGTGGCAAATATTATCCTCAATGGAGAAAAACTAAAATCCTTTCCTCTAAATTCTGGTACAAGACAAGGCTGTCCTCTCTCACCACTCCTATTCAACATAGCACTGGAAGTACTTGCTATAGCGATTAAGCAAGAAAAAGATATCAAGGGAATCCAGATAGGAAAGGAAGAAGTCAAGCTCTCACTGTTTGCAGATGACATGATACTCTACTTAGAAAACCCTAAAGACTCTACCAAAAAGCTTCTAGAAATAATAGATTTGTATAGCAAAGTGGCAGGATACAAAATTAACACACAAAAATCAATGGCCTTTTTATACACTAATAATGATAGGGAAGAAATGGACATTAAGAGAACAATCCCATTCACATTAGTTCCACACAAACTCAAATATCTTGGAGTCAACCTGACTAAAGATGTGAAGGATCTATACAAAGAAAACTACAAAACACTGCTCCAAGGAATAAGAGAGGACACGCGGAAATGGAAACACATACCATGCTCATGGATTGGCAGGATCAACATCATTAAAATGGCAATACTTCCAAAAGCATTGTACAGATTTAACGCGATTCCTCTAAAGATACCCATGACATTTTTCAAAGAAGTGGATCAAATACTTCTGAAATTCATCTGGAACAACAAACAACCTCGAATAGCTAAAGCACTCCTTGGGAAAAGGAATATGGGAGGCATTACTTTCCCCAATTTTAAGTTGTATTACAAAGCAACAGTTATAAAAACAGCATGGTATTGGAATAAAAACAGACCCTCAGATCAGTGGAATAGGCTTGAGTACTCAGAGAAGGTTCCTCAGACATATAACCACCTTGTTTTTGATAAAGGAGCAAGAAATCCTAAATGGAGCAGGGAAAGCCTATTCAACAAGTGGTGTTGGCACAACTGGTTAACCACTTGCAAAAAAGCGAACTCAGACCCCCAACTAACACCATATACAAAGGTAAAATCCAAATGGATTAAAGACCTTGATATCAGAACTGAAACTATAAGGTATATAGAACAACATGTAGGTGAAACACTCCAGGACATTGAGACTAAAGGCATCTTCAAGGAGGAGACAGCACTTTCCAAGCAAGTGGAAGCAGAGATAAACAGATGGGACTATATTAAGCTGAAAAGCTTCTGCATCTCAAAGGAAATATTGCCCAGAATACAAAGGCCACCCACTGAGTGGGAGAAATTATTCACCCAATACACATCAGATAAAGGGCTAATATCCAAAATTTACAAGGTACTGACAGAACTATACAAGAAAAAAACAACTAACCCCATCAAAAAATGGGGAGAAGAAATGAACAGACACTTTGAAAAAGAAGAAAGGCAAATGGCCAAAAGGCACATGAAAAGATGTTCAACATCACTAATCGTCAGGGAGATGCAAATCAAAACTACTATGAGGTACCACCTCACGCCACTGAGATTGGCACACATCACAAAAAAGGAAAACAAGCAGTGCTGGCAGGGATGTGGAGAGAAAGGAACTCTTTTTCACTGCTGGTGGGAATGCCGTCTAGTACAACCTTTATGGAAAGCGATATGGAGATTCCTTCACAAACTGGAAATTGAGCTTCCATACGATCCAGCTATACCACTCCTAGGAATATACCCAAGAAACACAAAAATACAATACAAAAAACCCTTCCTTACTCCTATATTCATTGCAGCGCTATTTACAATAGCCAGACTCTGGAAACAACCAAGATGCCCTTCAACAGATGAGTGGCTGAAGAAACTGTGGTACATATACACAATGGAATACTATGCAGCCATCAGGAGAGATGAAGTCATGAAATTTTCCAATACATGGATGTACATGGAATCTATTATGCTGAGTGAAGTAAGTCAGAGGGAGAGAGAAAGACGCAGAATGGTTTCACTCATCTATGGGCTTTAAGAAAAATGAAGGACATTTTTAACAGTATCTCAGAGACAAGAGAGATGAGGGCTGGTAGGTGCAGCTCAGGACATGCAGCTCATCACATAGAGTGATGAGTGCAGTTGCAGAGATGACTACACTGAAAACTATCATAAAATGTGAATGAATGAGAGAAGTAGAAAGCCTGTCTCGAGTACAGGTGTAGGGGGGTGGGGAGGAGGGAGATCTGGGAAATTGGTGGTGGGAATGTTGCACCGGTGAAGGGGGGTGCTCTTTACATGACTGTAATCATACAACTATAATCATGTTTGTAATCACGGTGTTTAAATAAAGATAAATAAATAAATAAATAAATAAATAACTACACTAACAAAAAAAAATAGTACAGTGACAAATTTCTGAAAATTATTTTTATCTCTAATGGGTCATTAAGATGTTGGTAGAGGGTTTAGTAGCTCTTGTTTCTAGCTTACCATTCTGTTATTTTATTTGAACATTAAGTGACCTCAGCTACACATTGGTATGTTCCTATGGGAATGACAGCATCAAACAAATGAAGTTGCTCAGGAATTTAAAGCACTATTACTAATACTGTGGCTTTTGTGGGGTGTAGTTACAATTGCCAGGTCTCTGGAAGTATGAGAATGCAAGAAGTTCAGAGGTAGGGCACCCACACTCACTCCAAAAAAAAAAACCCTGGTGATATCAACCTAAATACTGGCAAACCTGGAGTTTGGTCAGATTAGTGTCTCTGCAGTGAATTGTAGAGGAGAGGTGAAGAAAGGTCATAGATAGAAGTAATGATTATGGATGATGGATGCAGCAGGCATGACTTTGGCAGGCTAGGGGGGGTTGGCCAGCCCTCTCCTACAAGAATGCCAGCTTCCAGCGGCATGGCTGTTGTATCCATGATTTTCCACAGATTGGTTTACATCTCTTTAAAGAAACGAGTGAGTCTACAGAGCTGGCCCAGAGCAAGCATGGTGACTGTATTTGTGGGTTTCTTTTCTTTTGAACAATAACCATTGCTCATTTTTTACTGTGTATCATTTTTTGTTTGTTTGCTTGTTTGTTTGGTTTTGGGGCTACACTAGTGATGCTCAGGAGTTACTCTTGGCTCTGAACTCAGAAATTATTCCTGATGGAGCTCAGGGGACTAAATGGGATGCTGCGAACTAAACCCGGGTCAGTCTCTTTACCTACTGTACTCTTATTCTCGTCCCCTATTGTGTGTCACTTAAAAAAAAATTGATGTGTAGAACTCTTCAGAGACTGATATTCCTGATCATATGCTTGGCAAAAATGTTTCCTAAATATTTCATCTTATTTATGATGTACGTATGCTTTGCTTGTTACCATTCAAAATTTAGTTAAACTTAAGAATCCCTTTTTCTATGGTGCTAATTTGCATCATCTTTAGAAATTTCTTCCCTAATGTACCTAAATAGAGTCGCTCAATCTTCTATCCAGACCTTTTATTCTTTTAGGGACTACACTTTAAGGGGCAGTGGGCCAGTAGTCTGAGTTGAAATGTAAAGTGCTGGGGAAACTCAGGCTCTCACACTTATTTGAAACGCCTTGGATAACTTTGTTGGCTACACAAAATTTTCTATGTTTATTTTTTAAAATTTTGGATCACACCAATTAGGATTGGGTTGGGGGAACTACACCTGACTTGGTGTCCAGGTTAAGTCCCAGCAATGCTTGCGAAGAACATGTGGTGCCAAAGATTGAACTCTAGATTCCTACTTGCAAGGTATATACTCCAGTCCTTGAACTATCTTCCCAGCCTCAGAGGATTTTTTTAAAAATTAAAATAATCAAGCATATTATGTATATTTCTCAACCTGTAGATACCACATTAAATAACAACAGCAGAGGGGCAGGAGAGATAGCATGGAGGTAGGGCATTTGCCTTGCATGAAGAAAGATAATGGTTCGAATCCTGGAACCCCATATGGTACCCTGAGCCTGCCAGGAGTGATTTCTGAGCATAAGCAGGAGTAACCCCTGAGCGTTGCAGGGTGTGACCCAAAAGCCAAATAATAATAATAATAATAATAAAAATAATAACAATAACAACAACAGTAGAAAAGTATCATTTTATACTACTTATATGACAAAAAGCTTTAAAGTTTCACCAGAAAATTTTTTTTTGACTAAAATAAAAGGATGTCTGCAATATAAAGAATCTAATGAACTAAGAATAAACAGTAGGTTTAATAAAATATTTTTTTCTATAAACTTTAATTATGTGTAGTTTTAAAAACCTATTTTAAAACATTAAACTAGCCTGTATTCCTGAACTCTAATTTTGCTTTTAATAAACATTTCTGCTTTCTGTTTTGAATTGTTTTCTTTTAATATACTGTACACTGCTGAAACTGAGTAGTAATTGATTTCTTTTTTATTAAACGAACTTTGATAAACAAGGTAAATATTGAACTTACTTGAACGATGGTGGAGATCAATTCCAGGTCTCACACACAGAATATTTTTATTATTATATACAGAAATGTGTATAAAATTTTTATGTGTTTTTTCAGTCTTTCAGTGGAAAGTTCTCTCTGTGTTTAAACAAAAAGTCCTCTCTCTGTTTTGTGTTTAGATGGTATTGGTAATTACATTTTCTTTAGTAAACATCTTTTTTTTTTTCAGAGGGGAGTGCAGCGGCTTGAAGGATGGGCTTTATACATGAAGAGCATGTGTTTTACAGGGGTTGGAGAGATAGTATAGCAAGTAAGGGGCATGATTTGCACAGGATAACCTGAGTTCAATCCCTGGTACCTTCTGTGGTCTTCCAAGTCAGCCAGGAGTGATCCCTGCGTGTAGAGTCAGGGCGAAGCACTGAATGTGCACACACCGGGTTTGCCCCCCTCTTCCCAAAAAGGAACATGTGTTTCACAACAAATTAAATTCCTAGCCCTCAAATCACTTTCACGAAGACAGGTACATTTCACCAAATGGTAAATTATTTTTTAATTAATTAATTAATTTTTTTACCAAATGGTAATTTATTTATTTATTTTTGTTTTTTGGGCCACACCCAGTGGTACTCAGGGGTTACTCCTGGCTGTCTGCTCAGAAATAGCTCCTGGCAGGCACGGGGACCATATGGGACACCAGGATTTGAACCAACCACCTTATTATTAAGTTACAAGAGAACTAAAGTATTATTATTTGTTGTAATTCATCTTTCTCTAGATAAGGATCAAGACCAGAGAGGTAAAGTGATTTGCCAAAGATCACTGATCTCTAACTAAGCAAGACCCTGCATGAATGGATAACTGATAGTTTTCTTCCCTTTGCTATTTAATAATAAGGAATATGCTGCATAAGAGTAAATATAAACTGCATTTTAAAATTAAATTATGAGAAAAACATTCAGGTAATTACAATAAAAAGCTACATGAACCTATTTAAAATGAAAAAACAACTATATAGGAGCCATACCTGTAATTTTGATATTACAAGGAATGCCAAGTGGAGCTTCTCCCACAGTTCCAGTAGTCCCACCCCATCTGCATGTACACCCTAAGTCAAGTTTCTGTTGCATAAACTGAAAACAAGACAGAACAAAAATGGTGGTTTTAGCACTTCCTTATTTGCTGGTAAAAAAGAAATTCACATGCATATGACAGAGATAATGTTTATTTACTTCATGGCCTTTCTGCTTACCTTTCCACCCCTCTATTTAAGATGACTGTCTTGTTGTATTTGTACTATTTTATAGAGTTGATATCTAATAAATCTCTGTACAAAAGAATTTTATAAAAAAAACCCCAATAGTTCAAATGTCAATTAAAATAAGGCAAATTTCCATTTTCTACCTGTTCCATGATGATTTGGAAGCTATAGAGTCTGATCAGTCCCGAGCTGTAAATCACAATCAGTATTCCATGAGACAGGGAAGCATCTGTAACATTCCCGAAAATCTGAAGGGAAAGTTAGATGTCACCTGAGGAAAGACCAGAAGGCCAATCCTCTCAGTGTTCAAAGTTGTTCATGCATTTGTTTTCTATTCAGGTCACCCTGCCACCTAGCATTATGATTTAGAAACTTGAGGCTAACGTTTTATTAGGGGTGAGCACTAGGCAGTGGAGTTTCAGAATAGAACACCAATGGAAGCGCTGACTATAACCTTCAAAATAATGCAACAGGAATATTTGCTACATTCATTTACTTCATAGTTTTGTTTGTTTGGGGGCCATTCCTAGCGATACTGAGGAACTGCTCCTGGTTCTGCACTCAGGAATTACTCCTGGTAGTGCTTGGAAGCAGTGTTTAGGATGCTGGAGATCAAACCTAGATCAACTGCATGCAAGGCAAGTGCCCTACTGGCTGAACTATCACTCCAGCTCTCTAACTTCATAATTTTATCGATATATTTTTAATAACAAAGACATAAACTCACCTAGGCATAAACTGAATCCATTTCATTTTAAATGAGTATTTATTGTACCATGCATATTTTTCAAGGTCATATTATTTATTGCAGGATATAATTCATAAACTTTTTTTAGCTAATTAGAAGTGGGACGGATTGAATTTATGCAAGCCAATTCCAGAACTTCATCATTACTTTGTTATTTAGACCTTTAATACTATATTGATTATTTTAGTCATATAGAAAACCCAAACATTTTAAAGACTAAATATCTACAAAGTTTTTTAACCTAACTGATCCTGAGTAAGATTGGTTCATTGTTTCCCTTCTATTTTTATTCTATGTACTAGATCCTGTCATGATTTTCCATAGAACTCTGATTTATTGGTTTTGTGTCTATTGAAATATTTAAGTACAACCAACACAGACAAATACTCTAACAATAAAAAAACAACTAACAATTATATAGAAAAGTTTCTATTTTTATTCGATACATTAGTGTAAGGTATAATACCTCAATATACAGTGAAAGGTATTTTCAGAGACTGGTACCTGAACAGTTTTATTATTCATGATATGTAAAGATACATTGCAACTCCAAATAACCAAAATCAAAACCAAATTCCTCAAAGGATTATCTAGGTCAATGGTCCTCAAACTACGGCCCGCGGGCCACATACTGTATTTATTCCCATTTTGTTGCTTCACTTCTAAATAAGATATATGCAGTGTGAATAGAAATTTGTTCATAATTTTTGTTTTTACTATAATCTGGCCCTCCAACAGTCTGAAGGACAGTGAACTGGCCCCCTGTTTAAAAAGTTTGAAGACCCCTGATAGGTACTAGAAATTATAGGACATCTGAGAAAAAGAAACTGAGCTAAAGAGCTCAAAGGGCTGGAACAAATTCTTGCATGTGCTAGGGCCCAATCTCAATCCCTGGCATCACATGTTAGATTAGTCCTGGTGGCCCCTAGCCCTGCTGGGCCCAACAAGCACCTAAACACTGGGACCAGGTACTGAGTCTTCAGGCCCACATAGCAGTGGTAAGTCTCAGTAGGAATGATCCCTAGGTCCCCTAAGCACTGTTTGGGAGGTCATACTTTCCCCCAAAACAATGAGAAGCACATTCTAATTGCTAAATGTGCAATCCTGCCATATACTGCAACAAGTACACACAACTACTTAATCTACAAATACAAAGAGAACTCATGAGTTAAATTCATTAGCTGAGTTTTATTAGATTTTGATTTGCTTTGATCTGATTATAGCTCATAACTTTTTATTCACTGATCTTCACAGAACTTATTCAGAAATAATATCGTGTCAAATAGTGAATGATATAGTAGCTATTTAAAATTTTAGCTTATACTTTAGGGTCAAATCTATGTTTAAATTCTTCCATTTATTATATCTTCAGGATTTTGCTTTTCTGCTAAGTTGCTATACAATTTAAACTACAATGTTATACAAAATACTTGACACAAAATAATTACCACATAACTAGTATTATTCTTTATTTTTATTCAATTTATTAATTTAAAAGCATAAGAAATTAAAAACATAAAATATTATAATGAATATTATTAAATTCTCAAGAGCTATCCTCTGTAATACATCAGGCACTTAAACACTAGTAGAATTGTCAAAGAAAGAATCAAGTTACCTAAAATAAATAGCATTTTAATAAGAAAGTTATGGGACTATTGATTCTTTCATTCAAATAAGTAATCTCTTTGGGTGGGGTGGGGAGGAGGGAGATTTGGGACATTGGTGATGGGAATGTTGCACTGGTGAAGGAGTTGTTCTTTACATGACTGAAATCCAACTACAATCATACTTGTAATCAAGGTGTTTAAATAAAGATATTAATAATATTAAAAGAAATCTCTTTGGGGCTGGAGTGATAGCACAGCGGTAGGAAGTTAGCCTTGCATGCAGATGACCCAGGTTCAATTCCCAGCATCCCATATGGATACTGGAGCCTGCCAGGAGCAATTTCTGAGCACAGAGCCAAAAGTAACTTCTGAGCGTTGCCAGGTATGGCCCCAAAACCAAAAAAAAAAAAAAAAAAAAAATTCTTTTCCTTCTCTTCATATAATCCACAGATCAAGAAGCAACAAGCAATCAACCCAAAACTGCATGAATTGGAAAATTTATATACTAATTAAATATACTTATTTATATATACACTAAAACAACTTTTAGATCTATTCCTTGCAATTAAAATGAGGCATTCTGTTTCAGCTTTCACCTTTTCTTAATCATTTTAACAAGTTCTAGAATATTCACCTTAAAAAAATACCTTGCTCATTTTATAATTTTATAAAATCAAGACTTGTTAATAACCATAGGTGTTCAACAATACCCATGTGAGAGTCAGAAAAACATGTAAAAAGATGAAGGGATAATTAGGCTCCCTTCCCACTTCAAATGTTCTCATGAATTTTAAGATAAAATAAACTAGGTCAGCAAGTTTTTTAGTCAAGGGAGCACTTCCAGTCAAGATGCCTAATAAGAAAATAATTAAGTAATGGTATTATATCTTAGTACAAAATATTAATATTGCAATTAAATAAAAAATGAGTTCCTACCTTTTTGTTGATCTCCAGAATCCCTATGAGTGAAAAAGGAAGAACACGAAATACTGCAAGGTACAGCAAAACAGGCTGCTGAATTCCTGCCTAGAGGGAAAAATAAAAATCCCAATCAGCTCTTAAGCATACTTAGGGGGACTGGAGCAATGGTACGGTGAGTAGGGCATTTGCCTACTTTCCATGCCTGGTTTCAAGCCCTGGTATCCCATATGGACAGCTGAGCACTGCAGGAGTAATTCCTGAGTACAGAGCCAGGGGTAACCTTCGAGCAACCTGGGTGTAGTCCCCAAATCAAATAAATCAAAGCTTATTTCAGAAACATTCAGTTTTCATGAGCTGAAAACATCCATTTGTCCTAGCATGTAGTTACATGTTTCAGGAAGTATAAAAGTAGAATGAAACATAAGTTATGAGCTAGTCAAGTTCAAAGCAAACCATAATTATCCAATGAAACATGAAAACATTCATCTTGGGTTGGGAGACAGCACAAAAGAATAGATAGAGCACATAGTTGGCATGCAGGAGCCCTGAATTTGATTACCAGCATGAGCATTGATCCCAAGAACCATCAGGTGTGACCTTCTCCAAAAAACTATTCACCAATGCCACATAGTTACACAAGGGCATACATATTCAAAATATACCCAGGGGTAGGGGAGATGACTCAAGTGGTATGAAATATACCTAGCATATGCAAGGTACTGAGTTTAATTCCTGATTACACAGGGCCCTGGTAGCCTCTAACAACATAGTATGAACAACAGTGAATCTGATCCACATTTTTAAAAATATATGCTATTGGTTCACTAAACAATAATCCTTTTTGGTTAGAGATATAGTAGATCAGATAAGGTGCTTGTCTTGCACATAGCCGACCTAGATTTAATCCCTAGGACCATATATGCTACCTGAAGTAGGAGTGATTTCCTAAATTAAGAGCCAGGAGTAAGCCCATTTTGGAAAATGTTAAATTTTACTATATTCTATTATAACATAATTGTAAATTGGAATTCTAACACTAAATTCTCTAAAAAAAAAAAAACAAAAAAAAACAACAAAAAAAATAAACCCATATAGTTATCAAGGTCTTATTTGAAAGTAGTATTATACAGCATATAGTAAATGAGAAAAAAAAAAAACCACAACTAAAGCTGGAGAGTGAAATTTCTTTTTGGGGGAGGGGTGATTTGGGCCATACCTAGTGGTGCTCAGGGGTTACTCCTGGCTCTACACTCAGAAATTGCTCCTGGCAGGTTCAGGGGACCATATGGGATGCTGGATTTTGAACCTGGGTCAGTCCTGGGTTGGCTGAGTGCAGGGCTATCGCTTTGGCCCCTACAGAGTGATTTTTCTTCTTGAAAGCAATAGCTTTCATACTGTGAAGAACTAGTAAGGGGTTTTTTTTTTTTTCATTTCTTTTATTTTGTAAATTTGAAATAATCTATTATTATGCTTCCTTAGAGTGGTTTAGGAAATTTTCTTAAATTTGTGGTAGGCAAATTTTATAGCATGTTTCAGAAAAGAAATATTTTTAGTTATTTCATGTTATTAAAATTCCTATAGCAACACATTTTATATATTTTAGGTCACACCTGAAGACATTTTGGAATAACTCCTGAAGCAGTGCTCACAGTGCTGGGAATTGAATCTGGAGTTCCCATACAAAAAGCAAGCATTTCAGTCCTTTGAACTATCTCCTTAATATATACTACTAATTTGTAAAGACATCTACCTGCCGGGCCATCATTGAGTTTTTGTTTTGAGCTGATTTGATTGCAATGACTTCTTGAGGAGTGTCCCAACTCAAGTATCTTTTAAAAGAATAAAAAGAATTTTATTCATTAGGGTTAGTTCTTTTTAACTTAAAATTAAAAGAATAAATATGTTATAAGTGACTTCTATCATTTAAATTATAAGTAAAGATTTTGTTTGTTTGTGCTACTTCTCCAGCCCCAAAGATTTGTTTTTAAAACAAATTACAACATATTTTCCATTCAGATTCTTATGTATCTAAAATATATATTGTACATATCTAAAATATATATACAATTTTATCATCCTAGGGCCTTTTGTGTTTCAACTAAAGTTTAAAAAATTTACAATCCCCCAAAAATAAAAAATTTATAATCCCAAACTGATCATACTAATACTATCCCAAATGGAAATTATCAACATTTTTTTTTTTTTTTTTTGGTTTTTGGATCACACCCAGCAGTGCTCAGTAGTCACTCCTGGCTCCATGCTCAGAAATCACTCCTGGCAGGCACGGGGGACCATATGGGATGCTGGGATTTGAACCAATGACCTTCTGCATGAAAGGCAAATGCCTTACCTCCATGCTATCTCTCAACATTTTTAATTGTGATTTTTGTATTTTGCATGTACACTTTGACTTCAAAATTCTATTTCTAATTTATAAAATGAACAGTAAAAATAAAGAGGCTTAGCTTGTATGAGAGATAACTGAAATAGACTCGTCTGCAGGAACATCTATCTGTGTGTATATCCCCATCTAAAATATTATTGGTGGAAAAGAGACAACAGAAATTAAGTTTGTCTACTATTAACGAGCATATAATTACTTATGAGGCATACAAGGAACATTATAAAGAATCTCTATTTTTGGGCCCGGAGAGATAGCACAGCGGCGTTTGCCTTGCAAGCAGCCAATCCAGGACCAAAGGTGGTTGGTTCGAATCCCGGTGTCCCATATGGTCCCCCGTGCCTGCCAGGAGCTATTTCTGAGCAGACAGCCAGGAGTAACTCCTGAGCACCACTGGGCGTGGCCAAAAAAAAAAAAAAAAGAATCTTTATTTAAAAAAAAAAAGAATCTATTTTAAAACATAATCCTGAGGGGAGAAAAAATATACACTGAGATTCAGGCATACAATCGAAAAATTTAAAAATAGCTTGATTCCTGTAATAAAACCTTAAATAATAAAGTCATGGTTAATACCTGAATTTGCAATATGAAGCAAGATATATTTTCTCAAGGACTTTTCCCGTTGTTGCTGATATACGAAGTAGCCAATTGTGGGCAGTCAATGCTATAAGTGAGGATTTATAATCTGATGAATTAGGCAGCATTTCCCCCTAAAAAATTGACATGTGAAAATTAAATTGTTTTGCCATGAATTTGTTGTAATCAGTATTGAAAGGAAATAACCATTGCATAATCAAATAAGCCAACCAAAGAGGAAATGAAATGTGCAAATAAAGAAGTAGGACAAGAGGGGCCAAAGTGATACACAGTGTAGGGTGTTTGCAATGCATGTGGCTTACTCAGGATAGACCCAGGTTCGATCCTGACATCTAATAAGTTCTCCCGAGCCTGCCAGGAGCGATTTCTGAGGGAGAACCGGGAATAACCCCTGAGCACTGCTGGATGTGGCCCCAAAATCAAAAACCAAAAAAACAATCAAACAAAAAGAATTAAGACAAGGTTAAGAGAGTGGGGGGGGTGGGGTCCCGGAGAGATAGCATGGAAATAGGGCGTTTGCCTTTCATGTAGATTAGAAGGATGGTGGTTCGAATCCCGGAATCCCATATGATCCCCCTAGCCTACCAGTAGCGATTTCTGAGCATAGAGCCAGTAGTAATCCCAGAGCGCTGCCGGATGTGACTTACAAAAAAAAAAAAAAAAAAAAAAGATTAAGAGAGTGGGTAATTATTTTCATCATAAATTGATCGAGTCTATATAAAATATTTAAATAGTATATAAAGCATTTGCATAGTACTTAAATCATTCTTATTACTTATCAATAAGTATTCAATCACTGTTAGAAAATTACCATAACAAAAGCAATCAATATACTATTACTTATGATACTGCTGGGACAGGAATAACAGTTCTTAGAACCAAGTATAATGGCTAAGTAATTTGGAGTCAAGAAGTAGAACAAATGTTTCTATAAGATTTGATTTCCTTCAAAGAGAAGTCAAAATGGCAAAAGTTGCAAATCAATCCTACTATTCCCTTTTTCAACTCCAAATGAAAGGCCAAAAATCTAAAAAAAAAAAAGAAAAAGAAAAAAGATAGAAAATCCAAAATCTGGAATCAAGACAGTTTAAGAACAGAAGAAGAATTTGGTCACCAACAAATTTTTCCTCCCTATAAAAAGACAGTAGCTTTGGTAAACCTATCACTAAGGAATTACCACAAGGTGGAAGTCTTATGCAGGAAGAAAATGAGAATAAGAATTCTACTTTGATTTGTGGAGCAAAAATGGAAGTTTTAAGAGAAATATTAAGAATAGAGATATGAATTTGATGCAGTATTTTCTTAGACTGTTAATCAAGAGAAAAGAATGAAAAAATGTTTATTTTATTTTACATAAATTCCAAAAGAATTGTCTCATCTTTCAAATGTTAGGAAAGAAATTCATTTGTGGGAGAAATAGTAGTGTTTTTTGTGTTGTATTTATTTTTTGTGTAAGTATATGTTTTTAGGCTTATTTGTATATTAAATTTGCAGGCAATAATACAAATAGGATAAAAAGTATAATCTAGAGAAATGCAAAATAAAAAATGTTCTATTTATACTTTGCCTATTATAAAATTAACATATTTAAGTTTTGAGCTCTTTTCCTAAATTGAAAATTGTAATTCACATATAGTTTTAGAAAAAGAGGGAGCTATTTTATTTACTTACTTGTTTTTGGGCCTCTCAGCAGTGCTCAAATTACAACTGACTGCACTAGGGATCACTTCTAGCAGTGCTGGGGACCATATATGATGTCTGGGATTGAACCTGGGTCTGCTGTGCAAGGAAAGTGCCCTACATGTTGTACTATCATTTCACACCAGAAGAATGCTATTTTAAGTGAAATTTCACATCAGTATTTTAATGTACCTAATGTAAGTAAACATTTCTTAGTTTTTCTTAATGAAAAATATTGGTTTACTTCAAGGACAAAACACTTAAGAAGTGAAAATAGAAATTAGATTACTAGAAACATTTCTGTAGGATTTCTCTAAGTTTTAGGCATCTTCAAAACTTTCCTCAGTTAAGAAATCTGTTATCTTCCTCCCTCTAGCCAAAGCTCCTTGCCATTTTTTTTAATAAATATTTTTAAATGTCTTTTTTTTTTTTTTTTTTGGTTTTTGGGCCACACCTGGCAGTGGTCAGGTGTTACTTTAGGCTCTGCACTCAGAAATTACTTCCTGCAGGCTTAGGGAACCATATGGGATGCAGGGTATCAAACCTGGGTTGTGTGCAAGGCAAGCACTCTACCTGCTATAGTATTGAATCAGACCCAAAATTCTTTCTTTTAAATAAGAAGTTTTTTGGGGAAAGATATAAAGCTCTTTAACAATATGAAAAAGAAAGCAACAGCTTTAGAAAACTCTAAGGTAAAAACAGTTTTATTAAAAAATAATAAATTTAAAATATAGGGTCTCTTATCTTTTACTTTTTATTTGGGTTTTGGGCCATATCAATTCTGGGTATCTGAACCAAGGTAGTAGAGGTCACATGCAAGGCAAGTGCCTTTGCTCCAGCATTATCTCTCTATTACTACTTAAGCCACATTCTTGGCCCTTTGAGTTTTTTTTTTTTTAACTTTTCTATGGGATTAATATTAAAAATACATACTTAGGATATACTTCACCAAATTAATCAAGTCTGAATCTTGTTGGTAGTCCTTTAGGAAAAAAATACCCTCAGTGTGTTATGAAAAATGGTGCTTAAAAATTAGATGTGAGAACCACATCTAGCAGTTTTAGGGGTCCCAGGTTACTCTTAGTGGTTCTGGGATGCCATATGGTTATCAGAAACCAGAAACCAAAATCAGGATTTTGCACAATTTTTAAGAGTTGTTCTTAGAGGTGGCCAGGGATGTGGTTAAGAGGCCAAGTGCCCCCATACCTGAGTGAGGCTGCAAGTTTGGTCCCTGAACTGTATATATCACTGAGTGAATCCCTGGCACTGCCACTATGATTCTGGACACCACAACAAGTATGATTGCTAATGCACAGCAATCAAATGTGAGCACCAGTTATGTGAGTATTGCAGGAATGTGACAAACTTCACCCCACCAAAAGCACTATGTGTGAGCCTGGTACCAAGGCAATGAGAACAGCAATGAGAGGATAGAGAGAGAAAAAAAAAAAAAACCTCAAAAAAAAAAAAAAAAAAAAAAAAAAAAAAAAAGGAAGTTCTACAATCAAAAGAATTTGTGACAATGCTGTGACAATAACCATGCAGTGTAATATTATTATAAATATTTTAATTTTAAACACATGGTTAATTCTGTAAATAAATTTGTTCAATCTTTTGGATGAAGAATATCTTAAAATTGACTACAATCCAGTTTCTCCCAAAATGTTTAGGAACTAAAAGATGTTAATATGTACAAAAAAATGGTACATTTACTGTGAAAATATATTCTGGAGCAGTGGTAGTTTGATGAAAAATCTTTACAATTTACTTAAAAAAATCTTCTGATTTTCTAAACAAGGTTCAGAGAGAAAACATGAAAGAATGCATTGTTCAGGATCAATGTTACATAACTATTGCCCTGAATAAATATGTTCTTAATTTCTTTCAAGATTTAGGAATCACTAAGTCCTATTATTTAGAAATAAATACTCTAAAACAAATCTTACCACTGGGCATTCCCATAATAAAGCATCCTCTATTTTTTCTGATTTGGAACATTTTGGCATTTCATAAAGTTTTCTTGGTTCTGATGCAACACTAAGAAAAAAGAAAAATAAATCATTACAAAATAGTGTTTTCTCAGGTCTGAGTGGCTATTTTCAATTTTTGAGACATGAAATACCAAAATAGAATTTGTTATTTTTTTTTCTTATTCTTTTTTCTTCAAATATAAGGAATCAAATTGAGGACCTCTTCACTCAATGGAAGTCATATACTCTACCTCTGCCCTATATCCCCAGATGACCTTTCTCATAGAATTTGGTCTATTTTTTAAATCTTTACTGATGCATGAAATATATAATGAAAATGGGGTTACTTCTCCAAGATGACTCCTAGGGACCAGGGAGATAGAGCAAATGGTTTCACATAGTCTAGTATATCTGAGTTACTATGCTCAATTCCTGATAACTCTTGGCCCCAGAGCACTTATACGTAAAACTCTGGTACTCCTCAAGCACTGCTGGGCCTGAGTACCAATCCTGAATTAGACCTGCATAGCCAGGACTGACCCTGAGTTCCCCAAACTCCCTATTAAAAATAATCCTTGGGGGATAGCGAGTAAGGTACTTATCTTACATTCAGCTAACCCAGGTTTATTCCCAGGCACCCTATATGGTCCCTTGTGTCTCTCCAGGAGAGATTCCTGAGCATAGAGCAGCCAGAAGTAAGCCCTGGGCACTATCAGGTGGGGGCCATTGCCAAAAACAATTCCTGGCTTCCTGGCACCCATCTGAATACATGCCTTTAATTTAGAAAGCACAAGTTTAAACCCCAGTATTGCTTAATCCATGGTCCCTCAAGCAGTGCTAAATGAGTGACCTCTGAGCAAGGAGCTGTGAGTACACCATAGTATCACTAGTTGTAGAAAAAAAAAAGTTTAATGTGTATCTAACAAGAGTGCCAAAATATGTGACAAGATATATGTATACCACAAGATAAATAGACAATCCAAAATAAGCTCTATCAGTACTGAGATATGGAGAAAACAGCGTTTGCATATGTAAACTGAACAGTACTATCAGTCCAGTGGATATGAGCAGGTCTTTTCAAATGAACATGAAACACAAAAACAGATCATACTGAAGTATTCAATACACCATAAAATTGAAAAGACTATAAGCTTTACAGTTTGTTCTCATATCACAATGGAATTTAATTAGTCAAAACCAATAAAGTTGCTAGAGGGGCTGGAGTTATAATATAGCAGGGAGGGCATTTGCTTTGTACTCGGTGGACCCAGGTTTAATCCCCAGCATCTTATATGGTTTCCTGAGCCTGCAAGGAATGATTCCTGCATGTAGAGCCCAGAGTAATCCCTGAGCACTGATAGGTGTAGCTGGAAAAAACTTGCTAGAAAATTTTTTCAATATTTAGAAATTAAATAGCACACTTCAAGTTAAGATTTGAGGGCCAAAGAGATAGTACAGTAGATAAGATGCTTGCCTTGCACTTAGCTGTTGAAATTTCATCCCCAGCACCACATATTGTCTCTCGAGCATCATCAAGAATAAGCTACACTGACAACTATCATGAGAATGGTAGTTAGTGAGAGAAATAGAATGCCTGTCTCGAATACAGGCAGGGGGTGGTAGAAAAGGGAAATGGGGGCATTGGTGGTGAAAATATTGCAGTGGTGAAGAGGGGTGTCCATTTTTATAACTGTAATCATGGTACTTAAATAAAGGTAGTAATTTTTAAAAAGTAAAGAAAAGAAAGAATAAGCTGAGTACAGCCAAGTGTGACTCCTCCCCTCAACCCTCCAAAAAAGAAAGAAAACTAAATTAAGACCTTAGATCCAAGGAGTCTCAAGAGAAATTTCAAAGAACAAAATAAAGAATAAGTGAGTTTATGAATCTATATTTGTGGGATACAGCAAAAACAATGTCTACAGGGAAATATACAGCACTAAGTGCATCTATTAGAGAGGTGTTTCTGGGTTGAATACAAACAGACATACGGATAGTGGCATGCTCCAGTTCTGTGACCCTTCCCAGATACCTGGGCCTTTGTTTCTTTTTTCAGCTCACTGCTTCTAAACGATACTATTTTATAATTAACTAGTAACCTACTAAGAAACAGGTCACAAAGAAACATATTATGCAATTTGAAATGTCCAGAATAGGTGAATTTTTAGAAAGTAGACTAGCAATTACTTAGGACTGAGGGTAATGAAGGTATTAGGTGACAGCTAAAGGGAACATGGGATTTTTTTAATTGGGGGAGGGATAAAGCCACACTGAGTGATGCTCAGGATCTAGTCCTGGCTCAGTGCTTAGCAGTGATCCCTGGAGGGGCTCAAGGAAAAACAGGCAATGCCAGGGATTCAACCAGGAAAAACTGTATAGCCTTGTCGCCTATACAACCTCTTCTAACCCAAGATTTCTTTCAGAAGTGATGAAAATAGTATTGAATATTTTTAAATATTATAAAATCCGTTCAGTGATGACTGCTTAATTTTTGTAGTAATTTCATTTTCAATAAACTAAACAATTACTGAATTGCGTACTTTACATACGTGAGTTGTATGGCACACAACTCAAGAAAAAAAGAGAGTGGGAAAGAAAAAAGAGAGAATCATAGTCTAGGGCAGCTCACAAAGCAAAGGACTGCCCACACTTTGTCCAGAACAAGTCCACTCTATCCTGCACTGCAAGGAGCATCAAGCAGAGCACACAGCCCACAGTAGCCCACTGAGTATGCAAAGTATAGTCCCAAAGGGAACAAATACTTTTTTGAGGACAGGGGATATGGGGAAGGAACATGGGGGAGTGTGTGGGGAACGGATATGAAGGTAGGGTGTGTGTGTGTGTGTGTGTGTGTGTGTGTGTGTGTGTGTGTGTGTGTGTGTGTGTGTGTGTGTGTGTGTAAAACCACCAGGCTATGCTCACTTATTCTTGGCTTTGTGCTCAGGTATTACTCCTGATGCCAGGGATTGATCCTTGGTCAGCAATTGTGCAAGGCAAGCACCCTACTTGCCGTACTTTCTCTCCGACCCCATTGCCAATATATATTTTTTGTGAACCAATACTTTAAAAAATATTTAAATATGACATGTTTTAGGTGAATCTGGAAAATATTCTGAAAGAAATGAGTCAGAGGGAGAGGGAAGATCCAGAATGATCTCACTCAAATGTGAGATATAAAGAAAACACAGTAGGGGACTAACTAAGCCCAAAGGCAACAGATACAAAGAAATGGTCCTTAGTAATAAAGGTTCTGGGGGGTGAGGATTGGAGAATTAGAGGAGGGACATATAAGACAAGGATCAAGTGAAGTGGTCACTCTGAACCAAGACTAGGTGCTGAAAGGAGGTACAGTGACATGCATGATAGCTTTTCAGTAAAGATTATTTATAAACCATAGTGCCTAAAGGGAGGGGCATAAAAGAAAAAACAAAAAAAATTACTTTCATAGAGGCAGTCTGGGGGAGGGTGCGGGAGGAAAACTGCAGATATTGGTGTTGGAACATTGTACATATGAAGCTCAATCATGAAATACTGCAACTTTGTAATTCACGGTGATACAATAAAATTTTTTAAAATAAAATTTGGAGTGGGGGGTGGAGCGATAGCACAGCGCTAGGACACTTGTCTTTCATGCAGCTGACCCAGGATGGACCTGGGTTCAATCCCCAGCGTCCCATATAGTCCCCCAAGCCATGAGTAACCCTTGAGTGTCATCGGGTATGGCTCAAATACCAAAAAAAAAAAAAAAAAAATTTTTTTTTAAAATACTTAGCAAAGGTGTAAAGGAAACTGGGATAAATCCAATGTGACAAAATCTTTATAGCTAAGTAATGAATATCCTGGGATTCGTAATGATATTCTCTAATTAACCAAGTTAATTTTCTTTGATTCAACGAAAAGGACAACTACTTCCAAAACACAGAAATCTTTTTCTAAAGCATTTAATTAGACACCTAGCTTTCTTTACTCTGATAGGCCTTTAAGTAGAATACAATTCTATACAGTACTCCAAGCAAGCTATTATTTTCCCTGCATTATTTTACTTTAAATGACCATTTACAAAGGTGAAAGACACAACTTTCACAAGTTTTACCACTTACTCTTAATTTGGATTTATTTTTCTATTTCACTAGCCTCTAGTACAAGCATGTCGTCAATGCCATTTATATGAAATTAGTTAACATAGGTACATAACTGCAAAAAAAATTTCACCAAACTGATACCTGCTGATACAGCACCGATAATGATCAAAATATATTCTTCCTCTTTCATAGGCTATAGGTGACTTGGAATGAGTCGTCCAAACATTCTTAAATTTAGTGCTTTCCTGAAAGATACAAGAGGAATCTTAGTTTATAAGGAAATCACTCAAGTCTCTCCTGGGCACCCATTTTCAATTGAGTGTTATTTCAATGTATGATTTTCAAGATAATATTTTGTAGTTAAATAAAACTAGAGCATCCATATTCTTCCGCACTTCCCAGTTGGCTTTAAAGAGAGCCATCAACGATTTTTAAAAGATTTGCTTGCCCCTGAGCACAGAGCCAGCACTTCCGGGCTATGTGTAGTCCACACTCTCCCTTCATTGTAGTAAAGATCAAATTAAACGATTGCTTGTAGGTGGACCAAAACAACTTTTAAAACTTAGAAGCATCTGACAGCCCTAATAAAACAAAACAAAACAATTTACTAAATAATTTACTAAAGCTATTTACTAAAGCCCAGGTTCAGGGCAAGGATCCCAATCACCTGGGACCCCATAAGGAACTGCGCCCTGGCAGTAGGCAGGGCCAGGCACCCTTCCTTCGCCCCGCTCGCGGTCGCTGGCCATCACCTGGCACACGAGCGAGCGCAGGATGCCCAGGTTCGTCCTTTGGACCACGCCTGCGTCGCGGGAAAAGAAGCCCAGGGTCCGCAGACTCAGCCGGCTGCACAAGTTGGGCTTCCGAATTGGACCCATGGACGCACGGGCGAGAGTAGGGTTGGCTGAGGCAAAAAAGAGAGGGGTGTACCCCTCACTCTCAGGTAGCAACAGTGGGCCCAAGTCCTCTGGAGGGCACCGAAAATGGGGAGGCTACCAAATGGAGGAGGAAAAGATAAGCCTCTCGGCCGCCGGTCCCTTAAGCGTCTTCCGGCTGTGGACCTGTTTGCGGTTCCTCTGTCGCTCACGTCGCGTACGGCCTGCCGCAAGCGCCCGTTCCTCTTCGGGAAATGTAGTTCCCAGCGTCCTCTATGGGCGGGTGGGTAGCTGAGTCCTAGAACTACATTTCCCAGCACGCAAAGGGGCAGAGAGTTTGGTCTAGGCCACGCCCCTATCACGCCTTTCCTCCGGGTCCGGGCGGAGGCTTTGACGAACCTTTCCGGGTGCGCGCGCGCTGGCTGCTCTCGGGAGGCGAGCCTGGGGGCGCTGTGCTGCCGCTTAGCATTCTCGGCTCCTGTTGTGCTTTTCGGGTGCTTTGCTTCCCCATCTCCCCCCAAGACTCTCAAACCCCCTTCCTTTCTACTCTGGCCGGCCCGAAAAGGTGCGGTCTCGAGTGTCACCTCACCCAAAGCAGCGTCCAGTGCGAAAGGTACGCCCCGCCGCTCTCCCCTTCAGTTGCAACGTGGATTAGGTAGACTGTAGGGATCTGAGAACACGAGGCTTTCGCTTTATTAGTTAGTTAATGGTGAAAGGTGCTGGCTTCCCCCCACCAAAAATGGGGTGAATGATTCATTCCCAGATGCACGCCACGCCTCAGTGTGGCTAGTGTTGGTTGCTCTAATTGCTACAATTTCTTTCCACCGAACCCCCTTAGAGGGATAAATAATATGAATTATTTACATTTTTAGTAGACTGCCTAAGATATTCCAAGTTGATTCCTTTTAAGTGAAAGACAAGTTTGTTAACTGACCCGGCCTGCAAGGCGTTAGTTAGGTTCTTCCTAGCAAGTCATGGGTTGTGCCATCAAGCTTCCACATCCAGACAGGTGTCCTGGCCTTCTCTGTCCCTTGAGGGCGGAGTCTGATCTCCCACGTGGGTTGTATTAAGCTGCCTGTATTACCGAGCGCTTCATCTGACAATCAAAAAGAACACTGCTGGAGGTGTCGGGGGTGTCACTGCTTTCTTTGGGTCACAGTTTTAAGTGTTGAGTAAAAGTTTGCCCTGTGTGTTTTTCACCCTGCTGAATTTCCTGCAGGGCCTAGACTTAATTGCTGATTTCTCATGACTTTATTTTCAGCATACTATGCAAAGCTTTGTGTATTTTTGGAGAGCTCTATAGTGGTTAATTTTGTAATTCATGAATGCAGCTGACACTGAGAAAACTGGGGCCCAGAAAAGATAACTGGGTTTTCTTTGGCTGAAATGAAAATCAAATCATTGTGGAATTGTATTCCTTTCTCTCTTCTCCATTCCCCCACCCTTGTTTGTCTTGTTGTTGTTTTTCCTCACCAAGTCACCAGAAAGACAGTTATCCCATATGTCCTTCCCTTTCTCCACAGCCAAGTCATTTTGAGCCTACTCTTTTTTACCCCTCTCCACTTCTCATCCCCTGCGTGTCATTAAGCGCCTGGCCATTTTATCACATTATCTCAAGTAGCCTCCATTTTGTCTTACTTGAATACTTTCATATCCAACTCTCCACAGGGCTGCCAGAGTAATTTCTCCAAAGCACAAAACTGTCGTTTCCTTATTAAAATCCTCCAGCGACTCCCAATCAACCATAGCAAAGTATCTCCAATTGGAGTAGATACCCAGGATTCCCTATTGTTGGTTTATTGTGGGGCTGTTAAATATGTGCAAATATAAAATTATATAAACTCCGTTGTCTGTTTTATACAACTATAACAACATTAATGTGTTAAATGAAGCAAAGCTCTAAAACCAGTAGATTCAATTGATATGTACAAATGAAGCAAAACTCTAAAACCAGTAGATTCCAATGAATCTGTATTCATTATGACTCGAGATAAAATTTGCTGAACATCTTACCCGAACATGCACTGTCCTTGATTGTCCAGTAAGGCCTGTCCTTAGTACCTTTGTGTTGAGAAGTTGTTCAATTCATATTTTCTGTTTGTCCCCTGCCTCACTTTTTTATTTAAACTGCTGCAAAGCCTTTTGCTCATCTCTGTGATGTCATTTGACCTTCATTTGGCAATTTAATGTCTCAACTCCTTTCTCATTAACCTGTGTTAGTAACAAATGGTACCCAGTTGCTAGCCAATGTGCTCCTAAACATGAACTTAAGTGCAATCTTTTGAATAGAGTCAGTTCTAACAAGTGGTTATCCTATTGATCCATTGTACTCTTTGGTTAGATTTGTTTAAATTTTTATAAAATTGAAAATAGGGGCTGGAGCGGTGGCTCAGGGAGTAAGGCATCTGCCTTGCCTGCACTAGCCTAGGACGGACTGAGTTAGATCCCCCAGGGTCCCATATGGTCCCCCAAGCCAGGAGCGATTTCTGAGCACATAGCCAGGAGTAACCTCTGGGCATCATTGGGTGTGGCCCAAAAACCAAATAAAATAAAATAAAATAAAATTTGAAAAGAAAATGTCCAAGAGAAATCTCATAATCTTAATACAGCATGTGGGAATTACAAGGGGAGGTCTTATAGGGGACAAAATCTGAATCCTTGAGGGTAGAATACAGAGTACTTTATTATCTGTATCCTAGCCACATTTCTTTATCCATTTTTCTAATGGGTCTGACATAATAACCACTTGCTCAACTCGGTGAGTCTTTACCCTTCAAATTTTCTTTGGTGTGCCCTTCCTCTATCTTACCTGTTTATACCAAGATCAGATATCCCAACCCTCCTAGACACTTAACGGCTACTCACTTTACTCAGTCTTTCCTGGTCTAATAGGATACTTTGTGTATGTTGGTTGTGGCACATTATTAGAATTTTCATTTGTCCGTCTTCCCAACATAGTGATTTTAGAATAATCCATGTATTCATTAAACAGATATGTGCATTAATCACATTTTAGGCAGTGTACCAAGGTACATTGAGTGGACTACCCCAAAACAAGATGCGTACATATAATTTATTATCAGTAATTAAGAAAATTTAAGTAGATACAGAATATCTTCCTTTATTCTGTATACCAATAGAAAACTAAAGTATTTATAAGATACAATAACTTAAAAATTAATCACTATGAGTTACGAAGTTGTGAAAATATTAGTCATTGGGTTTCAGTTGTACAGTGTTCCAACATCAATTTTTTCACTATTGCCCACTTTCTTCTCTAAGTTTTTCAAGTTTCAAACCCACCCTCCAGCCTGCCTCTGTGATAGGAACTTACTCTTTTTAGGCTCTGTGGTTTGCAATAATGTTACTGATAGGGTATCACACAAATCATTCCTTTCATAGTGGTCTCTTTTCTGACCTAACCTCCTTCCCTCTGTATTGTCAAGTCCTACTAAGGACCTGCTATTAATTTTTGTTGTCTTTGGGCTTTAGTTATTACTCTAATATGCTTCTTTATATTTCACATGAATGAGATCATTCTTTGTCCCTTTCCCTCTGACTCATTGCCCTTAGCATGATGCTTTCTAGATGCATCTATGAAATCAGCAAATTGCATGACTTTATTTTTACTTACAGCTGAGTAGTTTAAGTAGTATTGTGTATATATACATACATATATATGTATGTGTATACACACACACACACAATAGCTTTTTTATTCAGTCGTCTGCTCAGGGCACTTGGGTTTTTTCCACTTTGGCTATTGTGATAGTACTGCACTGAACATAGAAGTGCAGATCTCTTTCTGCATTGTGTTTTTTTAGTCCTTGATGTATATTCCCAGAATGGAATTGCTGTGTAATATGGAAGTTCAATTCCTAGTTTTTTTTTTAAGCAGTGTCATAGTATCTTCCAAAAAAGGTGGACCAGTTGAAACTTCGACCAGCAGTGAATGGTGTCCCCCCCACTTTTTTTTTACCCATATCTGAACCAACACTGGTTATTGTTCTTTTTGACAAGGGTCAGTCTTGCTATTATGAGGTGATATATCATTGTTTTGACTTGCATTTTACTGATGATTAGTGATATGGAACATTTTTTCTATGTTTTTTTTGTCCATTTGTATTTCTTCTTTAAGGAAGTTTCTATTCACCTTTTCTCCCCATTTTTTGATGGGCTTGGATTTTTCCTTTTTTTATTTTCTTCTGGTGGGTGGTGGTTTTTAATTGGTGGTGTTGGTGGTGGTGGTGATGGATTTTTTTTCTTTTCTTTTTTTTAATTTTTAATTTTTAATTATGAGAAAAATGATGCAAAGAGGACAAGGTAAAGTTACAGTGAAAGGACAGTTGCCCATAAACAGAGTTCTCAGAAGAAATCCCCTTGCTGACACCTAGATATTGAACTTACAGTAAAAGAACATTAAGAAAAATAAGGCAGAACCCATGTACAACTACTTTGTCCACAAGTCTCCAGATTGTAGTACATTATAACATTTCTTAGCAGTACACAAAGCAACCTAAAGCCATGAGATTTATGTGACTCCTTAAACATTGAAGGCATATATTTTTATATTTTCTCCAGATTGTAGTACATTATAACATTTCTTAGCAGTACACAAAGCAACCTAAAGCCATGAGATTTATGTGACTCCTTAAACATTGAAGGCATATATTTTTATATTTTCATGTGCATACATATTAGTTTAAGTTAACATCAAAAGTTTTATTTTTTTAAGGGTTAGTCAAAAGGGCACAGTAAAAATGGTGTTAGAGTGGCAAATATTGTTTGCATAGGCCCACCAAAATAGGGGGACATGGAAAGGAAAAGCCTTGATCTAAATACAAGGAGACCACTACTCCTGAAGTTTCCTGGCATAAGACCAACTCTAGGCTCCAGGCAAACTAGTTTATTCAATCCAAGTCATTGTCTGTAGTGCCAATACAGTTTTTTTTTTTTTTTTTTGGTTTTATGGGCCACACCCAGTAACGCTCAGGGGTTACTCCTGGCTATGCACTCAGAAGTTGCTCCTGGCTTGGGGGACCATATGGGACACCGGGGGATCGAACCGCGGTCCGTCCAAGGCTAGCGCAGGCAAGGCAGGCACCTTACCTTTAGCGCCACCGCCCGGCCCCAGTTTTATTTTTCACGTAGTCCTATTGTTGGCATCAGGTTTCTGTATTAAAAATCCTGGAATCTGCACATCCTACATTGAAGTCAGGCTGGTGTGGAGTATCCTCTAGTTTCACCTCACAATTAAGGGGTAATACAGAAAGCCCTATCCAGTAAGCTGGTCATTGTTGTTGTTAAGTTTTCTCAGTGTTAAGGGAAGTCTCTTTTGAGTAGGTCAATGTCAGAGCAGCAGTAGGGTCTTCCCTGGTAGAGGATTGCCTCCAGGTGGTGTTATAGACAACCTTGGATGTTTTGTAGATGTCTTCTCTAGATCAGGGGTGAATGGAGAATGCCCATTCTTCTGAGGCCTGTGCCAGGTCTTTATGTCAATGTTCAGGGTGTAAGGTCTCATTGCACTAAAAGATTTGTGTGTTCCTATCTCTATTAGATAAGAACTTACTTGTATGTATAGTATTTTCCCGTTTTAGTGTGCCTATGCAAACAAGAAAAAAAGCCACGTGGCGTTATCAGAGTATATGGGGGCGTAAGAACACATCCAACAATACCCATGACTTGGTTCAAACATAAGCATTAAACTGAGGGATTCTTTCACACCAAATTCCATATTGAGCAGTTCACAGAGAGAAGATAAAAAAAGGGGGGGGATCGTCACTGTATAAGAGAATATTCAGCAAAAGTTATAGCCGTCAAAAAAACACACATAAAATGTTGAAAAGACATACGTGTACTTTCTATGCCTTTTGGAATAGTTGGGTGGGTGTTAACTCCAGGGCATCACTTTGATCTGTGATTTAGACCTCTACAGTACTTAAGTTAAAAAGGGTAAATGAGGAGTAATGATGATAGGGGTTAAGAGAGTTAAAGAGAAAAATGATCTTTTGTAGGGGTGTGCGAAAGGGCAGAGTACAAAATGGACATTCTGCATACATAAAAACATAATTTAATGATAGTGAGTGCTATTAATGTACTTGGTTACCCAAGTCCCGCACCCCCCACTAGGCCTGGTTAAGAAGGCTTCTGGCATGGCAGAGTCCTGCCGAACTCCATGCTGCTAGACTCCAGGCTCCCAGGAAGGAAAGAGATCTTTCAAGAAGCTGGGAGGCCGGAAGTTCAGAGCCCCACCCAGACCCTCCTTAAGGAGACGAATGGGGGAAAGTCTAGGGTAACTTCAAGCTCCGCCAAGGGACCCAACTTGCTGGCTTGCCCAGGCATGTGGCCCGGAGAAGCCCTGGAGATCTGGAGCAAGGCGGTAGAGGGGTGCTGGGGTTACCCAAGTCCTGCACCCCCCCCCCCAGGCCTGGTTAAGAAGGCCTCCGGCAGGGCGGAGGCCTGCGGAACCCCATGCTGCTAGACTCCAGGCTCCCAGGAAGGAAAGAGATCTTTCAAGAAGCTGGGAGGCCGGAAGTTCAGAGCCCCACCCAGACCCTCCTTAAGGAGACGAATGGGGGAAAGTCTAGGGTAACTTCAAGCTCCGCCAAGGGACCCAACTCGCTGGCTTGCCCAGGCATGTGGCCCGGAAAGCCCTGGAGATCTGGAGCAAGGCGGTAGAGGGGTGCTGGGGTTACCCAAGTCCTGCACCCCCCCCCCAGGCCTGGTTAAGAAGGCCTCCGGCAGGGCGGAGGCCTGCGGAACCCCATGCTGCTAGACTCCCCGGATTTTTTTTTTCTTAAAAATTCCTACTGGTGCTTTATATATCTTGGATATTAACCATTTATTAATAGTGAAAAATAATTTCACAGAGACTCTTAGCTGCCTTTGTAGTTTGGTCATTCGCCCCTTAGAGGTGCCGAAACAATTATCTCTGTGTAGTCCTATTTGTTTCCACTTGCTTCCACTTGCTTATTTAGTGGCATGACATCCTTTAAATGCCTCTAGCTTCAGTGTCTTGAAAAATTATGCTTATGTTTTTCTCTGTGTACCTATGGATTAAGTCATGATATTGAGATCTTTTATCCATTTACACTTAACTTTTATGCATGGCATTAGAAAGAGGTTTCTTTCTTTTTTTTTTTCTTTTTTTTTTTGCATGTGGCCTACCAGTTTTCCCAGCACCACTTATTGAAGAGGCTTTCCTTGCCTACTTCATATTTTTTACTCCTTTATCTAAGATTAACTGACCATGTACCTGAGGATCTGTTTCAGGATTTTCAATAGTTCCACTGATATGAGGGTTTTTATTTTTTGCCTTTTGGATAAAAGGCAAAAGGGACTACTTCTGACTCTACACCCCAGAATTATTACTCTTGGTAGTTCATGAAGGATACTGTTTATCAAAGCCAGGTTGGCTGTGTGCAAGCCTTACATGCTGTACTATTGCCCTGGTCCCAAGGGTTTGTTTTTATTCCAGTACCATGTTGTTTCAGTTACTACTGCTTTGTAGCACACTTTGAAGTTGGAGAAAATGATGCCTCCTATTTTCTTTTTCACAAGAATTGCTAGG
Organism: Suncus etruscus; assembly: GCF_024139225.1. Classification (NCBI taxonomy): domain Eukaryota; kingdom Metazoa; phylum Chordata; class Mammalia; order Eulipotyphla; family Soricidae; genus Suncus; species Suncus etruscus. Next base: position 95,167,974 of record NC_064852.1, read on the forward strand.
GCTGGGGCTGGAGAGATATCATAGCAGTAGGGCATTTGCCTTAGACGCAGAAGGACAGTGGCTTGAATCCTGGCATCCCATATGGTCCCCCGAGCCTGCCAGGAGCGATTTCTGAATGTAGAGGAAGGAGTAACCCCTGAGCGCCACTGGGTGTGGCCCAAAAAACAAACAAACAAACAAACAAAAAGAATTGCTAGGGCTATTTGTCATGGTGGGGTTTGTTGTTTCATGTGAATTTCAGGAGCTTTTGATTTATTTCTTTGAAAAAAAAAATCATGAGTATGTTTATAGGGATTACATTGACTTTTTATTATGCTTTGGAGAGTATTGCCATTTTGGTAATGCTAATTCTGATCTTTGTGAGGGACTGTATTTTCATATCTCTGTGCCTTCTTTTATTTCTTGAAGAAGTATTATATATATTTTCTTTTTGGTTTTATGGTTTTTGGGCCACAACCGGTGATGCTCAGGGGTGAATCCTGGCTATGCGCTCAGAAAAAGTGTTGCATTAAATAAATAATGACGGGGCTGGATGGCGATGGATGGAGGCCTTTGTGCTTAGGCCCCAGCCACGTGGCTTCATCCCCATCCAGCTGGCGGATTCCAGGCCCAGGTAATCGGCGTAATCAAGACTCACTCACAGGCGTCAGGAAGCAACTTTATTCAAGCCCTAGCCACCACATGTGTGTGGCCTATGTCATAACCTTTCAAGCATACCAATATTTTGCTAGCCCTGCATCTTATCTTCTGTTAGCCATCTTTCCTTTGGGCTCCATGCTGGTCAAAGACCACAACACAGAAACCCAGAAGCCAGAGCGCACAGCAGCGCAGAAAGGGCAAAGAGCCAAAAAGGCCACAATTCCCTTGATTCAAGCCTTATTTAACATTTCCCAGACCCCTCCCAGGAATGGGAGGGGCTCGCAGGTAAAGTTACACCTACTATCCGGTTCCCAAGACCCCTCCCAGAAATGGGTGGGTCTAGGGTCTTAAATAGGTACACCCACATTTCCTCCTTTTCTTAATATTTTTATGCACCAACGTAATAGAGTGAAAATTAATATACCAGCCCTTTTCAAAAACATATTTTTGCAAAATATACTTTACACCTGTAACCTAAAACTCTATTAATGCTTTTTTACCAAGCACTATTTCGGAACTTTCATGTTCCTATACTTTTAAACTATATTGGGGGAACTTTATTGTTCCTATACCTTTCCTATACACAAGTACTTCAGCATACATGCATAACATACATTTTAAAAACAGGCTAAGTACATTAAAATACACAGTAAAACATTTTGCAATTGAAAATATTAACTTTGAAAGACAACAAAACACATTTAAATCATAAAGAAAATGACTAAGACAAAGATGCAGGTGGTTAGAAATTAGATGTTAAACTGTATTACCTCCCTTTTATTTTTATTTTTTAACCACTAACTAACTAAAACTTATCCCATAAAAAAGCTCCTGCTCAGGGGTCCATATGGGATGCTGGGGATCCAGCCCAGGTCCGTCCTGGGTCAGCCACTTGCAAGGCAAACTCCCTACCACTGTACTATCACTCCAGCCCCATGATGTAGTATTATATATTCCTTGTATAAGTCTTTTTACCTCTTTTGTTGGGCTTATTCCTAGGTACCTGTATTTTTTTTTGTTGTTGTTGTTGTTTTCGTTTTTGTTTTTGGGCCATACCCGGTGATGCTCAGGGGTTACTCCTGGCTATGTGCTCAGAAACATGAGCTTGGGGGACATATAGGACGCTGTGGATAGAACCCAGGTCCCTCCTGGGTCATCCGAGTGCAAGGTAAACACTTTACCTCTACACTCTCAATCTGGCCCCCTAGGTACCTGATTTTATTTATTTTATTTTATTTTATTTATTTATTTATTTATTTTTTGTTTTTTTTGGGGGGGCCACACTCGGTGGTGCTCAGGGGTTACTCCTGGCTGTCTGCTCAGAAATAGCTCCTGGCAGGCATGGGGGACCATATGGGACACCGGGATTTGAACCAACCACCTTTGGTCCTGGATCGGCTGCTTGCAAGGCAAACGCCTCTGTGCTATCTCTCCGGGACCCTAGGTACCTGATTTTATAAGTCACATTGTAAATGGGATTAAAAAAAAAATCTCTGGAGCCGGAGAGATAGCATGGAGGTAGGGCGTTTGTCTTGCATGCAGAAGGATGGTGGTTAGAATCCCAGCATCCCATACGGTTCCCTGAGCCTGCCAGGAGCGATTTCTGAGCATAGAGCCAGGAGTAACCCCTGAGCACTGCTGTGTGTGACCCCAAAACAAAACAAAACAAAACAAAACAAAACAAAAAATATATATATATATTTAGAATAGTAGAGTTGTGTAGACACATCAGTAGTACACAGGGCCAACTCTTGGCTCTGTGTTCAAGTATCCCTCTTTGTGTTAAGGAGACCACCTGGGGCTCATGGGATTGCATGTAGGTTGGCTGCATACTAGGCAAGTGCCTTGCTTATTGTACTATCTTGTTCACATTTACTTTATTTTTAAAAGCATAGTACCTGAGAGAGAGAACAGAAGGTAAGGCACTTGCTTTGCATGTAGCTATGTGTGCACAACACTGGTTTTTTTTTTTTTTTTTTTTTTTTTTGGTCACACCCGGCAGCACTCAGGAGGTACTCCTGGCTCTAGGCTCAGAAATTGCTCTTGGCAGGCTTGGAGACCATATGGAATGCTGGGATTTAAACCACCATCCTTCTGCATGCAAGGCAAATGCCCTACCTCCATGCTATCTCTCCAGCCCCAACACTGTTTTAAATTCTAGTATCACATGTGGTTCATTGAGCATCGCCTGGAGTCATTCCTGACTACAGAACCAGGAATGGTCTGTCACATGTGGTCTAAGCCCTCCACCTCCCAAAAACATAATATAACTCAGTATTTAAAGTATACAATTGTTAAACTTGAAATTTGTTCTATGGACAAGAAATTGAGCCAAACATACCAGAAAATCATTTTTTCAATATGCAATTATTTTCATGCAGGTTCTGTTAAGAATTATTTTGACTGAGGAATTAGTATGAGAGGATAATGAGATTCCTGTATGTGGAAGGAGATAGATAAGTAAAAATATATATGTTTATATATATACATATAAGAAATACATATATCAAGTGCTTTCTCTGCATCTATTGATATGATCATATAGTTTTTATTTTTCTTTTTGTTTATATCATTTATTATGTTGATTGATTTACAGATGTTAAACCATCCTTGCATTCCTGGGATGAAACCTACTTGGTCGTGGTGAATGACCATCTTGATGAGACATTGGATCCTGTTTGCCAGAATTTTGTTGAGGATCTTTGCATCTGTATTCATCAGGGATATTAGTCTGTAGTTTTTTTTTTTTTTTTTTTTTTTTTTACAGCATCTCTGTCTGGTTTTGGTATCAAGGTGATGCTAGCTTCGTAAAAACTGTTTGGGAGTGTTCCTGATTCTTCAATTTCATGAAAAGAGCCTGCAGAGGATTGGTAGAGGTTATTCTTGAAAGGTTTGAAAGAATTCGTTAGTGAATCCATCTGGGCCTGGGCTTTTGTTTTTGGAAAGACTCTTGATGACCATTTTAATTTCCCTCAGTAATGATGTGTCTGTGTTGGCCGCGTACAGGGCAAATGCTGTCTTACTGCTGTGCTCAGGTACCTGAAAAGTGGACTTTGGACCACTCCACTGAATAAGGAAGGTAATGCATTCACAGGAGCAGAGGTTGAATAATTCAGGCATTGGGAGACTTTATTTTTTTGAAATATTTAATTATAACACCATGACTTGCCAATTTATTTATGATCAGTAGTTTAGGCATTAATCCCACCACCAGTGGGATTTGAGCCTTGCAGGCTCAAACAAATTTGTTTCATATTGTTTTTTATGATCAAAGGCAAATGGAAATATAAAAACTTAGATCAATAATTGGTAACAGTTGTTATATCCCTCAATAGTGTTACAAAAGTCATTGTCCAAGGATTTACTGGGCCATGGTTAGTGCTAATTGAGCCTTCTGCATTACTGTTGAGGCTCATTGAGCTTGGTGGTCTTCTATGCAATTTTTCTGTCAAATTTGCTGTAATCCTACTGAGCTGACAATATTAAGAAATTTCGGGGTGGGGGCTGGAGAGATAGCATGGAGGTGAGGCATTTGCCTTGCATGCAGAGGAATCCTAGCATCCCATATCCCTGAGCCTGCCAGGAGCGATTTCTGAGCGTGGAGCCAGGAGTAACCCCTGAGCGCTGCCAGGTGTGACCCAAAAACCAAAAAAAAAAAAAAAGAAAGAAAGAAAGAAGGAAGGAAGGAAGGAAGGAAGGAAGGAAGGAAGGAAGGAGGGAGGGAGGGAGGGAGGGAGGGAGGGAGGGAGAGAGAGAGAGAGAGAGAGAGAGAGAGAGAGAGAGAGAGAGAGAAAGAAAGAGAAAGAAAGAAAGAAAGAAAGAAAGAAAGAAAGAAAGAAAGAAAGAAAGAAAGAAAGAAAGAAAGAAAGAAAGAAAGAAAGAAAGAAAGAAAAAAAGAAAGAAAGAAAGAAATTTTGAGGTGTCAGGTGGTCGCATATGTGACTATATTGTCCAAGATCTATAGATTTGGAACAATCTGGTGGTTTGGCAGCTTGACAAGTTTCAGTTGTGGAGCTGGGCTCTTTCTCTTGGAAGGTGTCAGGTGTGGTTGCAGGCTGATGTGCCTTCAAGCAGAAAGGGCAGTCTGCCTCCCCATTCAGAGAAGGCTCCAGAGTTGTCAGCTCTGACCATTCTATTTGGGAAGATTCAGCAGCCATCATGATCTTTTGGAGCTTAGCTGTGGAGTTGGGCTGTTTTTGTGCCAAGAAGATGGCAGGTGTGGACAGGGAGTACTGTGGTGGTGTGTATGTTTGGGGATCTTGCTGGGGGGGGGGGCTTGCTAAAATTCTGAGAATGCCCCAAAGTTTTCTGCCTACATACTAGTACCACCTGGGAAGATTCAGCTGCTCATATTTTGTAAGTTCTGTTTTGGGTTGGGCTCTTTCTATCAAGTGTGGTTGTCAGGTGTGCCTTCAGGCAAAAAGTGGAATCTGCGCAGTCTCCCTCTCCCTTCCATTCTGAGAAGACCCTAGAGTGGTCAGCCTGGACTAGTCTACCTGGGAAGAGTTGGCAGCCATCATGGTTTTTTGGAGCTTAGTTGTGAAGCTGGGCTGTATTTTTCTGCCTGGAAGATGGAGGGCGTGGGTGGAGGCTGCTGGATTTTCTGCTGGTGGAGGTGGGGGCCTGCGTGGGTGGAGAGATTTGGCAATCTGGTATGGGAATACTTTAATGAAGAATCCACAATAATAACAACCTTGATCCTAATTGTAAGAAAACCAGTGTGGCTTTTCAATTTGCATGAGTGAAATAGACGTGAAGACATGAAAAGAGATATGAAGGGGCCGGAGAGATAACATGGAGGTAAAACATTTGCCTTTCAGGCAGAAGGACAGTGGTTTGAATCCTGGCATCCCATATGCTCCCCCGAGCCTGCCAGGAGCGATTTCTGAGTGTAGAGCCAGGAGTAATCCCTGAGCGCTGCTGGGTGGGACCCAAAAACCAAAAACCAAAAAAAAAAAAAAAAAGAGAGAGAGAGAAATGAAGTTAATATTGAGCATATCAATTTTTGGATATCATTATTTTGTGTGAGGAGAAAGCCCTTCTTTGAAGAAAGAAAATGAGATGCTCTGGTTTATGTTATGATAGACCAATATGATAGTGTGGAGACTGTATTATAGGGGTCAAGGATGGACAGCTAGACAGGTGACTGTAAGAGATGATAGTGCTTGAACTAATGTGGTAGCAGGAGAGATGGAAATAATTGAATGTATTCAGGATATATCTTAGAGGTAGATCAGGATCCATTTTGGAAATTGAGTTGATAGGACATCTAAAGTAGTGGATATTACAGATGAAGAAAAGATTTAAGTGGGAGCATCATAAAGCAGAACCACAAATAAACATCCATTTACTCTGTTAAACAAATGGAAGCTAGAAACTGACTCACAGTGTGATGTAAATGAGATAATGCCAAGATTTTATTAAATGTATGATTAGCATTATAGAAGCTGATATGTAGGAATATTGTAGTTTATCCTATGGCTGGGGATTGTGACAAGAGGGATATAAAAGCAGGTCCCAGTAGATAGGCATCAAAGCACGTGGGACCATGATACTATGCTTGAAGAAATTCTAATGATGGAACTTTTCTTTTAGAAATAGTTGAGGACTGGAGCAATATTATGGTGGATAGAGTGCTTGCATTGCATGTGACTGACTCAAGTTTGATCTCCAACATCCCATATAGTTCCCTGAGCATGTTCAGGAATAATTCTGGAGTGTAGAGGCAGGAGTATACCCTGAGGACCAACGGGTGTGGCCAAAAATCCCCCTTCCCCAAAAGAAATAGTTGAATTCAGCATCAGGAACAGGAGTTAGAACCCACGTAGCATTTAGTTATAATGGTGGTCCAAGTAAGAGTCACTTTTGGTAATTTGTTTTCATATTAGTAAGATTTTGAGTACAAGTTTGGTAGTTTCCACTTTCACAAATATTTCACATCCCGTTTGGAGCAGCCCCCAGAACAAACAAGGAGAGCCGTTCCCAACTGCTCTTAGGGTTTATTACCATTTCTGCTTAGGAATCGCTCCTGGCAGGCTTGGGGAACTATAGTGAGTACTGGGGAACAAACCCAGGTCAGTGCATTCAAGGCAAGATCCCTAACTGTGGTATTATTACTCTAGTATCTTACATACATTTTTGAAGTTTTTTAAGTTACACACACAAAATAAAACTTACTGGAACTTTAATGGGTATGGCATTAAACTTATAAATTAATTCAAAGAGAACCACCATCTTTACCATATAATATTATCTTATCTTTGAAGATAATGTCTCTCCAATTACTTAGTCTTTTTTTAATTTTTTTCAGAGAAGCTTTATAATTTGATTTCTTAAAGACTGTGCCTATTTTATAACTTCCTAAGAGAGTATAATTTTTATCAGTTTCAGAATGGAACATTTTAAAATATTCTTTATTTTATTTAATAGTTTTTAAAATTGAATCACTATGAGATACAGTTATAGAGTTGATCATATTGAGTTTCAGTTATACTATGTCCAACACCTATCCCTTCACCAGTATATAATAGATGGTACAATTTTTTTGAGGAGTACCTCCCCAACAATGCCAGTTCTGGTGCCTAACATGACCATACCTAGTTGTGCTGGAGTTAGAGGAGCATGTATATGGTTCTGGGGATCAAACTAATACACTTCAACATTTTTAGTTATCTCATTAACTCCTTAATGGTACGTTTTTAAATTAAATTTTGTAGTGATTTTTATAACTAATATATAAAATGTAATTAACTTTTTGTATATCAAGATTTTACTTAGCTAATCAACTATATCTTTAATAGTAATGAATGATCGTTTTTTGTTTTTGTTTTTTTTGGGTTTTGGGCCACACCCGGCGATGCTCAGGGGTTACTCCTGGCTGTCTGCTCAGAAATAGTTCCTGGTAGGCACGGGGGACCATATGGGACACCAGGATTTGAACCAACCACCTTTGGTCCTGGATCGGCTGCTTGCAAGGCAAACACCGCTGTGCTGTCTCTCCAGGCCCGATCGTTTGTAGTTTTTAGGATTTTTCTAGTAGATATTAATACCTTCAGGAAACAGCAAGTTTTATTGCTTCCTTCTCTGCTTTTTTTATCTTTCATTTCTCTTTCTTGCTGACTGACTGTTCTAAGGCAGTTGAATAGAGCCAGTAATTAATGATATCCTTATCTTACTCATGTTTATAAATAGAAATTTTGTAAAAATGGTTTTAAGAATAACATTGGAGGGCCGGAGAGATAGCATGAAGGTAGGGCGTTTGCCTTGCATGCAGAAGGACCGTGTTCGAATGCTGACATCTCTTATGGTTCCAAGCCTGCCAGAAGCAATTTCTGAGCATAGAGCCAAGAGTAAACCCTTGAGAGCTGCCAGGTGTGACCAAAATAATAATAATAATAATAATAATAATAATAATGATGATAACAACAACATTGGAGTTTTTGGGTAGCTTCTCTTTGTCACGTTATTGAAATTATTTTTTGTTCCCTAAAAGTCTTATTTTATTTTAATCATGAGTGGTTGAGTTCAAATTTACCAAATACTTAATCTGCTGAGGTGATCGTATATATTTTTAATTTTATCTGATGATGCATAAATATGAATTACATAAATATATCTTCTAATATTAAGTCTGATGAGCTTATTTAGACAACCTTTTTGTGATATATTTTGTACTTTTATACATTATGGGATTTGGTCTCAGTAGTCACTGAGGCCAACAGCTGGCCTCAGCACTCAGTCAGGTTTATGAACTTTTATTAGCTTTTTGTCTCTGAGGATTTTGCTGGAGGCTCAGTGATACATTTTTATTAAGTGCACTTTCCAACCTTTTGTGAGTATTTTATAGCAGGAAAGTCTGGGGGATATCAGGTTACCAGAATTCTGATCGTACTTTCCTATATTTTTAGTGTAAAAATTTCTGTTGTGATAAAATCACTATTTCTGTCTTCTTGTTTCCGTGCAAAATCTTCCTCTCTTGCTAAAAACAGCAGATAAGGCTCTTTAGTAGAAAGAACATCACACCAGGAGTCAAAAGGCACAAATTGTAGTGCCAGCATTACCACTCTGTGAGTTCTTGACCATCCCACTCATTCACTCTGAGTTTCATTCAATCATCGTCTAAGTGGAAACACTCAGGATTGAAGCAAGACTCTTAGATGAGGTTGTGGATATAAACATATTGTTGTGAGAGGAAAGTATAAAAGCAATGATGTAGAGTACATTTTCTGTTAGGAAAATGTAACAGAAACAGGAAGCTGACAGAAATTGGGAGGAGAATTGATTAGGTAACACAAAAGGTTTGTGTTTTCTAAGGGTGTTGAAACTATTTTGTATGATATTGTAGTGGTAGAGACTAGACACTAAGTGCAAAAATTAAACCTTAATGTTTGCAGATTCTTTTTAATAATTAAGGCAAACTGGGAATTCTAGGATGGAATAGACTTTGACAATAGAATCTAACTGTGCCACACAACGAAATGTTTGTTCTCCAGTATGCCTCAACCACCTCGTTCAAGCTTCTGGTTAGCACTGCAATTAAATGTAGCACCACAGTTGAAAGTGAGATCCCAAATCACTTCTTCAATGACTAAGGAATGGTAAGGGGGGAAGAATTATAATTGCTTTAAAGATATATGCAATTGTAGCAGTTAGCAAAAGGACTTCCACCACTGACTAGGAAATGAAGCTCATAACCACAGACCTTAATGAGATAACTATCTCTGACCCATGAAGAAGCAGAAAATTACCACTAGCTTCATTTAGTGCCAGCTAGGGAATTTTGGGGGGACTTTCCAACCTTTGTGCAAGTGTCTTTGGGCCCAGCATATCCCTGCTTTCCCTCTTGCTTCCTTATCATAATGAAATATCCTCTGGGAGGGGCAGAGATGCCATTTCCTTAAAGGATCCATAAGGAAACCTGACAGCCTTGCAGGTGCAAGAGGAAAACTGCTTCTGCATGCCCTGACATTAGCCCTTGCTCAAGATTCCTTTACCCTTTTAGTCTAGGAAATACACAAAGAAGTTTCCTCTGGGGTGGTGACTTGTTCCTATCTTTGGCTGTCTCCCTTTTGGCTTGAGGAAGAGTTCCCTTTTAGGTCTGGAGCGATATTACAGAGGTTAAAGCACTTGCCATGCACGAGGCTGTGCTTGTTTGCATTTGGTCCCCTGAGCACTGCCAGTTGTAGTCTCTAGGTACCACTCTGAAGTGTATACCACCCCAAAAGGAAAAATCCAAGTCCCGTTTCAATGGCAGCCTAGTTTTTGATCAGTGCTGCTGCTTTTCTATTTTAATCTAGAGTACATAAGGACCCACAGTACATATATGACCCACCCATGATATTTGATGGCTTAAATGGAACCCTCTTTTCTGGTGGCCCCTAGGAGAGAATGGATAGCAGGGACATTTGGAGCAATACCTGCCTTATTTGTCTGGACATTTTTGATGCAGGATCACCACCTGGTAGGTCTTGACTTGCTCCCTTTATATTTTCTTTTCTTTCTCTTCCTTATCAAATTGTCCCTGTTGTTTTAGAACTTCATATATCATAGTGAACCCTGATAGAGTTGGACAGAACTGTTCTTGGACAAGTTCACATGAATGATTTAGGGTCCTGAGGAGTCTATTTCTTGCCTGACCCAGCTAGATGGGCTAAGGATATGGATGGTGAGCAGTGAATTGCAATCTCTCTTGTTCTCACTTTTTGGTGAGAACACTATTTCATCTTTGTCAATTTCTTCCACACCACTCATTATTTCTTTATATTGTGCCCATGTTGTGGAGGCTGGCTTGTGTGTGTGTTTGTGTATGTGTGTGTGTTTGTGTTTGTGTGTGTGTGTGTGTGTGTGTGTGTGTATGTTTGGTTTTGGTTTGGGGGCTATATCCACCAAAGCTCAGGGATTACTCCTGGCTTTTCCCTTAGGAATTATTCCTGACAGTGCTCTGGGAACTATATGGACATCTGGGAATTGAACCCAGGTTGGCTGTGTCAAGGCACCACCCTACCCAGACTACTGTTGCTTTGGCCCCTAGTTGTATGATTATACCTCTATCCAGAGCAGATTGAATTTCATGTTGCTGTTGCCACTGTAACTGCTGCTTTCCTTTCTTCTGGTACCAGTTCCTGAATGACTCTTACGCTCATTTTATCTTCTTAGCCTGTCTTGAGCCATTTCATTTCTTGTGATTTTTGTCACCTTAAACAAGTGCATGTGCAGAATGAGCCCATCTTGATATGAAGTTGAGACCATCCAGGCCTCTCTGAGTACCCTTCTAGCCTGTCCTCTTTGTCTTTGCTGGATCTACTTGTCTCCTAAAACAACTCCCAATAGGGCAGCTGGATATCAGGAGCAAGCATCTGATTTTCAAGGTATTCTTGTGCAATACATTCTTTCATGCTCAAATGGATAATTGTTGGCAACTAATATGATAATCATGGGAAATGTACCAGGAACTCCAAGGATTTCAGCCTTTGTATGTCTTTTCACTAACCAGGATGATTTTCAGCAAGATGGCTTAATGAATAAGAAAGTAATTTTTATTGTAATGTTGTTGCCTGGCCCCATTACAAATTAGTTCAAGGAGAGCAGTAGCCATTGAATGAGTCTCTGAACCATAATGTCTTAATACTATCCTCCAACTAAGTCTTTTCTGACCATAGACTCCCCTGTGTTCGGGTTCAAATGGCCTTGTAACAGAACACAAAAAGAAAAGTCTCCTGCACATTTATTTGCCAAGCCTCAGTGGGCAGACTCTAAAGAATACAAATGTTTACATCAGTGTTTCCCAAGATGGGGGTCGGGCGTTGAGTGCTGGCTTGATTCAGAGGGGTATTAATAGCTTTCTATTTACTTAAAAAAGGTAGATGTCTGGGGTGTATGCTGAGTAACTTTTTTTTCTGCAAAGGGAGCAGTAAGCCAGATAAGGTTGAACACCTTTGTACAGAAATTTTCTGACTAAAGCCCCCTCCTTATACAACACTACATAACTTGCATATCTTCACCAAAACTTTCTCTGTCATCTCCCACACTCCTCTATCCTTTACTTCCTGTCCTCTTTCCTGAGGCCAAACTGGAAAATTCACCCATGGGTTTAAGATTTGAAACCAGAACAAGGCAGAAAGCTTGTGCCCTAGAGAGATGTGATAGGTAGAAGTCATGTTTCTTTACCCAAGATGAGGAGATGTTTGGGAGCTTTAGCAAAGATCCAGAAAAGCTTGGGATGAATCTATCATGCTTTATTTAACCTTATGATCTGGAAGGATGGGATTGTGGTCCTAAACCACTGCTACATTCGAGTGTGTTCTGAGAAGGTGAGGAAAATGGGGACAGTCTGATGGCAGCTTGCCTTGGGACAGTACAATCTGAAGATGAAAGGAGACTGTGCCCAAGCAGGAAGGCCTGTGGTAGGTCAAAAATTGCTTTTTGCATATTTTCTGAAGACCTGTCAGCTGCTTCAGGTAAAGAGTGCATTTTTCTTTTTTCTTTTTTTTATTTAAACAACTTTATTACATACATGATTGTGTTTGGGTTTCAGTCATGTAAAGAACACCACCCATCACCAGTGCAACATTCCCATCACCAATGTCCCAAATCTCCCTCCTCCCCACCCAACCCCCGCCTGTACTCTAGACAAGCTTTCTATTTCCCTCGTACATTCTCTTTATTAGGATAGTTCAAAACGTAGTTATTTCTCTAACTAAACTCATCCCTGTTTGTGGTGAGCTTCATAAGGTGAGCTGTAACTTCCAGCTCTTTTCTCTTTTGTGTCTGAAAGTTATTATTGCAAGAATGTCTTTCATTTTTCTTAAAACCCATAGATGAGTGAGACCATTCTGCGTCTTTCTCTCTCTCTCTGACTTATTTCACTCAGCATCATAGATTCCATGTACATCCATGTATAGGAAAATTTCATGACTTCATCTCTCCTGATGGCTGCATAATATTCCATTGTGTATATGTACCATACTTTCTTTAGCTATTCATCTGTTGAAGGGTATCTTGGCTGTTTCCAGAGTCTTGCTATGGTAAATAGTGCTGCAATGAATATAGGTGTAAGGAAGGGATTTTTGTGTTCCTAGGGTATATTCCTAGGAGTGGTATAGCTGGATCGTATGGGAGCTCAATTTCCAGTTTTTGCAGGAATCTCCATATAGCTTTCCATAAATGTTGAACTAGACGGCATTCCCACCAGCAGTGGATAAGAGTTCCTTTCTCTCCACATCCCCGCCAACACTGCTTATTCTCATTCTTTGTGATGTGTGCCAATCTCTGTGGTGTGAGGTGGTACCTCATAGTTGTTTTGATTTGCATCTCCCTGATGATTAGTGATGTGGGGCAATTTTTCATGTGTCTTTTGGCCATTTGTATTTCTTCTTTTTCAAAGTGTCTGACCATTTCTTCTCCCCATTTTTTGATGGGATTAGATTTTTTTTCTTGTAAATTTCTGTCAGTGCCTTGTATATTTTAGAGATTAGCTCCTCCTTGTCTGCTGGGTATTGGGTGAATAGTTTCTCCCATTCAGTCGGGGTCTCTTGTATCCTGGGCGCTATTTCTTTTGAGGTGCAGAAGCTTCTCAATTTAATATATTCCCATCTGTTAATCTCTGCTTTTACTTGCTTGGAGAGTGCAGTTTCCTCTTTGAAGATGCCTGTAGTCTCAATGTCCTGGAGTGTTTACCTACGTGTTGTTCTGTATATCTTATGGTTCCTGGTCTGATATCGAGGTCTTTCATCCATTTGGATTTTACCTTCGTACATGATGTTAGCTGGGGGTCTAAGTTCAATTTTTTGCAAGTGGCTAGCCAGTTGTGCAAACACCACTTGTTGAAGAGGCTTTCTTTGCTCCATTTAGGATTTCTTGCTACTTTATCAAAAATTAGGTGATTGTATGTCTAGGGAACATTCTCTTGAGTATTCAAGCCATTCCACTGATCTGAGGGCCTGTCATTATTCCAATACCATGCTGTTTTGATAACTATTGCTTTGTAGTAAAGTTTAAAGTTGGGGAAAGTAATTCCTTCCGTATTCTTTTTCCCAATGATTGCTTTAGCTATTCTAGAGTGTTTATTATTCCAAATGAATTTCAAAAGAGCCTGATCCACTTTTTTGAAGAATGTCATGGGTATCTTTAGAGGGATCGCATTAAATCTGTACAATGCTTTGGGGAGTATTGCCATTTTGATGATGTTAATCCTGCCAATCTATGAGCAGGGTATGTGCTTCCATTTTCGCGTGTCCTCTCTTATTTCTTGGAGCAGAGTTATATAGTTTTCTTTGTATAGGTCCTTCACATTTTTAGTCAAGTTGATTCCAAGATATTTGAGATTGTGTGGCACTAATGTGAATGAGGTTGTTTTCTTTTTTTTTTTTTTTTTTTTTTTTGTGGTTTTTGGGTCACACCCAGCAGTGCTCAGGGGTTACTCCTGGCTCCATGCTCAGAAATTGCTCCTGGCAGGCACAGGGGACCATATGGGACGCCGGGATTCGAACCGATGACCTTCTGCATGAAAGGCAAACACCTTACCTCCATGCTATCTCTCCGGCCCCTGAGGTTGTTTTCTTAATGTCCATTTTTTCCTTGTTACTATTTGCGTATAAAGAGGTTATTGATTTTTGTGTGTTAATTTTGTAGCCTGCCACCTTGCTATATGAGTCTATTGTTTCTAGAAGCTTTTTCGTAGAGACTTTAGGGTTTTCTAGGTAGAGTATCATGCCATCTGCAAACAGCGAGAGCTTGACTTCTTCCTTTTCTATCTGGATTCCCTTGATATCTTTTTCTTCCTAATCGCTATAGCAAGTACTCCCAGTGCTATGTTGAGTAGGAGTGGTGAGAGAGGAGAGCCTTGTCTTGTGCCAGAATTTAAGGAAAGGCTTTCATTTTTTCTCTATTGAGGACAATATTTGCCTCTGGCTTATGGTAGAAGGCCTTAACTATATTGAGAAAGGTTCCTTCCTTTCCCATCTTGCTGAGAGTTTTGATCAAGAATGGGTGTTGGACCTTATCAAATGCTTTCTCTTCATCTATTGAAATGATCATGTGATTTCTATTTTTCTTGTTGTTGATGTTGTGTATTATGTTGATAGATTTACGGATGTTAAACCATCCTTGCATTCCTGAGATGAAACCTACTTGATCATAGTGGATAATCTTCTTCTTTTTTTTTTTTTTTTTTAAGTTTTTGGGTCACACCCGGCGGTGCTCAGGGATTACTCCTGGCTGTCTGCTCAGAAATAGCTCCTGGCAGGCACGGGGGACCATATGGGACACCGGGATTCGAACCAACCACCTTTGGTGGTTTTCTGTCTTTATATTTTCTTGTTTCTTGTTAGTGTTCTATTCAACTCGATCCATGGTTTCTTTGAGTTCTTTGAGCATCTTCTATATTGTTTGTCTAAAGTCCTTATCTGAGAGGTTGATTAGTTGGTTGGTCATTATCTGGTCATCAGAATTGTCATCTTCATTCTCTATGTCTGATGCTGGCCTGCGTTGTTTCCCCATTGTCACACTTGTATTGTAAGTTTTTCTACGTGTTGTGGTATTCATTGGCTAACTGATGTAGGCAGCCACACTCCTCTGGCTCCACCCTTTCTGTATGGGTTGACTTGCCTCCAAGGGAGGGGCGTCCTCCGTGGATGAAGCCTCACACAGGATCAAATCTCAGGCCCAAGCACGCAGAAGAGAAGACAGTCCGGAGAGAAATGCTGGGTTTCAATGTTCCAGCACAGTTCTTAGTGTTACTTTTTCTTCTTGTTGAGAAGGTGTTCTATCCTTAGAAAGAGCGCACGGCCGTGTAACGAAGCGGAGCCTCTTTTTGGCCCACTCCCAAGTGTTTTCACGCGAGAGGACAGGAGACAGACACACATAGGCAGCACTCACAATTTTTCATAGTTGGGCCCCTCTGGGCAGGCGTAGTTTCGTAGATTTTCCCAGCCTGACGTCACAAACAGGACCTGGCTTCTGCAAAGTATTGCTTAAAGCCGGTTTTCACGTTATGAAGCAGTTCCTTGGCGTTCCCGCCCTAGAATGAGCTGGGAGAGCGAGTTTGCCTCTTTTCGGCCCACTCCCAAGAGTTTCACGCAACAGGACAGGAGACAGACACACAGGCAGCACTCACAATTTTTCACAGTCGGGCCCCCAGAGTGCAGTTTTCTTTCTCCTCCCAAAGTACCTCCTATGTAGTGTTTTAGTTGTCACTTTTGTAGCCTTTAGGATGCAAGTCAATAAGTGTTTCTGTCTCCCCTCCCACTGTGCTCTCCTGGGCCTGAATGTTCTTGCTTGTTTACCCACAATTGGGATAGGTCCTCTTAGGGTTCAGACATGTCACAAAATCTACACCTTCTGTAGGGACATGTGGGCTTTTTTGGGGAAGAACTTAGAGCCTCATTCAGCTGCATCCATTTATGCTTTACTGGAAAAATATTTATATGAGGTCCTAAAAGGAGAAGGAAGAACCTTTGCACTGGAACCAGTAATATCAGGTCTTTGATAGACTAAAGATAGAAGTTGGCTAGATCTGACTTTGGAACTCCAAGTTGGAGAAACCGTTTATTCTCTATATGTATTTGAGAGATTGTGGGTAGTTCTAGGAGTACTGGTTCAGGTAGTGTTAGCTTAGACCAGTGACCTCCTTCTCTAAAGAGCAGGACTCAGTGGTACTACATATTCACACAACTGTTTTGACTGATAGGTAAACGATGGCTGCTAAAAATTCTCCCACAAAGTATAATTACCTGACTTTATTCCTTGTAGAAGCAATACAATATTAGCCCCTTGAAGTGGCAATAATTCATTGCAAAGTGCATTGGGAACATGGTTCTCTTATCAGTCAAGGAAATAGCAAGGTTGGCAGGGCAGCCAAGCAAACAGTCTGAACTTTGAGCACAGATAAACTCCCACTCTTGCTCATAAATCCTGCTGAGCTTCCAAGCTGCCCTAACATTCCCTTTAGAAACAGAAAGAAGTAGGGAGGCAAAGATACAAAGCAACTTAAAGCTGGATGATTCACAAATGGCACAGAAGTTCTGATATTGTAGCATGAACAATGGAAGCTTCTTAAGCATCTCCTTATGAGACCAGCCACCATGAAAGAGATACCTAATGGAATCTCATTCCATTTTTTTTCCAGAAAGGACTGACTTAGGCAGTAAAGTAGATAACATTAGCTCATGAGATTTTGTCAGATATAGTCCTCAAAATGACCTGAAACTTCCTCCTTTCAAGCCAGTTCAGAATGCCATTTAGGGGAAGATAGGCAGTTAGATTTTACCCAAAGACCCTTATGCCAACAGAACAAATATCTCTTAATGTTTGTAGGCACTTCTGCCAACTGTCTAAAAGCTGTATATACCTCTTGGTATCTTCAGTTGTTGAAGAAGGCTGAAAGGATGAACCAATCCATTAAAAAAATCCATCGTGAAATTTTGCCAACAGACACAGGATCCTAGTATATGGATGTGTCAATGCCTTCCTTATAATTTTGAGGACCGCAGAGAACAAACTCAGGCTCATTCCTTTTGAAATGACTTATTATAGCAATCCCTTTTTTCTTCTGCTGAATGGGGAGTCAAAAGTTAAAGTTGTGACAGCTTTAGAAGAGTATTCTGGGGACTGGAGAGATAGCATGGAGGTAGGGCGTTTGTCTTGCATGCAGAAGGACAGTGGTTCGAATCCCGGCATCCCATATGGTCCCCCGAGCCTGCCAGGAGCGATTTCTGAGCCGTAGAGCCAGGAGTAACCCTTGAGTGACACCGGGAGCTCAAGACTCAAGACTCAACAAAACAAAACAAAGCAAAAAGAAGATTATTCTGAAATGTAGGAATTAAGTGCTACTTACCCCCACTGATGCAGTTGTTTGCTTTTGAGTCAACCCAGGAAAACAGGCCTTACTTAAAACCTGAAAAGAGGGGACCTCAGATTGGGAAAATCAACAATCACCCATCTAGGAAGGACTCTACCAAGTAGTTTTGGCTCTCTACCAGCAGTTTGGTTACAAGGGGTCCTCTACTGGTCATTTTCTGACATGAGTCAGAAAGTACATCCAAAATAATTTCAGGAGAACTACTAAGTAGCCATTGGATATATATAAAACTAGTATCAAAATGAAATATAACTACATTTCTTTTAAGGACAGGATTGTTCTTATAACTCTTCGAATAATACTAGCCCTTTTTAGGAAAACACTTCCTACAATTACTCTAACAAGGGTGAGCAGTGTGAGGATAGGAAAATTCACATTAACCCTTGTTGGATCACATATTTTGACCAATTAAAATTAAAAGGCTACCAACTAGTGTCATAAAATGGGCCAAGAAAAAAATGTGATTGGCAAATAAAATTATGAAATGCTAGAGCCAATTTTACTAATGAGGTGAACTTTTGTACCTTATATATCAGAATCATTTCTCAAAT
Source organism: Suncus etruscus (assembly GCF_024139225.1). Lineage (NCBI taxonomy): Eukaryota > Metazoa > Chordata > Mammalia > Eulipotyphla > Soricidae > Suncus > Suncus etruscus. The sequence goes on from NC_064852.1 coordinate 95,186,019, forward strand.
TCTGACTAAGGCTTTGCATGCTCTTTTCAACAGATACCCAGATCTGAACTCCTTGAGGTATGTATTTTTCTGTGGAATTTCAGCTGGCCCCACACGACTAGTACTAGCCCCTTCAGCCTTTTATCTGAACTAATCATATCTGAAAGCAATGGCTTATTCTTACATACATACATAATACCATAGTAAATGTATATAGTCATGTTAGGAATCAGAAGCACCTAAGTCCACAGTTATACCTAATGAAGTAACTGCCTAAAATGAGAGACTTGAATGGTATTGTCTAGAGTTGGGAAGGGAATGGGCCTACGTGCTCCATGGACTGGATTCATTTGGCATAAGATAAACCTCAGAAGCCTCACTTAGGACACAGAATTCAACCAGTTGGAACAAGACTTGGACCAGTTGAGATGAGAGTGTCCCAGAATCCTTTGGCTTCTATTACTTTGGATAATAGAAGAACACTGACTGTCTCTTAGTTGAATGGGGTGGGGTTTATATCATTACTAGCAGCTCAGCTCATGTTGCAGTTGGATAAACAACACAAAACAAGTTAAGCGACCAAAAATCTGGTGGAATGACTTCATCCCTGTGGCACATGCAACATGGCTTCAGATATGTGGACTGCACCCAAAGCTGCTCTCCCTAGCACTAATTGGTTTCTTTCCCATTTGGCCTCTTGGTCACCATCTTATTCTTGCTAATCGTGGGTCTCAGCCTTCTTGAGCTTATAGTAGGGTTTGTTTCTACTAAATTCTAGCAGTTTCATAGTCAAGGGTTTTCAACCCAATGTACCCCAAAAGGCTTTTATGTTGCACAGACCCTAGGTGAAGTAGTGAGAGATAAGACCAGTATCCATGATAACCCTGAAACAGTTACAGATAAGTGCCTTTGTCACTTTTCCTTCTTAAGAATAAGAAGAACATGGGACCAGAATGATAGTAGCAGGTAGGGCATTGCCTTGCACATGGTCAATTGACCCAGGTTCAACCCCTGGCTTCCTATTTGGTCCCCTGAGCCTGCCAGGAGTGATTTCTGAGCACAGAGCCAGGATTAACCCCTAAGTGCCACTTGGTGGGGCCCAAAAACAAAAACAAAGAATAAGGAGAATATAGTTACCACTTTTGGATTATATAATGCATGAAGAAATGTGATAGTCTCACAGCTGCAAGAGGAAACCCACCTCCACAAGTCCTAGTGCCATCCTTCACATGTGCTTTTCTCTGTAAAAGCTCAGAAACATTTAATTTGGGGTGCCAACATGGGTTTGTCCCATGGCTATCTCCCTTTTGCTTGAGCAAACCTCCTTTTAATGAAAGCCCATAATGCTTTGCCTTTGCAGTTTCAGTGCTAAGAGAGGCAAAAGGGCCCACAGTCTGTAAAACATTGACAACCCTCACTGAAATGGCTGAGGAAAAGGTACTGACCTAAATAACTGAACATAAGACTAAAAGACCAAGGACAGCAGGAACTATACATAAGCATCACATTCTGATAGTTCCCCTTTGAGATATGGGTTAATGATTCTGAACCTCCTTTACATTTGCACTAGAATTGAACTATATAATTGAATGGTGGATGTTGGGAATCAGATTCCATGTTGTAGGAATGGGAGGTTATAAACAATAAGAATCAGAACATGAGGGTGCATAACCCTAGTTTCATGCTGCATATAATTAGTATTATTATAATTAGTATAAGCCAAATGGAATACAAGAGCAACAAAATTTATCAGGATCTCTTTTTTTCTATGAGCATAAACATTGACACACATCAAAATTTTGAAGTTAACAAATAATCATGTTCCTGTAACTTTCTTATTAAGATCTCTTGTTATGTTTTATCTTTTAGGACAAAGCAGAGTGTACAGAACAATTCCAAGCTTTAGGGTTCAGTTTTATAAAAAAAAATTGGTAACATGAAACAAAAATGGAATGTATTATAGAAATATCGTTTAGTCCTTTTACTTCTCTACATGAATTCACAAGAGAAATCTTAGATATAACATTTTGGGTAGAATAAGGTACTAAGATCAATAGAATTTTGGAGCTTGTGCTTGATAGCGTGTAAGCTCTCTGAATCTTAAATTTCTGCATTTGTAAAATGCTGTTAACAGAAATGTTTGCCTTGTGTTATTTTTCACTCAAGAATCTCTATAAGAAAAAAAAGAATCTCTATAAGGATGATATGTGATAATAAAGTGTGTATGCAAGTACTATTTATTATAGTGCTTTGGGAGTTAAAATCTTGAAAATCAGTGATTTTTAGTCATTTGCACATCTTTAATATTTGCTGTGTATTAAAATGAAATAAATTTAATTTAAAATGTTTTCAAGGGGCTGGCATGGTGGTGCTAGAGGTAAGGTGTCTGCCTTGCCAGCACTAGCCTAGGACGGACCGCAGTTCGATCCCCCAGTATCCCCGATGGTCCCCTAAGCCAGGAGCGACTTCTGAGCACATAGCCAGGAGTAACCCCTGAGCATTACCGGGTGTGGTCCAAAACCCCCCCCAAAAATGTTTTCAATTGTATTCATAAAGAACTGTAGACCTTTGTTTGAGTTTTTGAGGGAGAGGGGCATACCCCACAGTGTTGGGACTCAAACCAAGGGATTCTGCTTCAAAGCATGCATTCCAGCCTATTAAGCCTATTGAGCCCTGGCTCCAAGACTAGTTTTTACAATGTCTTTCTTTGGTGTAACAAAGAGAGATATTTTGATCTGAAAATATATATCAGAGAGAGGACAGGTTGATAAAATGGCTTACAAACTTTTTACTGAAATTACTTACTGAAAACACAACTGTAATTTCCTGGGATTTGGAAAATTGTTATCTTTGAGGCTTGTAGTGCACTCTCTTGTCCTCAATAAACTCACCAGCAGAGGGTGCAGGAGCTTTCCACGGAAATAGCTGGGCAGACCTGACTGGTGCCCCTATGCTTGCAGCCTGGTGCTTAGGAAATACTGTAAGTGAAAAGGTCTGGCATGTCAAAAATATAGTTGCCAAATAGAAAGAGAGCAACCATAATGTCAAAGAGCAGTGTTTGGAGTACCTGCCATTGTGGGTGAATTGGATAGCTAGATTTTGGCATCCTAGTGTTGGTTATTTGTTTCAACATACTCATTCTATTATTTGCCTTTTGCAGTAATTTCCTTCTCTTTCAAGCTTCGTTACCCCCAGCTTTTGCACCTGCAGTTATCTGCTCTTTCTGCTTTAGTAAATAGGTATTTTTTAAGGAGTAACCCTTCTCTGGACTTCTTTTGTCTTAGGGTATTTTGGGCCTTATATCTAACCAGATGCAGTTCCCTGTCTGGCTGGGTTCCTTAACAATGCTCTCAGATTCTGTGCCATATTCCTCCACATACACAGGTAATCAACAGAAAAACTATGAGATCTTTCTTGTTTTACTGTCAGTGTTGCTGTGCCATCTTTTACTTTCTCCTCCAAGCATGTTTCTTTACCTATGAATATCACAGAAAATGTATATATTTAGTGCTTTATTTTTGTTTTTACTTTAAGTCATACCTAGCTGAATTCAGGACTTATTCCTGGCTCTGAGTTCTCAGGGTGGAACTTGAGGGACCATATATCTGATGCTGAGTCAAATCTGGGTTAGCTGTGTGCAAGTCAAGTGCCCTATCCACTGTACTATCTCTCTGGCTCTATGTATTTAGTTATTTAAAAGTATTTTTATGTTTTCTGATTATGAATTTATTTAAGTTAGCATAAATCAGTAGGAAGACAATAATAAGGATATCCTTGAGTTTTCAATAAGGAATAATTACTATAAATTCTTCCAGTTTCTTTATGCAGGAATCAATTTATTGTTATATGTTTTAATTTTTAAAGCAAGAGTATATACCATAGGTTTTTTCCCTACATATCTGACTTTTCCGTTTTCCAACTAAATGAGTCATGGACTTATTTCCATATCAATAAGTTTAGGTTTTTAGCAATATTTACATAATTATTTTTGATTTTGGCCCACACCTGATAGTGCTCAAAGTTTACGCCTGGCTCTGTTCTTTTTTTATTTTTTATTAATATCTTTATATAAACACCTTGATTACAAATATGATTGTAGTTGGGTTTTAGTCATGAAAAGAACACCCCCCTTTACCAGTGCAACATTCCCATCACCAATGTCCCAAATCTCCCTCCTCCCTACCCCACCCCCACCTATACTTCCCTCATTCGGCTTTCTGCTTCCCTCATTCATTTACATTGTTATGATAGTTCTCAGTGTAGTTATTTCTGTAGCTGCACTCATCACTCTTTGTGGTGAGCTTCATGTCATGAACTGGACCTTCCAGCCCTCCTCTCTTTGTCTCTGAGAATTATTGCAAAAATATCTTTTATTTTTCTTAAAACTCATAGATGAGGGAGACTACTCTGTGGCTATCTTTCTTCCTCTGACTTATTTCACTCAGCATAATAGATTCCATGTACATGCATGTATAGGAAAATTTCATGACTTCATCTCTCCTGACAGCTGCATAATATTTCATTGTGTTTATGTACCACAGTTTCTTTAGCCACTCATCTGTTGAAGGGCATCTTGGCTGTTTCCAGAGTCTGTCTATTGTAAATAGTGCTGCAATGAATACAAGTGTGAGAAAGGGATTTTGTATTGTATTTTTGTGTTCCTAGGGTATATTCTTAGGAGTGGTATAGCTGGATCGTAAGGGAGCTCAATTTCCAGTTTTTGGAGGACCCTGGCTCTGTTCTTAGGAATCACTCCTGGAGGGCTCCAGGGATCATATGGGATCCCTGGATCAACCCAGTGCAAGGCAAATACCCTACCTGTTGTACTATTGCTCTGGCACTAGTTTTTTAGCAATATTTAAAATGGTTATATATTTTCTTCTATATGAACATGCAATCATATCAGACCTCTAGAAGATGCATATTTAGATCATTTGCTGTTTTTTCAGTGTAATGTAACAATAATGCTATGACAATTTCTTAATATACATTCTTTTTTTAAATTATGACCCTTCTTTTTATTTAGTTATTTTTTTGGGCTACACCTGATGACACTCAGGGGTTACTCCTGGCTCTGCACACAGAAATTGCTCCTGGCAGGCTCCGGAGACTGTATGGTATGCTGGCGATCGAACCCTAAGTTTGTCCTCGGTCTGCCACATACAAGGCAAATGCCTTAACCCTATGCTATCACTCTGGCCTCCAATATATATTTTTCTAGTGAATTTATTGACATGAAATGTTCTATTCAGTTTCTTCCAACATTTTCTACTGTGTTAGTCTCATTAAAAAATGTTGGAAAGATGCTGCTCACAGTAGTGGACGCTCGTGTTAGCTTGTTTGTTTTTTTTTTATCAATGGCATCAAATAGTGTCAGTGTTTTCCTAGCAAGTTTCTTTTGTTTTTAACAAAATGGCATCCCATGAAAACAACACTTATGCTTCACCAAGAATATGCTTAAATGGCGTAATGAAGTCAGCTTTTTCCTTTCTTTGTCCTTTTTTTTTTCCTGAAATGCATAGCAATCAAAGAACACAATTCCAATATAGTTCCGTATCACTGCTTTGATTCAGATTTGATTTCCTGCAATGTTATACCTCATGGCCCTTATACCATTAGTGAAAATGTGCCCATGATTGAGGGAGGGATGGCAGATAACATGTGGTTAAGGTGAAAATTCTTGTGATCTCTGTAGACATGCTTAAAGTACCTTGGGAACCTTTCAGTATCTGAGAACCTCTAGTCTAAGGTAATCATAGGAGTGAGTGGCCAAAGCAGTGGCGCAAGCAGTAAGGTATCTATCTGCCTTGTGCACACTAGCCTAGGACTGACCGTGGTTCGATCCCCCGGTGTCCCATATGGTCCCCCAAGCCAGGAGCTATTTCTGTGTGCATAGCCAGGAGTAACCCCTTAGTGTCACCGGGTGTGGCCCAAAAACCAAAATATATATATATATATATATATATATCATAGGAATGAACTTAGTCTTTTACCAGAAACTGGTTTGGAGAATAAATAGTCTGATTTAATTTGTCCTGTAGAATCTGAAAGTAAGGATATTGAAGAGCTAATGAAAGAGTTTCCTCTGTCCTCAAAAGAGACACAAGTAAGGTTGGTCCTTTTCTTCCCCTGACTGTTGCCATGACAGTATGAAGTCTGCACTGTGGCAGCCATTTTGTGCCTGGCAGAGGGAGCCAGCCCTTGATGAAGGTGATGCTGTGAAGAGCAAGATGAAGTAATGGAGGATTCCAACTTCCTGATCATATTAGAGAATCACAGATAGCATGATAAATATGGAACATCCAGTTATGAGAGAGATTGTACTCTTAACATTTAAACCAGCTTGCATAGGGTCTTATTTCACTTATAGTCAAAGCATACCTCAAAGATACTTTTTATAATTTGTGATGGAGCATTTTAAGATGTATTTCGGCTATTTATATTTCTTTTGTAAGTACATATTGATGATATTCATACATTTGTTACTGAAGTCATTTCAAATTCTTTTTTAAAGCATTTCTTATATAGCATCATATTAACACATTGCAGGATTTTGTAGTTCTAGCTACTAGTATCTTTAAAAAATTGTCTTTGGTCACTGTGGATTACAAAGTTTTTCATGATTTGGTTTTCAGGCATACACTGTTCGAACACCAGTCTCTTCACAGTGTCTACTTCCCTCTACCAATATTCCCTGCTACCAATATTTTTTTTATATGACTCTGCAGGGTTTGGATACCTGGAGCCACTCCTGGTCCCAGTGATCTCTGAGACCAATAGGGTCACACCTGGCAGTGCACAGGGGACTCTGTGTGAGGATCCCAGTTTGATCTAGTCAACTATTCGAGCTATATCCCGGATCTAAATTCCAATATATATATATATATATATATATTTGTTTGTTTGTTTGTTTTTTTGGGCCACACCCATTTGATGCTCAGGGGTTACTCCTGGCTAAGTGTTCAGAAATTGCCCCTGGCTTGGGGGGACCATATGGGGATCGAACCACAGTCCTTCCTTGGCTAGCGCTTGCAAGGCAGACACCTTACCTCTAGCGCCACCTCACCGGCCCCAATTCCAATATATATTTTATAAAGTCATTAATTTTTTAGATTTTATCCTTTGACAATGCTCAAAAGAGTTTTCTAGTACAAGGGTTAAAGTGTAGGCCTTGGGTTTTGATTCATGACACTACATGGTCACCCATGCAGTCCCAGGTGTAATTCTGGAGAGTTCCCCTTACATCCAGCAATCCTGCTGTGGACCAGTCCTCCTTCAGGGTCCTTGTAGCGCTGTGTCCTTGGACCCTTGCATAGAAACACAGGTAGGGTTGGCTGAGAAAAGAGAGCCCTTCAGGCAGCTTGAGCTTTTGTTGGAGACATCATGACCCCAGAAAAAAAGTTACATAAATCTGGATTTTATTTTTGTATTAGGACTCTAACTCATTTTTTCTACGTAAGTAGCGTGCATTATTTTATTTGATTGACTGGATCAGCATTTAATCCAGTGAATTGAAATTTCAACTATTATTACAAATTTTATAAATTTGTAGTCATTTTATTCTGTTCCACTCCTTTGACTATGTGCCCAGGGCCCTGGACCGGATGTACTCCCTGTATAGTGCATTGTAATGTCTGGAAGGGAAAACTTGTCCCTGCCGCCCTTAACCCTATCTCATCTCCTCCAACATCACTCTCACTTCCTCTCAGGATTTTCCTGGCACTTCTTGCATGTTCATTCTTCCAGATGAACTTTCAGACTATTTGTTTAAGTTCCAAAAAAAAGTCTGGAATTTTGATCAAAATTATTCTTTAATTTTAGATTAATTTTACAAGAATTTGCATTTTTACAATATTGAATTTTCAGTTCCAGAAACCCATGTACTTCTTCTAGTTATAAAATTATCTTCTTTATTCCTCTGTAGAATTACCTAGTTTTCTTATCAGTACTGTACATTTCTAGCTAACTTTATTTCTGGAAATTTTGTATTATTTATTGCAATTATAAGAGGGACTTATTCTCCCAGTATATTATTTTTGCTATGAAAAATTATTTAAAAAAAAAAGTAAAACCATGCAACTCATCTTTCCAGATGGTTTTGACTTCTTAAAAAAGAATAAGCACAAAAGGATACTATCATTTTTGGGAGTACAGTATGTACTGTGTGAATTTGATTTATGAGATATCACTGTGGAGACTGTTTAAGTAGGCAAAAAATACCAGCTTTATCTCAGTGAATAGGCCTTTTCCAATTTAGCTATATTGGGAATCTACATTTATGATGTCAAGAACAACTTATTTGAAATAAAAGGCATAAGCAAACAAGAAGTTGACTTATCAAAGATCTTAGAATACAGCCTTTTGTTAGTATAATATTAAAACAGTTTGCTACCCTTGGATATATAAAAACATTATAAACTTGTTTTAAGAACATACTATGAAAATTACATTTTAAGCATGCTTATTATTGGAATAAATAGTAATCTTTTTTTTTTTTTTTGGGCCACACCCATTTGACGCTCAGGGGTTACTCCTGGCTATGTGCTCAGAAATTGCCCCTGGCTTGGGGGACCATATGGGACACCGGGGGATCGAACCGCGGTCCTTTCCTTGGCTAGCGCTTGCAAGGCAGACACCTTACCTCCAGCGCCACCTACCCGGCCCATAAATAGTAATCTTAAGATGACATATTTGAAGGGTCTGTACTAATTTTGAAATGTAAGTTTAGGTGCATCTTATGTCTACAATGTGGCAAAAAGATGGGATGATTGTTTTGCTGTACTTTTTTGGTTTGCTTTGTGGCCAACACCTGGTGGCACTCAGGACGTCCCCTGGCTTTGTGCTCAGAAATTGCTCCTGGGGGGCCTTGGGAGATGTTGAGGATCGAACTCAGGTCATCCGCATACAAGGCACATGCCCTACGTGCTGTGCTACCACTCTGGCCCCAGATAATGCACTGCTTTTTGTTTTCAATGATTCATTCATTATCTATAAGGAAAGATACCTCAAAGGGCTGATCACATGTTGTGCATTCAGGAGGCCTGAGTTTATTCTTCAACATTTCTTGGTTCCTCAAACAGCAAGTTAGGAATAATCCCTTAATACAGAACCCAGAGTAGCCTTTCAACTCTGATAGATGTGGTCCAAAAACAAAATACAAAAACATGATACAAAAAAACCACGCAAACAAAATACATAATTTAATGAAATTTGTATTATTATTACTGTTCTTGTTTTTGTTATTATTATTATCGCTATCATTATTATTGGGGCACTGAAAGGTTATTTCTGACTTTGTACTCAGGGATCACTCTTGATGGTGTCTGGGGTCATTTGGGTCCACCGTATGCAAGATAGACTGTACTATCTTTTTACCTACTGTACTATCTTTCTGCCCCTGTATTAAATCAGATTTTAGTTGTTTCAGGTAAAATATATTGGCTAATTAGTTAATAGATGGCTTAACTTAGCTGTTTGGGAAAAGGGAATCCATCAGTTTTATACAGCCATTTAAAATAACAAAATCATCTATTTTACAGATTTAGAAAACATGTGTGAACAAGCCTGGCTTGGTATCTTAGTCATCATTTTAAAATACAAATATAGAAATTGTGGTTCTGAGTTTTTACCAAAGAATACAGACTTTTATAGGTTGACATTGATTAAGTTCTTTACGTACGGGGGGTCCTTAGAAGTTAAAGAGTATAATTAATATTTGTAGTTCTTCTTAAGCAACTTGCTGTGACATTCTTCATGTTTTTCTTTCAATAATTTTTTAAATATAATTTTTATTTTGATCATAGTGGCTTACATATTGTTGACAATATTATTTTAGGTACAGATTTACATAAAATCGGGGGATTCCCATCACCAAATTGTCCTCCCTACACCTCCATTTTTGTCCTCCCTCCCATTTCCTCTTCCCTCACCCCCAGGGCGGCTAGAATATGTGGTCCCCTCTGTATCTGACCTACTACTTAGTAGTCTTGCACCTGTTTGGTCTTGATGTCTCCCTTATTTCCCCCTCTAACTGGAGGCAGGACTAGCTAGTTCAAGATGCATGGTTTTGTTTGAAAAAGAGAAAAGTAATAAACTGGGGTATGGGTGGAATCCTTCTAGGGGCTCTCATCAACGATTTGAGAGATGAAGGAGAAAAAGAAGGTGAAACACTCCACCAGTACCAAAAGAAGTGTCAGATATCCAGTGAGGACTCCAGCTATATTGATAAGCACCACAAAAAACAAACAAACAAAAAACAAAGAAAAACAAACAAACAAAAACAAAACAAACAAAACAAAAAAAAACACGCCATGGTCTTGAAATAAGAAACATGGCATAGCACATAAAGAAAGAAATTCTTTCAATAATTTTTAACTCATTGATTTTTTTTTTTAGTTTGTAAAAGTTCTTAGACTAAGTTTATTATGGGCTGAATAAAGACTGTATTGTTGGGCCAAAGAGATAGTACAGTGGGTAGGTCCTTAGCTTTCAAGCAGCTGACTCAGATTTGATCCCCATAATCCCATATGGCCCCATCGGCATCACCAGGAGTAGATCTTGAGTATAGAACCAGGAATAACTCCTGTGCATCTCTGGGAGTGGCCCAAAAAGAAAACAATAAAATGAATGCTTATCTTTTATTCTCTTGCTGAGAATCTGCTTCAGCTCAGAAATGTCAGTCAGTGTACCATCATTCAAGCCTTCCTGCAGGTACTACCTGATTCTTGCTGGAGGGGCTGGGAGATAGATAATGCAGGAGTTAGGATGGATGCTAGCACCTGACCAGATTTGCTTCCTAGTACCATGTGGCTGCTTGAGCACCAACCAGTGAACTCCCGGAGGACTTCAAGCTCATCTGGGGTAGCCATAGTATTCTCTGGCATTACAGAACTCAAGTAGCAACACATCCTCAACCTCTGGTATTAAATCCTGACCATTTGCTCAACTATTACCAGGAGTGGCCCCTGATTTCCAGAGCACAAGATGGGAGACCCCTAAACAAAACAATAAAAAAGAGTTTTCCTAAAAGATCTTACTGAGAGAAGTGGCAGTTCATAACCATCAAGTTATACTGTACATTGCAGATATTTGGAGGCATCACCTATGCACCTCCATTTCCTAGACCAGATGTTTCCATTCTAGGGACACCTCATGAGCCCCTGCCAAGACACTTCCTCTACCTTATTGAGGACTGTTCCACTTTAACCTCTTTATTTCCCTCCTGTCCCATTTACCCTTCGGACCTGGGATGAGCCAGAAGCAACCACTTTTTTCAGGGCTCCTAAAAATGATCCCATTTTGGCAAATGATGCTGCGTATACTGGACCCTTACCCAGTATCCTGCACAGAGGAAAAGGAACACTGGGGAACTGCCACCTTTCCCCCTCTTGCTCTTACTGTTGCAATAAGTAAAAGACTTGATTATATGGCTTGTTGTCCTCTTTGATCCCTTTAAACCTAATTGCCAGACAGTGAGATGTAACAATGGTGGCTCTATTGACTTTGTTTTATTACATGTGATTTAAGCTTATTTTAAGCTTAAAAATGTTCCCGGAATTCTTTGTGTCATAAATTGACTTTACATTTATGAAGCATTGTGTCACTTTTCAAGTTCATTGTAAGAATTTTGTGATTTAGCACCTACCTCCATTTTACAAATGAGTGTAGGTTTAAACATGTTAAGTACGTTTACCCCAAATCATGAAGGTGGTTTACCCCAAATCATGATAGGTTAAGGTGACTGGACCAGGACTTGAATTTGGAGCTTATTCTCTTCTCAGTCCAACTTTCTGTTCTTCACCCCCACCCCCACCCCCATCACTCCTGTTGGTAAATTAGGCTTACCTTAACTTCTTGGGAAGTTAGAATAGGATTGTTTAAAAAGCATAGCTAGCAAAAGTAATTCTATAGTTCTCTTGAAGCTTCATGGAAATGGTAAGAGCCAGACTAATTACACTAATAGTCTTAACTAATATTTGAGCACTTATATGCATTTAGAACTTCACTCTCCCTTTCTCTCCCTCTCTCTCTCTGTATATATATATATATATATATATATATATATATACACACATACACATATGTATATATTCTACATAGATATCCTCTTGTAACCTTTCCATATTTTGAAACAAGATGTCCATATTTTATTGTGGAAATTGAGATTAACAGTTAAATATGCCAGAAGTTATATGGTACCAGAATCTGCATTCAAAGTAACCCAGACTCTTGCCTTTTCAACTGCAATTGCTTTCAAGTGGGAATTGAGGTAATTCTGTTCTACCTGCAGGTATTTAAGTGGTTATAATTAATATTAAAATCTTCTGGAATAGAAATTTCTGCTGCATTTCTCAAGCTTGAAAAATATATGAATCAGGTCCTGAGTGATAGCTCAGCAAGTAGGTGTTGCCTTGCATGTAGCTGAACAGGATTTGATCTCAGGATATCCCACATGGTCTCTTGAGCCTGCCAGGAGTAATTTCTGAGTGCAGAGACAGGACTTTGACCCCTGACTGCTGCTGGGTGTGTAACACCTACCTCTGCCAAAAAAAAAAAAAAGATAAAAAAGCATACATCTCTGTTTAAAGAGAAAACATTCTCACATTCATGGTTGACTTACTTTTTACTGTATGTTACACAAATGTAGGTATAAATTTGTGCATAGACCTTGCATAGGCCTCCTTAATGAAATATAAGATCAATGAATTCAGGTTAACATCGTTATAATATGACTGCTGATGTTTACAAAATATGTTTACCAAAACTAAATTGTGGCTCTCTTAAAAAATAATACATTTTTTTCTTCCAATGCCGGGAATCAAATCAAGGGCCTCCCACGTGAGACTGTGCCACATCACTTGGTTTCAGCTCTCACTTCTCAGCAAGGTACTACTCATCACCACACAGGTTCTTATTTTTTAAATTTAAATTATTTTTTTTGTTTCTTTTGGAGGGTGGGGACATACCAGGAGGCTGACCCCTGGCTCTTCGCTCAGAAATTGCTCTGGGCAGACTCGGGGGACCCTATAGGATGCTGGGTCAGTCCCGGGTTGGCCACTTGCAAAGCAAATGCCCTGCCAGCTGTGTTATCACTCTGGCCCTAATTTAGTTTATTTTTATTACATTATTTAAACACTATAATTACAAGATTTTTCATAAAGCAGTATTTTTTCCACGATACAAATTTGTTCATGATGAGTTTCAATCATTTAGTGAACAATACACCAGTGCACATTTTCCACCACCAATGTCACTAGTTAGTTTCCTTCCAGTCTTTCCCCCACCCCCACCTCTGTAGCAGATATTCTTCTCTTTTTCTTTTTTTTTCCCTTTTAGAAACTGTGGTTTGCAGTATTGTTACTGAAGGGGTATCATGCCTGTCACTTTGTCTCTTTTCAACACCCAGTTCTCGTCCAGAGTGATCATTCTGAACTATCATTGTCTCTATCCTAACTGCACTCCCCCACTGTTTGTGGCAAGCTTCCCATCTTGGACTGGCCCTCCTGGCCCTCATCGCTGTTGTATTTGGATATTATTACCACAGGTTCTTTTTTACATAAGCCTATCTCTGTTGTTGCTTACTGCGTATTCTCCATTTCCTCGGCATTTTTCTCAATTCAGAATGATTCAGGATCTTTTTATATTGTCCTTTGTACTCAAATCACCATTTTCATATTCTTTGTGTGTTGCTTATTGCCAAGAAGGCACTGAAATCCAAGTGCAGTTGTATGTCTTTGCCTAATGATTTTATTTTTAGATTATTAGCATATTAAAAACACAATTTAATTCTTTTCATATGACCCTTAGATTTGACAAACCCTGTTTTGATAGCTGTGTCCAGTAAGGGACTGTTCCTAAAGAGCAAGGGATGGAGATGTAGTACAGAGACCTTCAGAAAGTTGAAGTGGAAATGGTGGATGGGAGTCCACATTTTAGCTTTTGTCTATGCCGAAATATTTCTTTCACCAGTGTTCTTGGCCTTGTGATTCTCTCACACTGTAAAAGTCTTTCTCAGAAAGATTTATTCTCAGTAGGATTTATTCAGTATTTACAGTATTACTGTAAATTAGTAAATCAGTTACAGTATTACTGTTTTTATTTGTAGGGACCTGGGTTATCAAATGTAGAAGGTTAATTATTGACCAGTATACTTGTCATCCTTTCTTGTTTCTCTTGAACCTAGTCTTCAACTCTATCAGCAGTACCACCCCCTGCTTTCACTTTATTTCTAGTTATTTGGACTCCATCATTACCAATGATATGCTCTCCTAATGTCTAAATCACCACTATTTTTCTTCTACCAGCCTGAACCAGTTCTAATCTAAGTAAAACCAAATATTTTTGCCCCTAGACTGCCAAATTACAGAGGAAATCACATCTGTGCTTTATTTGGTAAGTTACTTTTGGTTGCAGATGAACAGAAAACTCAGACTGGACTTAAGTGATAAGGGAATATGTTGCTTCAATAACCAAAAGAGCTGGAAATGAGTTTGACTTCAAATGAAAATTTCATCTAACTGCTTAAAATGGGAACTAATATCTTAGAATTTACTTCCTTAGTTGAACTGTGCTGTTCTAGGGCCATAGCTCCAAAATAGCATTTGTTATGACCTGAACTATGTCCACACTACCCAAGTTCATATGCTGCATCCCCAGGCCCTAGTGTTACAATATTTGGAGATAAGGCCTTTATGACAACAAAAGAAATTAAGTCAGTGCATGAGCAGGGGGCTCTAATCCTCTAGAACTGGGTTCTTATCATAACAGAAAGGGCCAGCAGATCTTTCTTCAGCTTCTGGAAGGAAAGGCCATATCAGGTTTTGGCAAGATGGCATTATCCACAAGCCAGAGGAGCATTTACCAGGAAGCAATCCTGATACTATTTTGATCTTGAACTTCAAGATTCTAGTACTGGGAGAACATTAATTATATGTTGTATAATCCACTGTGTCTATGACCATCATTAGAACTAACAGATGTTAGTAGCTTTGGGGATTCAAAGCATCGCGCGTATAAAAAATCATACACTGTCTCAGTACACTGTGAGATAGGCAATCAGTTTGCCCACAGGTTTGGGATATGCCCTTTGACGTAACATGGGCTTTACAATCCTCCTCTGGCTTCTTCTCCAGTCCACTATGATCTCCCTACACTTTCATAAATACAAGGTGTGAGTATTACACTTCCATCGATAGAAGATCTTTCAGCTATTAGTAATGGTCAGTGAGTCCTCAAGAGGCAACCAGTATACACTTGCTAATTTGACTTGTAACATCAGGCGCAACATAACAGTATGTTGCCTGATATTCTTGGACTCGAATGTCGTTAGTTTCATTTTGCATTTTTTATTTATCTTCCTTCTTAACTCAAGTTTCCTTTTTAGCCTTTTCATAAGAAGAACACTGGAAAATAACCCTTAGCATTCTTCGCTTATACTACTAACTTGCCTGCTGTCATTCACTCATCAGAGGACTTATTCTTCTTGGCACTACATTAACTTGTTTTCTGTGCATCATTCTCTCTCCCTTCACTTCTTCTACTTACCCCCACCTTCCTTTTATTGTGATTATTGTCATTGCTCAGGTGTTCAAGGGTTGCATAGTTGATCTGTTTCAAAAAATATGATTTATTTTTTAGTGTCTTTTACTGATACTCAGTATTTGACCCCAGGCATAAATATTTATTTGGTTCCTTTCTTCCTGCCTCTTACATGCTATATGCTTATGAATTCTGTCGCTTTTTTTCCCTTGACCAGTTTATTATGATGGAAACCACTACTTATAAACCAGTCACTTGTATTCTCAATCTCTCTTAAAAATATTTTCCTTCTGCTCTCACTTCCCTTTATGGTTGTTGATAGATGTACAGGGTTGTCTATACACCTGGCAAGCATTTTTAGCTGTGGTACTCACCAGGGGTCACACATTGTGTTGTGGCACTCACATATGTTATCAAAGTGCTCACCAAGGTTTGTACTCTTTCAGTTGTGATGCTTGCACATGTGTTCCCTGGGCTTGTATTCCTTAGCTGAACCACACAAATTCTGTCTAAGCATTTGCTTGGTGCTTATGCTTGGGCTTTCCAGCAGTCACTTTCCTAACTTCCTGACACATTTTAGTAACAGTGCTTGGCAAAGCTTGCTCCCCTTTTAGTGATACCTCCCCACATCTGGTTGCACCAGACAGCCAGAAATCACTTGTGGCACCGCTGGGTATTGCAGAACTGCTAGACTGCAAAAAGCAGAATTGTCAATATTGCATTTGGTATATGTGACAACACTTGCAGACAAGCTCACTACCTACATTTACACAGCAGCTTTCTAAGCCACTGTACTAGTTCTCTAGGCTCTTCTCTTTTATATTTGTGTCTTTAGTATATGTAAATTATCTGAACTAATTTTTGACTACATACTGGATATTTCCTTTAGGTTATATTATGGAAGCTAAAAAAATTGTGTCAAGCGAAAACTAAACTTACTTTCATTCTAACATTATCTACTTTGTTTCTGAACTCTGACATAAATATCCAAACCATAATTTTTACTCGTAAATGGGACTACATTGAATTAAATTTATGCACTGTGAAAGAAACAGTGACTAGAATAAAAAGACACCCTATAGATTAGGAAGAAATAGTTGCTATCACATATGATAAAGGACTAATATCTATGATGTGTAAAAAACACGTGACAAACTTAACAACGAAAATATAAATAAGAAAACTTCAAAATATGGGGAGAATAGACATTTTTCTTCTCTTTCTCACTCACAAACTCGCTCGCTCGCTTGCTCACTCACTCACTGTCTCTTTGGCTCTCTATCTTTAACAAACTCTGTGTGTATCCCTCTTCTGTATATAATTTGTATACAATATATATACATTTTTAGTCAATTGGTTCTCATACGTTTTGGGTCCCAGGATCATAGGTGAAGATTAAAAAAAAAAAAAAAAGAATCCCAGAGCTTTTGTTTTCCTTATTCTGGAGTAGAAAGCCAGTGAATGGTTGACTAGACCAGTGGTTTTCAACATCGTTATACCTGTGACCAAGTGAAAAACAGGAAAAATATTTCATGGCAGAAATGAAAAAACATAACTTATAAAATGGTAGCTATTAAGTTTAAAGCTAATAAAACAAAACCTCCGTAGTTATTTACATTTAAAGTAACCTGAAACTGAATAGAATGTCTTCAACTTTTAAAAAAAAGCAATATTTTTATTTGTGATTTTTATTTTGCTACAGTGATGCTCAGGGGTTAGTCTTGGCTCTGCATTCAGAAATCACACCTGAATGATGCTCAGAGGACCATTTGGGATGCTGGGAATTGAACCTGGATCAGCCATGTGCAAGGCAAGTTCTGAGATGTGCTATCTCTCTGGACCCCAGAAAAATGCAATATTTAAATCAAATAATGTTAGTGTGACATCTGCTATTTTTTCCTTAGAATATTTTATTATTGCGGCTGTAGTGCTGTGCCAGAGAGATAGCACTGCAGAAACATTTATTCAATTTCTTAGATTTTTATCAATGATAGGGCTAAAAGAGTCTCACGTAAATAGTAAAAAATATGAACAATCTGATCATGTGTTAATGGCTCTTTAACTGAGAAATGGCTATTATCTAGTAATATCCAAAATTGAGACAATATTGAAGACAGGCAGGTAGCGGGGAGAATAGAGATGGGAGACACTGGTGGCAAGAAGGTTGCCTGGTGAAGGGCATATACATTATATGAATGAACCTCAGCTATGAAAATGTTTATAACCATGGTGCTTAAATAAAGATATTATTAAAATAAAACAAAATTGAAACAATGATTGCATTTTATATTTAGAACTGAAATAACAGAAGATAACCCAATCCACTTTCTTTTTTCTTTTTCTTTTTTTTTTTTTTAAACACTTTGATTACATACATGATTGTGTTTGGGTTTCAGTCATGTAAAGAACACCCCTCATCACCAGTGCAACATTCCCATCACCAATGTCCCATGTCTCCCTCCTCCCCACCCGACCCCCGCCTGTACGAGAATTAAGTGTGCAATAGTGAACATCTTCCACAAAAGGAATATTAATCTGGTGGTTATTTTTTTTTTTAAATAAAGATTCTTATTTCAGGATAATAATGATTTAAAGTTTTGAGATAATACATTTAAATTTCGACTTGTTACATTGTGACTTCTGGTTGAAATCAGCAGCTACCAAATCTAATTTTTTTTTTTTTTTTTTTTTTTTTTTTTTGGTTTTTGGGCCCCACACAGCGGTGCTTAAGGGTTACTCCTGGCTGTCTGCTCAGAAATAGCTCCTGGCAGGCACGGGGGACTATATGGGACACCGGGATTCGAACCAACCACCTTAGGTCCTGGATCGGCTGTTTGCAAGGCAAACACCGCTGTGCTGTCTCTCCAAGCCCACCAAATCTAATTTGTTTTGAGGCCATACCTGGTTGTGCTCAGGATTTACTCCTGGCTTGAACTCTGAGCTCAGGGATCTTTGATGAGATCCTATGGAGTGTTCAGGAATCAAACTCAGTTGAATGTATGCAAGGCAAGCACTTTAGTTTCTTTATTATCTCTCCTGACCACAAGTATTCTTGCAAGTATGGAAACATTTCTATATCTTTCTTCAAAAACAGAGCTTTGTTTTTGAAAGTATTCATCTTTTTAAGTGTACAAATTTTTTTATAAAATCACAGCTGTATTGATGGTACATTATTCAAAAAATAGTAAGTAAGCTCTGCATGCAATTAAAGGCATCTTCTCTCATCCAGTTGGCCTAAGCTATTGAGACTTATGCAATGGTGAGTTAAGCTGGAGTATTATTAAGAACTTTATTCATATTATTCATATGAAACTTTTTCTGTTTTTTTTGTTGTTGTTGCTGTTGTTGTTGCAGGGATTTTGGGGGTGGGTTGGAGTGGGGTGTTGAGTCAAATCTAGCAGTGCTCAGGATTTAAACCTGGGTCAGTTTTTAAGCACCTTTCTTGCTAGGGCTGGTGGAACCCTATGTGATGTCATGAATTAAACTGGGTCAGTTGAGCACAAGGTCAGCAGCAACTTAGTCCCTGTGTTATCCCTTCAACCCCATGTGAGGTTATTTTTCTTTCACTTGAAAGTACTGATAGCACCTAAGCCATGAATGTTATTTAATACCCATTATCAGCCTACCAAATCTTTTTAATGCTTTTTAGCACACATCGGAAATGCCAAGTGAGAAAGTAAAGATGGATTTTAGTCTGTTCCAACATAGAGCTTTTGGAAACTACTTTCAGAGTATCAGAATTGTATCCCTTTCGATGATTTTGGATTAAGGCAACTTTGAAATTGGATTCTATGAAATTCCTTAAGGATATAACTGTTGAGTCCTAGCCATCTCTTTTGGTGTGACCACCTTTATGGCTGGTCATGGAGAGCCAGGATGGAGCATGAGATTCTCATTTTGAAGCTGCATAATGACTTGACGTCATAGCATGATCAAAGTATTCTGCAAATACTTACTCTAGTTATTGTTGTTGTTTTGTTCTTGCTAATAATTGTATTTATGCCCTTAAATTATAATCATACAAAGAAAGATTAAAACAAGATGTATGAGTTTGCCTTGCAGATGGTCACCCTTAGAATTCTCTAAAATTGCCAGGGTTACTGGAAGCTTTATTTTCAAGGCAGTGTAGTTGAGACTTAAGTGTTTTGGTTTGTTTTTTGTTTTTTTTTTTGATTGTTTGTTTTGTTTGTTACCTTTCGGTGTTCACTATCTAAAGCCGTACAACAAAGATACTTTAATTTTCTCTCATTAATACTATCCACTCAGGTAAAGTTTAGTGCAGCTTTATCTAAATGGTGTTTCTGCCTCTGAATGAAACCTTTGTACTATCTTCCCAGCTGCAAAGAAAAGCGAAACAATTAAAAGGAAAAACAGAATATCTAACTAATTTATTTAAAGGATGCTCAAAACCTAGAAAACCTGGGAGGGGGGATTAGAATATGATTTATTGTCTTGTTATCAGTAATTTCTTTCCTTTTGAGATTTCAATGATGTAGGGCAACTGGGAAACATTCTTAGAGAGCCTTACGGATAGTTTTTGCTCAGAACCAGCTAAGTGCTCCAAGAATAGTTATTATAGATTCACACAAACAGCAGTACTGTTTGCTCTAGTTCTTTGGTTCTCCTCTAGTAGATTTAGATGTGTGAAATTGATGTTAGGGTCTAGCTTAAAAAGTAAAGGAAATAAAAAGCCCTTTGCCAGTACTGCTCAGCTGTGTAAAAATACAAGAGTAAAGCAAAGAGCTGAGTATTAAAAGGTGACAGTATGGGCCCGGAGAGATAGCACAGCGGCATTTGCCTTGCAAGCAGCCGATCCAAGACCAAAGGTGGTTGGTTCGAATCCCGGTGTCCCATATGGTCCCCTGTGTCTGCCAGGAGCTATTTCTGAGCAGACAGCCAGGAGTAAGGTGACAGTATTTAGATTGATGCAAAGTGCTTGAAACTCACATTTAAAAGTGAGAATAACCATGCTCTGTTAATTCTGGGGACTGGCATCTTTGGTGGCACTGCTTGTTATTTAATTAAGATTTAAGAAAAGTGCCGGAGTCTTAGTACAGCAGGCAGAGTGCTTGCCTTGCACACAGCCAACCCAGGTTTGATTTCCAGCGCCCAGTGTGGTTCCCTGAGCCCCAGCAGGAGTGATCCCTTAATTTAGAGCCAGGAATAAGCCCTAAACACCATTGGGTGTGGCCCATATGCCCCTCCAAAAATAAATAAATAAAAAGGAAGAGAAAATTGAGAGAAATGAAGTCAGGGGCTTAGAGAATTTTCCCATCAGTTACATCAATAGAAAAACATCAAGTGAAATAAATCATTTCTGCATCTTGGATAGGAGGAAGAACTTTTATTGTTTCAGGGCTACTCTGGGGAAGTCAGAATATTATGCAGCTTCTTCCCATCAATTAAACAGACTTTAGATTTATATACTTTTTCTTTCAGACACCATGATTTATGATACTATTAGCAATTGGGTTTTATTTATATCATGTTCTAATACCCCCCACACCAGTATCCCTACTCAACCTAACCTCATCCCTAAACATGCACTGTTTTATTTGTTTCTCCTTTTTTGGAGGGTGGTTGGTGGTAATCATACCTTTGGTGCTTAGAACTTGTTCCTGACTGTCTCAGGGAACACTCCTTGGCAGTCGGTCTTTTGGGGACCACAATGGGGGTAGGAAACAAACTGGGGTTGGCCAGGTGAAATATAGGCACCTAATTTATTTACTCTATTATCTCACTGCCCTTGTATATATTTTTGACATATTCCATCCCTTCAACAAGTGGAGAAATTTACATTTGAAGTAAGTTAGGGCTGAACAAGGCATTTATCTTTTGGAGAGGTTGTAGTAATTTCCTAAATCTTGGCTGATCTAAGACTGCATACACGCTATAAAAGTTTGAGGTAGGGTTTACTCATGAATAAATGTGTGTGGGTATATATATATATATATATATATATATATATATATATATGTACATATATAAATGCTAAAAACAAACTTCTCATGATAAATACTTCTAAGTTTTATTATTTTAAAATAATAAACATTTCTGTTAAAAATATTGGGGCTGGAGAGATAGCATGGAGGTAAGGCATTTGCCTTGCATGCAGAAGGATGGTGGTTCAAATCCCCGGCATCCATGTGGCCCCCCGAGCCTGCCTGGTGATTTCTGAGCATAGAGCCAGGAGTAACCCCTGGCCACTGCTGGGTGTGACCCAAAAACCAAAAACCAAACAAACAAACAAAAAAAAACCACAGGTACTTCACACAGTGGTGTTGGTCACTATGGTCACATTAGGTCACTATGAGGCGGGTAGCAGTGCTAGGAATTAAGCTTGGGTCCTTGCACAAGCCAGACATGTGCCTACTACTTGAGCTATATCTCCCTAGCTCTGAGTTTTAACTAGACAGGGGGTCCACCTAAGTAGTGCTCGGGGGCCTAGAACCAATCTTAGCAATATTGAGTTAGCTAGTCCTGAATATTTAAGAACCTCCAGGAATGTACCCAGTGGTGCTGGGTGGAGGGGGAGAGTTAGGAAACAGGGTACTGGGATCAAGCACAGGGCCTCAGGAATGCAAAGCATGTTCTGCAACCCTTGGAGTTATCTCCTCACACCCACTCAATTTAAATGGCTTCATTTTATTAAAATTTTTTTGAATTAAAATGTTATTAAATTCTACGGAGAGATAGCATACAAGGCAGTGCATTTGCCTTGTATGCAGAAGGATGATGATTCGAATCCCGGCATCTCATATGGTCCCCTGAGCCTGCCAGGAGAGATTTCTGAGCGTAGAGCCAGGAGTAACCCCTGAGTGCTGCTGGGTGTGATCCAAAAACAACAAAAAAAAATGTTATTAAATTCTAAAAATTGTATTTTCTCTGGTCTCCCTGAGCATTGCCAGGAGTATAGAGCCAGGGATAACCCTGAGCACTGCTGAGTGTGGCCCCAAACCAAAACCAAAAACAAACAAGCAAAATTATATTTTCTCATTGGTCTATTAATATTATAATAAATAGCTAAATAGTTTCAAGACTTAATGTTCACTGATAGAAAACATCTTTGAAATAGAAAATAAACCTGCGATTTTGTTTCCCCACGTGTACCAAGCAAAGCTGTCATTCTCAGGCTACGCATAGCTCATAGCAACATTTTCATCAGCTCTGCAGTTTATTCCCTTCACCAACTACTGATAATATGCTTAGGTCACTCACAAGAGAAAAACTGTCAGCATTAATATTATCCAGCACTTTTAAAATATTTTTTGGTCTGGAATAAAATGCTAAACTGTTCCTTTAGTCCAATCATTTCATTTGATCCTATTGCTTATTTGCATAAGGTATGATTATTTTTGACATTGATATAGGTGACTTTTTCTGATTTATTTTAAAGATTACCAAAAGGCTGAGAATTTTCATTTTCCACATCAAAACAAACAATGGAAAGGAGTAGAGCCAATTGAGGAGATTCAGCAAGCAGTCCTGTGTGGAAGTCCCTTTCGTGGTGCAGAAAAAGATTGGCTGTATCATTCCTCACCTTTCAGCTTCTTTCGGCAATAACAATATGTTATTAATACAGCATGGAAGGGAGAAAACAGATGAAACATAGTCTAATAAAAACAGTTGAAGCCAAATCCTTTTCATTCTAAGATGTCAAAAAGGGAGGAGTTTTCTGGAACATGGATACAGAAAAGAAAGTATCACTGCTGTTAATCAAAAATCACAGCAAAAACTGTTAAGAAAAAAATGAGCTCTATTTTCTACAAGAAAATGACTTTTATTAGTTGTGCAGAAGTCGGACCTACATGAGCTGTAGTCCAAGCTTCAAAGAGAGGCTATATAGGGTCTGTTATGTGCTCCAGAGAGTTAGGGTGAGGCTGTACTTACATAGTGAAAATGACTTTTAATGCAGTAGTTGTTTGTTTTTTTTTTCCGGGAAATTCATACATATTTACAAGTGAGTGAATGTACATTTGGAAATCATACAGTCATAGATCACATGTATAGAAAGCAGAGAAACATTAGGACTGTGTATTTTTAATATTGGTAATGAGGAAAAGATAATTATAGACCAAGGAGGGCCCCCATTGTTGAGTCTTTAATAATCAGCATTGCTATATTAGGGGTCTGTGGTTCTTATCAGTGAGAAGTAAATATTAAAAGAATAATTGAAATTATGATAAAATTCTCCTTTTATCATACAAAGATCCTTCTTCAACTGGGATGCATTCATTTTTACTACATTTGTGGGGGGAGTAAGCATATAGTAGATTTCCAAAGAGTTCTGAGATTATTTCTTTATTTTTAAAGGTTTATTTATTGATTGATTGATTGGTTTTGGGGCTACACCTGGTGATGCTCAGGTGTTACTCCAGGCTCTGTGCTCAGAAATTGCTCCTGGCAAGCTTGGGGGACCATATGGGATGCCAGGAATCATCCCGGGTCAGCTGCATGCAAGGCAAATGCCTTACCTCTGTTCCTTACCTCAGTTCCTCTGAAATGATCAGGTCTAACGATTCTTCTTTTTCTTTTAATTTGTGAAAATGATTGTATATCAGTGAAGTCATTAAGTCATTGTCAGAATGTTTTGTATTCTTTTGTTGCTAGTTGACCGTTCTGTTATTTTTTCTGAACATTAGGTATCTTCAGATACCACTGGTGTCTAGATTGCTGTATTTTTTTTAATTTATTTAAACACCTTAATTACATACATGATTGTGTTTGGGTTTCAGTCATGTAAAGAACACCACCCATCACCAGTGCAACATTCCCATCACCAATGTCCCAAGTCTCCCTTCACCCCACCCAACCCCCGCCTGTACTCTAGACAGGCTCTCCATTTTCCTCATACATTCTCATTATTAGGACAGTTCAAAATGTCGTTATTTCCCTAACTAAACTCATCACTCTTTGTGGTGAGCTTCCTGAGGCGAGCTGGAACTTCCAGCTCTTTTCTCTTTTGTGTCTGAAAATTATTATTGCAAGAATGTCTTTCATTTTTCTTAAAACCCATAGATGAGTGAGACTATTCTGCGTTTTTCTCTCTCTCACTCTGACTTATTTCACTCAGCATAATAGATTCCGTGTACATCCATGTATAGGAAAATTTCATGACTTCATCTCTCCTGACAGATGCATAATATTCCATTGTGTATATGTACCACAGTTTCTTTAGCCATTCGTCTGTTGAAGGGCATCTTGGTTGTTTCCAGAGTCTTGCTATGGTAAATAGTGCTGCAATGAATACAGGTGTAAGGAAGAGGTTTTTGTATTGTACTTTTGTGTCCTTAGGGTATATTCCTAGGAGTGGTATATCTGGATCATATGGGAGCTCGATTTCCAGTTTTAGGAGAAATCTCCATATCGCTTTCCATAAAAGTTGAACTAGACAGCATTCCCACCAGCAGTGGATAAGAGTTCCTTTCTCTCCACATCCCCGCCAACACTGTTTATTCTCATTCTTTGTGATGTGTGCCATTCTCTGTGGTGTGAGGTGGTACCTCATAGTTGTTTTGATTTGCATCTCCCTGATGATTAGTGATGTGGAGCATTTTTCATGTGTCTTTTGGCCATGTGTATTTCTTCTTTGTCAAAGTGTCTGTTCATTTCTTCTCCCCATTTTTGATGGGATTAGATGTTTTTTTCCTGTAAATTTCTGTCAGTGCCTTGTATATTTTGGAGATTAGGCCCTTATCTGATGGGTATTGGGTGAATAGTTTCTCCCATTCAGTGGGGGCTCTTGTATCCTGGGTGCTATTTCCTTTGAGGTGCAGAAGCTTCTCAGCTTAATATATTCCCATCTGTTAATCTCTGCTTTCACTTGCTTGGAGAGTGCAGTTTCCTCCTTGAAGATGCCTGTAATGTCCTGGAGTGTTTTGCCTATGTGCTGTTCTATATATCTTATGGTTTTGGGGCTGATATCGAGGTGTTTAATCCATTTGGATTTTACCTTTGTACATGATGTTAGCTGGGGGTCTAAGTTCAATTTTTTGCAAGTGGCTATTCAATTGTGCCAACACCACTTGTTGAAGAGGCTTTCCCTGCTCCATTTAGGATTTCCTGCTCCTTTATCAAAAATTAGGTGATTGTATGTCTGGGGAACATTTTCTGAGTATTCAAGCCTATTCCACTGATCTGAGGACCTATCCTTATTCCAATACCATGCTGTTTTGATAACTGTTGCCTTGTAGTACAGTTTAAAGTTGGGGAAAGTAATTCCTGCCATATTCTTTTTCCCAATGATTGCTTTAGCTATTCGAGGGTGTTTATTGTTCCAAATGAATTTCAAAAGTGTCTGATCCACTTATTTGAAGAATGTCATGGGTATCTTTAGAGGGATGGCATTAAATCTGTATAATGCCTTGGGGAGTATTGCCATTTTGATGATGTTAATCCTGCCAATCCATGAGCAGGGTATGCGTTTCCATTTCCGTGTGTCCTCTCTTATTTCTTGGAGCAGAGTTTTATAGTTTTCTTTGTATAGGTCCTTCACATATTTAGTCAAGTTGATTCCAAGATATTTGAGTTTGTGTGGCACTATTGTGAATGGGGTTGTTTTCTTAATGTCCATTTCATCCTTATTACTATTGGTGTATAGAAAGGCCATTGATTTTTGTGTGTTAATTTTGTAGCCTGCCACCTTGCTATATGAGTCTATTGTTTCTAGAAGCTTTTTGATAGAGTCTTTAGGGTTTTCTAAGTAGAGTATCATGTCATCTGCAAACAGTGAGAGCTTGACTTCTTCCTTTCCTATCTGGATTCCCTTGATATCCTTTTCTTGCCTAATCGCTATAGCAAGTACTTCCAGTGCTATGTTGAATAGGAGTGGTGAGAGAGGACAGCCTTGTCTTGTGCCAGAATTTAGAGGGAAGGCTTTCAGTTTTTCTCCATTGAGGATAATACTTGCCATTGGCTTGTGGTAGATGGCCTTCACTATATTGAGAAAGGTTCCCTCCATTCCCATCTTGCTGAGAGTTTTGATCAAGAATGGGTGTTGGACCTTATCAAATGCTTTCTCTGCATCTATTGATATGATCATGTGGTTTTTATTTTTCTTGTTATTGATGTTGTGTATTATGTTGATAGATTTACGGATGTTAAACCAGCCTTGCATTCCTGGGATGAAACCTACTTGATCGTAGTGGATGAACTTTTTAACGAGGCATTGAATCCTATTTGCCAGGATTTTGTTGAGGATCTTTGCATCTGCATTCATCAGTGATATTGGTCTGTAATTTTCTTTTTTGGTAGCATCTCTGTCTGGTTTAGGTATCAAGGTGATGTTGGCTTCATAAAAGCTATTTGGAAGTGTTTCTGTTTGTTCAATTTCATGAAAGAGTCTTGCCAAGATTGGCAGTAGTTCCTCTTGGAAAGTTTGATAGAATTCATTAGTGAATCCATCTGGACCTGGGCTTTTGTTTTTCGGCAGACATTTGATTACTGTTTTAATTTCATCAATGGTGATGGGGGTGTTTAGATATGCTACATCCTCTTCCTTCAACCGTGGAAGATTATAAGAGTCCAAGAATTTATCCATTTCTTCCAGGTTCTCATTTTTAGTGGCGTAGAGTTTTTCAAAGTCGTTTCTGATTACCCTTTGAATCTCTGTCATATCAGTAGTGATCTCTCCTTTTTCATTCCTGATACGAGTTATCAAGTTTCTCTCTCTCTGTTTCTTTGTTAGTTTTGCCAGTGGTCTATCAATCTTGTTTATTTTTTCAAAGAACCAACTTCTGCTTTCGTTGATCTTTCGGATTGCTTTTTGAGTTTCCACTTCGTTGATTTCTGCTCTCAGCTTTGTTATTTCCTTCTGTCTTCCTATTCTTGAGTCCTTTTGTTGAGCATTTTCTAGTTCTATTAGCTGTGTCATTAAGCTACTCAGGTAAGCTCCTTCTTCCTTCCTGATGTGTGCTTGCAAAGCTATAAATTTTCCTCTCAGTACTGCTTTTGCTGTGTCCCATAAGTTCTGATAGTTTGTGTCTTTATTGTCATTTGTTTCCAGGAACCTTTTTATTTCCTCCTTGATTTCATCTCGGACCCACTGGTTATTGAGCATGAGGCTGTTTAACTTCCAGGTGTTAAAGTGTTTCTTCTGAGTCCCTTTGGAGTTCACAAATAATTTCAGAGCCTTGTGGTCAGCGAAGGTAGTCTGCAAAATTTCTATCCTCTTGATCTTATGGAGGTATGTTTTATGTGTCAGCATGTAGTCTATCCTGGAGAATGTCCCATGTACATTGGAGAAGAATGTGTATCCAGGTTTCTGGGGATGGAGTGTCCTATATATATCCACTAGGCCTCTTTCTTCCATTTCTCTCCTCAGGTCTAGTATATTCTTGTTGGGTTTCAGTCTGGTTGACCTATCCAGTGTTGACAAAGCCGTGTTAAGGTCCCCCACAATTATTGTGTTGTTGTTGATATTATTTTTCAGATTTGTCAACAGTTGTATTAAATATTTTGCTGGCCCCTCATTCGGTGCATATATGTTTAGGAGAGTGAATTCTTCCTGCTCTACGTACCCCTTGATTAATATAAAATGTCCATCTTTGTCCCTTACAACCTTCCTGAGTATAAAGTTTGCATTATCTGATATTAGTATGGCCACTCCAGCTTTTTTATGGGTGTTGTTTGCTTGGATAATTTTTCTCCAGCTTTTTATTTTGAGTCTATGTTTGTTCTGACTATTCAGGTGCGTTTCTTGTAGGCAGCAGAAGGTTGGATTGAGTTTTTTGATCCATTTAGCCACTCTGTGTCTCTTAACTGGTGCATTTAGTCCATTGACATTGAGAGAAAGAATTGTCCTGGGATTTAACACCATCTTTATTTCAAAATTTGGTGTGTCTTTTGGGTAGTCTTGTCTTAGATTAGGTCTTTCTGTTTTTCTCTTAAGACTGGTTTTGTGTCTGTGAAGTTTCTGAACTGTTTTTTGTCTGTGAAGCCATGTATTCTTCCGTCAAACCGGAAAGTGAGTTTTGCTGGGTATAGTATTCTGGGTGAAGGATTCATTTCATTCAGTCTTGTCACAATATCCCACCACTGCCTTCTGGCATTGAGTGTTTCTGGTGACAGGTCTGCTGTAAATCTCAGGGAAGCTTGCTTGAACGTGATTTCCCCTTTTGGTCTTGCTGTTTTCAGAATTCTGTCTCTATCTCTGGGATTTGTCATTGTGACTAGGATGTGTCTTGGGGTGGTTTTTCTGGGGTCTCTTTTGGTTGGTACTCTTCGGGCATGCAGGATTTGATCACATATATTCTTTAGCTCTGGAAGTTTCTCTTTAATGATGTTCTTGACCGTTGATTCTTCCTGGAAGTTTTCTTCCTGGGTCTCTGGGACTCCAATGATTCTTAAGTTGTTTCTGTTGAGCTTATCATAGACTTCTATTTTCATCTGTTCCCATTCTTTGACTAATTTTTCCATTGTCTGCTCATTTGCTTTAAGTTTTTTGTCCAATCTCTCCTGCTGTATGGAATTGTTATTTATCTCATCTTCCACAGCACCAAGTCTATTCTCAGCTTCTGATACCCTGTCCCAGAGCTTATCCATTTTGTCATTCACTTCGTTTACTGACTTTTTCAGTCCTGTTAGTTGACATGTTATTTCAGTTTGGAGTTTTGTGATTTCTGTCTTCATATTTTCTTGGTTCTTATTAGTGTTCTGTTCAACTCGATCCATGGTTTCTTGGAGTCCGTTGAGCATCTTCCATATTGCTAGTCTAAAGTCCTTAACTGAGAGGTTGATTAGTTGGTTGGTCATTATCTGGTCCTCAGAATTGTCATCTTCATTCTCTATGTCTGATGCTGGCCTGCATTGTTTCCCCATTGTCACACTTGTATTGTGGGTTTTTCTACATGTTGTGGTGGTATTCATTGTCTATATGATGCAGGCAGCTCACTCCTCTGGCTCCTCCCTTTCTGGATGGGCTGACTTGCCTCTAAGGGAGGGGAGTCCTCCGTAGATGAAGCCTCACACTGGGTCAAATCTTAGGCCCGAGCATGCAACAGAGAAGACAGTCCAGAGAGAAATGTTTGCTTCTGTGATATAGCACCGTTCTTAGTGTAATTTTTCCTTCTTGTTGAAATGGTGTTCTTTCCTTAGAAAGAGTGCATGGCCGCGTAGCGAAGCGGAGCGGCCGTGCTCTGCTGGAGCCTCTTTTTGCCCCACTCGCAAGAGTTTCACGCAAGAGGACAGTAGACAGACATAGACAGGTCACACTCACAGTTTTTCACAGTTGGGCCCCACTGGGCCGGTGTACTTTCGCGGATTTTCCCCGCCTGGTGTCACACACAGGGAGCCGGCTTTTGCAAAGCTTAGCCGGTTTTCATGCTCTGTAGTCCCTCCCTGAAAATGGCGTCTGGGCGAGCGAGGTTTCTGGAGCCTCTTTTTGCCCCACTCGCAAGAGTTTCACGCAAGAGGACAGTAGACAGACATAGACAGGTCACACTCACAGTTTTACACAGTTGGGCCCCACTGGGCTGGTGTACTCTCGCGGATTTTCCCCGCCTGGTGTCACACACAGGGAGCCGGCTTTTGCAAAGCTTAGCCGGTTTTCATGCTCTGTAGTCCCTCCCTGAAAATGGCGTCTGGGCAAGCGAGGTTTCTGGAGCCTCTTTTTGCCCCACTCGCAAGAGTTTCATGCAAGAGGACAGTAGACAGACATAGACAGGTCACACTCACAGTTTTTCACAGTTTGGCCCCACTGGGCCGGTGTACTCTCGCGGATTTTCCCCGCCTGGTGTCACACACAGGGAGCCGGCTTTTGCAAAGCTTAGCCGGTTTTCATGCTCTGTAGTCCCTCCCTGAAAATGGCGTCTGGGCAAGCGAGGTTTCTGGAGCCTCTTTTTGCCCCACTCACAAGAGTTTCACGCAAGAGGACAGTAGACAGACATAGACAGGTCACACTCACAGTTTTTCACAGTTTGGCCCCACTGGGCCGGTGTACTCTCGCGGATTTTCCCCGCCTGGTGTCACACACAGGGAGCCGGCTTTTGCAAGGCTTAGCCGGTTTTTATGCTCTGTAGTCCCTCCCTCTAGATTGCTATATTTTTATGGGGATTAAAGCATTAAAGAAATTGGAGTTTTCAGAAATTCCAAGAACTATTGCTAATGCTGGGGCTTTTGTGGGATGTGTTTTCAGCTGCCAGACCTTATGGAAATACAAGAAGGTGGAGAAAGGGTGCTTGCACTCAATTCAAAAATGTCCTGGTGATGTCAGCCCAAATAGTGGCATATCTGGAGTTTGGTTAGATTGTTGTCTCTGCAGAGAGCTGTAGAGGAATAGTGAAGCTGGACCATTGTCAAAGTGGCAGTTTTAGGGAATGGGTTTAGCTGTGTGGCTTTGGCAGAGTGGGGACTCTCCTCTTCGAATATGGCTGTTTTCTGTTATGTGACTGGGGTTCCTGTAATTTATTATGGACTGGTTTACATCTCCTTCATGAGTAGAATGAGTCTATCCAGTTGACTGAAAGCAGACATGGTGACAGTGTTTGTCTAAATCATTATTATTTGTAAGTTATGTCTCAAAGCACTCTTTACATCTAATAATTGTAGTTAATTGGTATAATTTTCCTACCCTGTGGTCTCCTCTTTTATTCCTGTTATTGGAACTGTGTTGCCTGAAGTACAATTTTTTAGTAAAACAGACCTGAGGTTGAGAGTTTAATCCCTAACACCTCTCCACATGTGGAGTGCTATCACCTTGATGCCAAAAAAGTGCAATCTCGGGTGTACCCCATACCAAATGTGTGAATCCTGGACATGCAAAGGCAAAGAGATGGGAAGTTTAGAAAAGAAGAAAAGACTTTGGAATATACTCAGCAAGGAGATGGAAAAACCTGCATATAGCTGTTTACAGTAGTCAGACTCTGGAAACAACGGAGATGCCCTTCAACAGATGAATGGCTAAAGAAGCTGTGGTATATATACACATGAAATATTATGCAGCCGTCATGAAATTTTTCTATACATGGATGTACATGGAATTTATTATGCTGAGTGAAATAAGTCAGGGGGAGAGAGATAGACACAGAATAGTACAGGCAGGGATGGGGATGGGGACGAGGGAAATTTGGGACATTGGTGATGGGGAATGTTGCACTGGTGATGGGGGGTATTCTTTACATGACTGAAACCCAACTACAATCATATTTGTAATCAAGGTGTTTAAAGATATTAATAAAAATTAAAAAAAGAAAAACCTGCATATTGAAAACTCCAAGTCTTTTAAAAGAATTAGAAGCGCAAGTAATGGATAGGCATTCTTTATTCATGGACTGGAAGATTTGGTTCTTTCTTGATTCTTTGGTCTTCTAGGTGTATCCAGGGCTCTGATCCCCACCTGATTCAGAGCCCCTCACCCTGTGACACTTCTCCCTGGCTATCCTACACCAGGAAGCCGATGTGCCACTAACTACCTCACAAACCCAAAACTGCACAGATACACTAATTTTCATGTGACAACTTCACCCCTTCTACTCCACTAACACTACATATTTGTGTTTTTTTATATAATATCTTTATTTAAGCACCATGATTACAAACATGATTTTAGTTGTGTTTCAGTCATAAAAAGAACACACCCCCTTCACCAGTGCAACATTCCCTCATCTCCTTCCTCCTTCATCCTCTGCCTGTATTCAAGATAGGCATTCTACTTCTCTCATTTATTAACATTGTCATGGTAGTATAATTAGTTCTGTAACTGCACTCATCACACTTTGTAGTGAGCTTCATATCATGAGCTGGTCTTTCCAACCTTCATCTCTGGGCATTATTTTAATAATGTCTTTTATTTTTCTTAAAACCCAAAGATGAGGGCTAGAGAGATAGCACAGCGGTAGGGCATTTGCCTTAGATGCAGAAGGATGGTGGTTCAAATACTGACCTCCCATATGGTCCCCCGAGCCTGCCAGGAGCAATTTCTGAGTGTAGAGCCAGAGTAGCCCCTAAGTGCTGCCAGGTGTGACACAAAAACAAAAGCAAAAAACAAACAAACAGAAAACCCCCAAATATGATTATTCTCTATTTCTCTCCCTCTGACTTATTTTGCTCAGCATACTAGTTTCCATGTCCATCCATGAATAGGAAAATTTCATGACTTCATCTCTCTTGATGGTTGTATAATATTCCATTGTGTATATGTACCACAGTTTCTTCAGTCATTCATCTGTTGCCTGTTTTTTGATATCTTGCTTCAAATACCTCCACAATTTTCCATTAGGCAAACAGAATCACAAGTTATTTTCCTTTATGAACACTGAAATAGCTTGTTAGGGCATTTACATTATTAAATTAACAGATTATAGAGAGTAATAATGTGCTGAAATATAAAGAAACAGTTCAGATCTCAGATCAATGGGAATCTGAGTCTCAAATCACAGCACCCATAAGTTCTTAAAAACAATGAAGAAACAAAGGAATTCATATGCTCTGAAAGAGAGGAACACTAGTTTTGCCAAATCATCAAGCTCAAACAAAAACTCATTCCTCATTAATGAGGAACTTAAAGAAATGCTCTATGCAATTACTTGGAAATAATTGGAAGAACAATTCAACCAACTGAAAGATGAACTGATCCATAGAATCAAAGTCCATAAAAATGGAATTCAAGGAACCAGCCATAACAACAGAATTCAACATGCAAAGAACCATATTAAAGACAGTGATATTGAAGAAAAGACACTGACCAAAAATGAAGTGACAAAAAAAAGAGAGAGAAGAGAGAAAAGACTGTAATTTATGATAGAAAATAGCCAGAGGAATGATCTTCAAATCATAGGAATAACAGAAGACAAGGAAAAGTGGAAAGGGAAAGAATGGCTGGCAGAAGAAATATTCACCAAGAACTCTCCTGATCTCTGGAGAGAGGCTCCTCTATAGATTCAAGAGGTTTAAAGATAACTAAATAAAATAAACTCAAACAAAAACACACCAAGACACACAGTAATCAAAATGTTCAAATCAAAAGACAAATACAAACTACTGAAAGCAACAAGAGAGGAAAAAGTCCTCAACTATGAGGGAACAAAAAGAGAATAGTTTGATTCATCTCTGTGGAAAATCGTATGGAAAGTCCTTGATAAATTTAGACTTGAGCTGGCAATATGACCCAGCAATTCCACTTTTAGGTATTTATCCCAGGACTTAAAACACTCATTCAAAATAAGCACATCATTATTCACTGCTTCAATGAGTCCAATAGCTAATATATGAAATCAACTTAGGTATCCAATGGCAGATGAATGGATTAAGAAGATGTAGGACATTTACATAATGGAATAGTATGCGGCTGCAAGGAGTGGAGAAATCATGCAATTTGTTGCAATCTGGTTGGAATTGGAAGATATGTTGAGCAAAGTAATTCAGAAGAGGAAAAACAAACACTGGGTCCTGTCACGTGAACCTCTTGGGAGTGGGCCAAAAAGAGCCTCCAGAAAACTCGCTCTCCCAGAGGCCCATTCTAGGGCGGAAATGCCAAAGAACTGCTCCATAACGTGAAAACCGGCTGTAAGCAGTACTTTGCAGAAGCCAGGTCCCCTGTTTGTGAGGTCAGGCTGGGAAAATCTACGAAACTATGCCTGCCCAGTGGGGCCCAACTGTGAAAAATTGTGAGTGCTGCCTGTGTGTGTCTGTCTACTGTCCTGTTGCGTGAACCTCTTGGGAGTGAGCCGAAAAGAGGCTCCAGAAAATTCACACTCCCAGAGGCCCATGCTAGGGCAGGAACGCCAAGGAACTGCTCCATAATGTGAAAACCGTCTATAAGCAGTACTTTGCAGAAGCCAGGTCCCCTGTTTGTGACATCAGGCTGGGAAAATCTACAAAATTACGCCTGCCCAGTGGGGCTCGTCTGTGAAAAATTGTGATTGCTGCCTGTGTGTGTCTGTCTCCTGTCCTCTCGCGTGAAACTCTTGGGAGTGGGCCGAAAAGAGACTCTGCTTCGCTACAGGGCCGTGCACTCTTTCTAAGGAAAGAACATCATCGCAACAAGAAGAAAAAAATCACACTAAGAACTGTGCAGGATCACTGAAACCCAGCATTTCTCTCCGGACTGTCTTCTCTGCTGCGTGCTTGGGCCTAAGATTTGATGCTGTGTGAGGCTTCATCCACGGAGGACTCCCCTTCCTTGGAGGCAAGTCAACCCATCCAGAAAGGGCGGAGCCAGAGGAGTGTGGCTGCCTACATCAGTTAGCCAATGAATACCACAACACATAGAAAAACTCACAATACAAGTGTGACAATGGGGAAACAATGCAGGCCAGCATCAGACATAGAGAATGAAGATGACAATTCTGAGGACCAGATAATGACCAACCAACTAATCAACCTCTCTGATAAGGACTTTAGACAAACAATATGGAAGATGCTCAAAGAACTCAAAGAAACTATGGATCGAGTTGAACAGAACACTAACAAGAAACAAAAAAATATGAAGACAGAAATCACAAAACTCCAAACTGAAATAACATGTCAACTAATAGGCCTGAAAAACTCAGTAAACGAAGTGAATGACAAAATGGATAAGCTCTGGGACAGGGTATCAGAAGCTGAGAATAGACTTGGTGCTGTGGAAGATGAGATACATAACAATTCCATACAGCGGGAGAGATTGGAAAAAAACTTAAAGCAAATGAACAGACAGTGGAAAAATTAGTCAAAGAATGGGAACAGATGAAAATAGAAGTCTATGATAAGCTCAACAGAAACAACTTAAGAATCATTGGAGTCCCAGAGACCCAGGAAGAAAATTTCCAGGAAGAATCAATGGTCAAGAACATCATTAAAGAGAAACTTCCAGAGCTAAAGAATATATGTGATCAAATCCTGCATGCTCAAAGAGTACCAACCAAAAGAGACCCCAGAAAAAATACCCCAAGACACATCCTATTCACAATGACGAATCCCACAGATAGAGACAGAATTCTGAAAACAGCAAGATCAAAAAGGGAAATTACATTCAAGAGAGCATCCTTGAGATTTACAGCAGACCTGCCACCAGAAACACTCAAGGCCAGAAAGCAGTGGTGGGATATTGTGACAAGACTGAATGAAATGAATGCTTCACCTAGAATACTGTACCCAGCAAAACTCACTTTCCGGTTTGACGGAAGAATACATGGTTTCACAGACAAAAAACAGCTCAGAATCTTTACAGACTCAAAACCAGTCCCGGCGATGCTCAGGGGTTACTCCTGGCTGCTCAGAAATATCTCCTGGCAGGCATGGGGGACCATATGGGACACCGGGATTCGAACCAACCACCTTTGGTCCTGGATAGGCTGCTTGCAAGGCAAACACCACTGTGCTATCTCTCCAGGCCCTCAAAACCAGTCTTAAGAGAAAAACTGAAAGACCTAATTTAAGACAAGACTAACCAAAAGACACACCAAATTTCGATATAAAGATGGCATTAAATCCCAGAACAATTCTTTCTCTCAATGTCAATGGACTAAATGCACCAGTTAAGAGACACAGAGTGGCTAAATGGATCAAAAAAACTCAAGCCAACCTTCTGCTGCCTACAAGAAATACACCTGAATAGTCAGAACAAACATAAACTCAATATAAAAGGGTGGAGAAAAATTATCCAAGCAAACAACACTCATAAAAAAGCCGGAGTGGCCATACTAATATCAGATAATGCAAACTTTATACTCAGGAAGATTGTAAGGGACAAAGATGGACATTTTATATTAATCAAGGGGTATGTAGAACAGAAAGAAATCACTCTCCTAAACATATATGCACCGAATGAGGGGCCAGCAAAATATTTAATACAATTGTTGACAAATTTGAAAAATAATATCAATAACAACACAATAATTGTGGGGGACCTCAGCACGGCTTTGTCAATGCTGGATAGGTCAACCAGACTGAAACCCAACAAGAATATACTAGACCTGAGGAGAGAAATGAAAGAAAGAGGCCTAGTGGACATATATAGGACACTCCATCCCCAGAAACCTGGATACACATTCTTCTTTAATGTACATGGGACATTCTTCAGGATAGACTACATGCTGGCACATACAACATACCTCCATAATATCAAGAGGATAGAAATATTGCAGGCTACCATCGCTGACCACAAGGCTCTGAAATTATTTGTGAATTCCAAAGGGACTCAGAAGAAACACTTTAACACCTGGAAGTTAAACAGCCTCATACTGAATAACCAGTGGGTCTGAGATGAAATCAAGGAGGAAATCAAAAGGTTCCTGGAAACAAATGACAATAAAGACACAAACTATCAGAACTTATGGGACACAGCAAAAGCAGTACTGAGAGGAAAATTTATAGCTTTGCAAGCACACATCGAAAGGAAGAAGGGGCTTACCTGAGTAGCTTAATGACGCAGCTAGAAAGTGCTCAACAGAAGGACCCCAAAATAGGGAGACGGAAGGAAATAGCAAAGCTGAGAGCAGAAATCAACAAAGTGGAAACCCAAAAAAACAATCTGAAAGATCAACAAAAGCAGAAGTTGGTTCTTTGAAAAAATAAACCAGATTGATAGACCACTGGCAAAACTAACAAAGAAAGAGAGAAAACTTGATAACTTGTATTAGGAATGAAAAAGGAGAGATCACTATTGATATGGCAGAGATTCCAAGGGTAATCAGAAACGACTTTGAGAAACTCTGTGCCACTAAAAATGAGAACCTGGAAGAAATGGATAAATTCTTGGACTCTTATAATCTTCCACAGTTGAAGGAAGAGGATGTAGCATATCTAAACACCCCCATCACTATTCATGAAATTAAAACGGTAATCAAATGTCTGCCCAAAAACAAAAGGCCAGGCCCAGATGGATTCACTAATGAATTCTTTCAAACTTTCCAAGAGGAACTACTACCAATCCTGGCAAGACTCTTTCATGAAATTGAACAAACAGAAACACTTCCAAATAGCTTTTATGAAGCCAACATCACCTTGATACCTAAACCAGACAGAGATGCTATGAAAAAAGAAAATTACAGACCAATATCACTGATGAATGCAGATGCAAAGATCTTCAACAAAATCCTGGCAATTAGGACTCAATGTCTTATTAAGAAGATTATCCACTATGATCAAGTAGGTTTCATCCCAGGAATGCAAGGATGGTTTAACATCCATAAATTTATCAACATAATACACAACATCAACAACAAGAAAAATAAAAATCACGTGATTGTATCAATAGATGCAGAGAAAGCATTTGATAAGGTCCAACACCCATTCTTGATCAAAACTCTCAGCAAGATGGGAATGGAAGGAACCTTTCTCAATATAGTTAAGGCCATCTTCCACAAGCCAGTGGCAAATATTATCCTCAGTGGAGAAAAACTAAAAGCCTTCCCTCTAAATTCTGGTACAAGACAAGGCTGTCCTCTCTCACCACTCCTATTCAACATAGCACTGGAAGTACTTGCTATAGCGATTAGGCAAGAAAAAGATATCAAGGGAATCCAGATAGGAAAGGTAGAAGTGAAGCTTTCACTGTTTGCAGATGACACGATACTCTACTTAGAAAACCCTAAAGACTCTACCAAAAACTTCTAGAAACAATAGACTCATATAGCAAGGTGGCAGGCTACAAAATTCACACACAAAATCAATGGTCTTTCTATACACCAATAGTAATAAGGAAGAAATGGAAATTAAAAAAACAACAACCCCATTCACAATAGTGCCACACAAACTCAAATATCTTGGAATCAACTTGACTAAAAATGTGAAGGACCTATACAAAGAAAACTATAAAACTCAGCTCCAAGAAATAAGAGAGGACACGTGGAAATAGAAGCACATACCCTGTTTATGTATTGGCAGGATTAACATCATCAAAATGGCAATACTCCCCAAGGCATTATACAGATTTAATGCTATCCCTCTAAAGATACCCATGACATTCTCCAAAGAAGTTGATCAGGCTCTTTTGAAATTCATTTGGAACAATAAACACCCTAGAATAGCCAAAGCAATCATTGGGAAAAAGCATATGGCAGGAATTACTTTCCCCAACTTTAAACTGTACTACAAAGCAATAGTTATCAAAACAGCATGGTATTCGAATAAGGACAGGACCTCAGATCAATGGAATAGGCTTGAATACTCAGAAAATGTTCCCCAGACATACAATCACCTAATTTTTGATAAAGGAGCAGGAAATCCTAAATGGAGCAGGGAAAGCCTCTTCAACAAGTGGTGTTGGCACAATTGGATAGCCACTTGCAAAAAATTGAACTTAGACCCCCAGCTAACATCATGTACGAAGGTAAAATCTAAATGGATTAAAGACCTCGATATCAGACCCAAAACCATAAGATATATAGAACAACACATAGGTAAAACACTCCAGGACATTGAGACTACAGGCATCTTCAAGGAGGAAACTGCACTCTCCAAGCAAGTGAAAGCAGAGATTAACAGATGGGAATATATTAAGCTGAGAAGCTTCTGCACCTCAAAGTAAATAGTGCCCAGGATACAAGAGCCACCCTCTGAGTGGGAGAAACTATTCACCCAATACCCATCAGATAAGGGTCTAATCTCCAAAATATACAAGGCACTGACAGAAATTTACAAGAAAAAAACATCTAATCCCATCAAAAATGGGGAGAAGAAATGAACAGACACTTTGACAAAGAAGAAAT
The DNA here is from genome assembly GCF_024139225.1 of Suncus etruscus. NCBI lineage: Eukaryota > Metazoa > Chordata > Mammalia > Eulipotyphla > Soricidae > Suncus > Suncus etruscus. The sequence continues at coordinate 95,225,162 of NC_064852.1, forward strand.
ACACATGGCCAAAAGACACATGAAAAATGCTCCACATCATTAATCATCAGGGAGATGCAAATCAAAACAATGATGAGATACCACCTCACATCTCAGAGAATGGCACACATCACAAAGAATGAGAATAAACAGTGTTGGCGGGGATGTGGAGAGAAAGGAACTCTTATCCACTGCTGGTGGGAATGCCGTCTAGTTCAACCTTTATGGAAAGCAATATGGAGATTCCTCCAAAAACTGGAAATTGAGCTCCCATATGACCCAGCTATACCACTCCTAGGAATATACCCTAGGAACACAAAAATACAATACAAAAATTTCTTCCTTACACCTATATTCATTGCAGCACTATTTTCCATAGCAAGACTCTGGAAACAACCAAAATGCCCCTCAACAGATGAATGGCTAAAGAAACTGTGGTACATATACACAATGGAATATTATGCATCTGTCAGGAGAGATGAAGTCATGAAATTTTCCTATACATGGATGTACATGGAATCTATTATGCTGCGTGAAATATGTCAGAAAGAGAGAGAAAAATGCAGAATGGTCTCACTCATCTATGGGTTTTAAGAAAAATGAAAGACATTCTTGCAATAATAATTTTCAGACACAAAAGAGAAAAGAGCTGGAAGTTCCAGCTCACCTCAGGAAGCTCACCACAAAGAGTGATGAGTTTAGTTAGAGAAATAACTACATTTTGGACTGTCCTAATAATGAGAATGTATGAGGGAAATGGAAAGCCTGTCCAGAGTACAGGCGGGGGTTGGGTGGGGAGGAGGGAGATTTGGGACATTGGTGCTGGAAATGTTGCACTGGTGATGGGTGGTGTTCTTTACATGACTGAAACCCAAACACAATCATGTATGTAATCAAGGTGTTTAAATAAAATATAAAAAAAAAGAAAAACAAACACTGGATGATCTCACTGATATGTAATATATAAGACATTAGGAACCATGATGTAGAAAAGGGGGTGATGCCTAGATCGCCCTTACCTCCATAACCTATGGAGGAAAAGAACAGAGAAGAAAAGAAATCAAGACAGGAAGGAAGATGATTAGAAAGAGAAATAGTGGGGGAACAGGTCTGGGTATCAGTTAGTTATACTAGGGAGGTGGGATAATGGTATAGCTATATATCCATAATACAGACACAGAAACACTGAAAAAATGAGACCTAAGCTGAAATCATGTAAGTTTAATGTGCCTTTCAAGGTGGCAGGACGGGGGGCTAGGGAATGTTGGAGTATGGGAGCACTGGTGATAGGATCTAACACTGGTGAAGGGTTGAACTATTGTATGCCTAAAACTCAATTATCAGTAACGTTGTAAACCACAGTTCATAAAAAAAAAAAAGAAAGAATGCACAGGATTCTGAGAGAAAATGTACTGAATTTATTTAATACTTTCACAAGATAATCTTCAACAAATAAAAGTTAACAGTGTATAGCCTATCAAAAAATCTTTTTTTTTTTTTAAATTTCTCCCTTTTCCTTTCTTCGCTTTATTGCTGTTGTGGATATGAAAGGGACCAGACATTTCACAAGTGCCTAGTTATGCTCTAGGTGGATCACACATAAGGTTGCTGTCTCCATAGTTTTAGCCATGGTGCTCCCAAAGGTTTGCATTCCTTTTGTTGTGCTTTTACCCAAACTTGACAGGAGTCACACTTTCTGGCTGGGGCACTTGTTTTTAGTTGCAGTGCACATGGTGGGTCTCATTCCTTTTCATGATCCTGATACACACCTGGCTGCCAGGTAGCTGGAAATTGCATGTGACCCCCATCAGACCTGTCAGGTTCAAACAATCTAGCTGCCAAGATTGTACTAGCTTCACTATATGCTAGTAGCTTTACTCATGCTAGTCTTTTTTGCTGAGGCACACACATCCCAAGGCCCTAATATTGTTTGGTCTATGCCAATGTTTTCTATCTTGGTTTCTATCTGTTCCCCTGTTCTTTTTCTATTTCCTCAGAGTGAATGAAATATTCTTATACTGTCTTGTGTTATTTCAGGTATAAATACTGGCACTACTTATCCATTGTTTTGTTGTAATATTTTAGTTAAACGTGTTCAAATTAGGGTTTGAATGATGAAAGAAAGGGGAGCCAGAGTGATAGCACAGTGGGTAGGGCATTTGCCTTGCATGCAGCTGACCATGATTTAATCCCTGGCATCCTCTATGGTCTTCCAAGCAGTATAAGGAGGTAACTCCTGAGTGTAGAACCATCAGTAACCCCCGAATATCAACAGGTATATCCCCAAAACAAACAAGAACAAAAATGTAGTAAAGAGTCCAGAACAATAATATATAATGTTTTCCTTTCCCAAACCTTTAATCTCAGAACTCCATTTGGTCATCTGAGCCTTGTCAGAAGTGAACCCTAAGCGTAGACCAAGAAATAAGCTCTGTCACCACTGGGTCCAAAAACCCAAAATTAAAAAATTAAAAATAAAAATGGAGTTAAGAATATACCTAAAGACTGTCAGGGTCGCTGGTCAGACAGTGGGCCACAGATCTCCTGGACTGAACACTTGGTCCAGAAGACTGGGACACCCCACGCCAGGCGGGTCTTCATGGCTGGCCCTGGCAACTCGGACCCTGGGGGGTGGGCGGAGGAGGGAAACCCCTCCCCTTTCAATTTTCAAACTGGAGAGGGAGCTCGCAGTTGGACCCAGCAGAGCTCACATGCCAGGAAAGTCGTCCCTCTTTTTTTCTGGTATGTCAGTGTCGCTGGTCAGACAGCGGGCCACATATCTCCTGGACTGAACACTTGGTCCAGGAGACTGGGACTCCCCCACGCCAGGCGGGTCTTCATGGCTGGCCCTGGCAACTTGGGCCCTGGGGGGTGGGCGGAGAAGGGAAACCCCTCCCCTATGTATATTGGACCCCCTCCTCATACCCAAACCCTGAACCATTATCTTCCCCTTATTCAACCCTCCTTATCCTCAGTTCCTAATTGGGTAGACACCAAGACTGACCTTTTGCCCCAACACCACCATCCAGCTCCTCATTGAAAGACACCCTCTTGGTCTCCAGCTCATGCCTCTACAAATAACTACAACCAACACGCCTGTTGACCCATGCTTGGTGGCCCTCATGCCCCCATCAAACTATGGACTGTTGCATGATACCGGAATCAGCTTCAGCAAAACCCCTACTTCAAGGACAATATAGAGTTCCGTAATACCACAAAACATGTCTCAAACTCAACTATCACCTGTTGTCTTCAAATACCCTTGTTTTCTTTCTTTGTTTTCTTTTTAAAACATAAAAGGGTCACATGTATCTCTTTTGTATATCTCAGATGTATTCTCTTAACATATAACATATAACATATAACTCTTTTCAAATATCCTCATATAGTGACAATTTTGCCCACTAGATTAGTTATTTGATTGTTTGATTTCCCCCCTGTGAGATCTGTTTTATAAGCAATACTGGTATGAGTAAATCTGTATAGATTTCACGTTTATACCAAGTTACGGGAAATGTTGGACTTTATTCGTCGGCCCCCAGATGCACCAACAATATCTTGTGGCATTACTTCTCTTTTACATAGGCACATTAAAATGGGAAAATAATACATATGCAAACAAGTTCTTATCTAATAGAGATGGGAACACAAATTTGGTAATGTAATTAGGCCTTTTACCCTGAACATTGGCATAATGATTTGGCTCAGGCCTCAGAAGAATGGTCATCGCCCACACACACTTGAACAATGGATACCATCTATGGAAACAACCACAATTTGTCTTTAACATTACCAGGATCCAAGCCTCTACCAGAGAAGACCTACCACTGCTTTGGCATTGACTTACTCCAAAGAGTGCTCCCAACACCCAGGCGACTCAGCAACAGTCTGCATGCAGGGCAGATCGCTCCACATGTAACGATATGCTGAAACTAGAGGATGTTCCACATCAGTCTGACATCGATGAAAGAAATGCACAGAATCCAGAGTCTTTAAATATAAGAGTCTGATACCAACAATAGCTAAAGTGTGAAAAAGTTTCACCGGGACTTTGAGAATGACTGGAGTTGGATAGACTGGTATGCCTGGAACCCAGAGTCTGTCTTATGCCAATAAACTTCTAGGGTGAGGCCTTTTTGTAGTCCGGTCAAGGATTTTTTTTTCCATTTTCTCTATTTTTCTGGACCTATGCAAACATTGACGATTGCCACTATCACACCTTTACTATATTTTTTTACTCTTATCCTTTAAGGAAAAAAATACAACTTACTGAACTTAAAAACAAATTACTGTAGTAGAATGCCTGTCTCAATACAGGCAGGGGATGGGAAGGGGGGAGGGGGTAATGTTGCACTGGTGAAGGGGGGTGTTCTGGTTATGACTGTAACCCAAATATGATCATGTTACTTAAATAAAAAAATATGTTAAAGAAAAAAGAAAGAAAAAACCAGCTTACTGAACTTAAAAAAAAATTAACTGTAGTAGAATGCCTGTCTTAAATACAGGCAGGGGATGGGAAGAAGGAGGGGCATTGGTGGTGGGAATGTTGCACTGGTGAAGAGGGTGTTTTGTTTGTGACTGAAACCCAACTATAACCATGTTTGTAATCATAATGCTTAAATAAAAGTTAAAAAAAGAAAAAAATAGAATATACCTAAAGATGGGGCTGGAGAGATAGCATGGAGGTAAGGCATTTGCCTTGCATGCAGAAGGACAGGGGTTCAAATCCCGGTATCCTATATAGTTCCCTGAGCCTGCCAGGAGTGATTTCTGAGCATAGAGCCAGGAGTAACCCTCGAGTGCTGCCAGGTGTGACCCAAAAACCAAAAAAAAGAATATACCTAAAGAAGGTGCAACAGCACCTTCTCTGCTGCTCACATCACAGCCTATGCTGTGTACTTTCTCTCTTGACTCTCTATTCTATTTTACTTCACTTAAAAAAGTGGTGAGACATTCTAGTGACAGCAGCCTTTTCTATCAGAATTCTATTTGGAGCTAACTCTGCCTTTTTTTCCTTGTCCTATCACAAAATTGAGCCATGACCTGGTATGAAGCTAACATTGACAATCTTGTCATACAGCACATATTCATTAATGATTGTGATCAATATATATAAATAGTACTGTATTCTGTTACACTGTCCCTTCCTTCCACACTGTAAAAAATCTTAGATGTCACCTTGGAAAATATGAAGTAACTTCCTTCCAATTAAATTTATATGCCAGACAAGTATGACTTTTGTAAATCAGCAAATAAACTTACAAGTAGCTAGGTACTAGCTATATATATTTTTGTTATATATTGATATATTTTTATAGCAAAGATAAATAGCAATGAAAATCTATATGGGACTGTTAAAGATCATTAATAATGAAATATACATTTGTATTTAAGTATATAAGATTGTGTAGCTAATGAGGAGAGCTGCTTAAGCAGGACAGATTGTCACATATTTGGGACTGACCACATCATATCATCTCTATACTAGCAGCTTGCAAGGCACACACATCTTTGACATTTTCCTGAATTGCCTGATAGCCAGTCTGGTTATGACTTTTTGTTTCTTACACTCTATACAGGTTGTCCATCACTTATAGTGAAAAAAAAATCTACCTCTTATCTTCTTTTCCCCTCTTTCTTCATCTTTATATAGAAATAGATAGAGATAAGTATCACATGATTATTTGAAGAATTGGAATTTCATTTTGATTTGACTTTCCTGGGTGCAAAACGTTTACATCATTTTGCACTTTAAACATGAATTGCCTCTTTCTAGGTGTAATCAGTTTCTACTCTTCAGCATACAGATTTTATGAATAATATTCAGTGCAGAAAGATTTCTAAAAATAATTGTGCAGTGGGGTTTTGTTAGTCTTCTGTGGAACACTTGCAAGAGAAAAGAACAAAGGCACATCAGAGGAAAAGTAGGGGTAGGCGGAGCATTTAATTTCATTTGCCTCCAAGGAGCTTGCATTTAGTGAGGAAGGAAAAACAAACAAGAAAGTGGAGCTATACACTAGCTGTTGAATGTTTCGGTTCTCATCGCCAATAGTCACATGTGAATGGAAGCATTAAGATTAACTGGTGGGGGTTATGTGAATGACTAAGTCTTCTTTAAAATTACTATTTCCTAAAGAAGAATCTTGAATTTTATATTTAAGAATAAATTTGTTTGTGATGCCTTGCAATTCCTTTTAGAATTCAGCTTTAAAACCTAGTGACTTTCCGTAAGGTGATAAAGGGTATACAATACCTGTTATTTATATGCGTAGTAGCACTTTGGATATTCTTTAATGCATATTATGTACACAGACCTTTTAATATCGCTTTCTACCTGACAGCTTACAGCATTATTGGGCTGAGTGTTTTAGATGAACAATGCGTGGGGCTTAAATGCTGAGTGGTTTTACTCTGGGTCCTTATTGGGAAAAGTAGGCTCTTTCGAGGTTCTTTTTGGGAGTTAAAGGTTTTAAACTAACATCCACCACTTCATAATTAAAATGATTACTCTAAAATTTTAAGTTATTCTTTTATAAATGGAGATAGATTTGACTAATAAACTGATGGTTCTCTTTGTAATAGGACATAAGCATGCTATTTGTACAAGAAAATCCATTTCGCAAATGTTACTGACTATTCTTAAAAACATTACACAGGGTTGTTTGAATTGAGATTGATGAATTGGGGTAATTCTCTACAGCCAAAAAAATATTGACTTTAGTGCTATTGTAAACTCAGATACCTGAAAGTTTAAAGAAAGGATTTCTGGGGTCATATCTTAATAAGTAGTTATTGGATGAAATTTCATATTACGCAGTACAGGGGTGAGATTTTTTTTTTGTGATTTGTTTTTGGGCCAAAAACAGTACTCAGGGTTTACTCCTGGCTCTGCATTCAGGAATTACTCTCCTGGCAGATTCAGGGTACCATATGGGATGCCAGGGATTGAACCCATATCAGCCACATGCAAGGTAAATACCCTGCCCGCTGTACTACGTCCGTCAGGGCTTATATTTAATAGAATTGCCTTCTTATTCTGCTGTTTTTATACTTCAGATTTTGGTCAAGTGGTCATGAGCTATTCCCTGGAAATATATTTCCTCAGAGGTGCTTCTCTCCCCATGTAATAAAACCACATTAAAAAAATACTTGAATATATATTTTTCTGTAGACTGCAATTGTATTCTGAAAGAATAATAGAAAATCTGAGAGCTTCAAAACCTACAATATGTCATAATAAAATATTTTAAGAGAATAAAAATTATACCACACACAGAAAAACTTGAATGGGCATGAATGTGGTTCCAGTTACAGAGTACATGCCTTGCATCTGTGAGGTTCTGGTTTCTTCCCTGATGCTGGGCATGGCACACTTCTCATACTTGCTCTCCAAAAATGGCTTCAGACTCCTGAGCATAGCTAGGATTACCCCTGTCCCCACAACTTTTTACAATATCTAATATCTTTATTATGAGTTATGTACTTTCACCATGAACTTAAACTTAAATTAGTAGGTACCAAACAAAGCAAAGTTGGTCAAGTTTATAACTTACAAAGAATGCCAGAAATGTTGCACACTCAAAATATTCTTGGTGTGGGGGGGGGGAGGAGAGATAGCACAGCGGTAAGGCATTTGCCTTAGATGCAGAAAGACGGGTGGTTCGAATCCCGGCATCCCAGATCTTCCCCCTAAGCCTGCTAGGAGCTATTTCTAAGTGTAGAGCCAGGAGTAACCCCTGAGCACTGCTGGGTGTAACCCCCCCCCCAAAAAAAAAAAAAAAAAAAAAAAAAATTCTTGGTGGGACATTACTCCAGGAGAGAAACTATCATGGCGCTCTTTCTTTAAAATCTTTGATTTTAGGGGCTGGAGCAGTGGTGCTAGAGGTAATGCATCTGCCTTGAAAGCGCTAGCCTGGAGGCCGGAGAGATAGTATGGAGGTAAGGCATTTGCCTTGCATGCAGAAGGACGTTAGTTAGAATCCCGGCATCCCATATGGTCCCCCAAGCCTGCCAAGAGCGTTTCTGAGCATAGAGCCAGGAGTAATCCCTGAGCGCTGCAGGGTGTGATCCAAGGGGGTGGGGGAGCACTAGCCTAGAATGGACTGCAGTTCAATTCCCTGGCATCTCATATGGTCCCCCCCAAGCCAAAAGCGATTTCTGAGCACATAGCCAGGAATAACACCTGAGTGTCAAACGGGTGTGGCTCAAAAACAAAACAAAAATCTTTGATTTTAGGGGCCAAGCGATAATGCAGTCATAGGGCATTTGCCTTGCACGTGGCTGACCCAGGACGTCTGGACCTTGGTTCCCCAGGAGTAACCCAAAAAACAAAAACAAATATTTTTTTTATTAAAAAATTTTCAGGAGCAGGGCTGTGTAAGTTAGTGATAAGAGTAAACATACATGCCTCACACATGTGAAGCCCTAAGTGTTGTTTTAATATATAAATTAATGAGTCCTAGTGTGGGTAGGGGGATGGTGAGGCTTTTTCTCAGCTAGGCCTGGCTCCTGCTGCCCCTTAAGCCAGAGGGTCTGAAAGCTGCAGGGTAACGGCGGAGAAACTCACAAAGCAGTCAGATGAAGTTCCAGGAGTCAGCCAGCTTTATTTCACAGTCCTAACCATCATGTGCATTGACTCACATGGCTTCTATGCTAAGCCTTTTCCTAGCAGTTACTTCTTCTCTAGCTCTCTCTGCCTGTCTCCCTTTTAGCTGCCTCTCTAGGCTTCTTTGCTGACTGATTCCCCTTTGCTGATTCTCCTTGTTGATTCTCTCTGATGATTCCTTTTGCTGATCCTGAATTTTCTCTGCTCTCTAATTCTCCTTACCCCCTCTCTCCCCAAGCAGATCCCTCTTTCTGCCCATCCCAGGTGTGAGTGGTTCTGATCATTCAGGTGGGATATACAAGAAGTTGGGGGAGGGGATACCTACATTCTCCACCTTTTTTGGGGGGCCACACCCGGTGACACTCAGGGGTTACCCCTGGCTATGTGCTCAGAAATCACTCCTGGCTTGGGGACCATATGGGACGTGGCGGGGATCAAACTGTGGTCAGTCCTGGGTCAGCCGCGTGCAAGGCAAACAACCCTACCACTGTGCCATCGCTCAGGCCCCTGTTCACCTTTTTGTATTATTACAGAAGCACCATTAATAAGTCTGTAACATCCAAGTTTCTTTTCATAAGCTTCTCTAAACAAAATCACAAGAACTTTTCTTCAGATAATACAGTTTGAAAATAAGCTGCTATGTAAGATACACAGTAAGTTCTATACGAGCACAACAAAATTAAATCGATGAAAATCTATTTGAAAATAAAGTTTTAGTTCAGTGTCTTTTCTCAGCTTGCTAATCTTTTATATCCATCTTTGCCTATGAGAAAAACAATATACTGCTTAATTTATACTGACTAGTCATTTGTAATTTTACAGGCACTGGTGAAGATGAATGTGGTTTGGAGAAATGCTATTTCCTGTCTAAGGATAAAAGAAGTGCCACAGAAATACCAAAGTAGTTGCCACCCTGTGGCCCCTCTGGGATCAAGAATTTTAAGAGACCCAGCCAAAGTGTTTGAACACAACATGTGGTAAGTTATCTTATATCTTCGATATTTTGTGTATATATAAATACATATATATATATCAAACATCACCCACAATGTTATTTTTTCCACAATGTTATTTTTAAGGCTGATAAGTTAAGTTGTAGAAATTCAAAACTAGTATAACTGATCTGAACTTAAGTTCAGATTTCTTACACTTTCTGAGTGGTACTCGGGGCTCTTGAGTTACTCCCAATAATATTCAGCAAACATGGAGGTGCTGCTCAGGTCCAGCTGTACTTGGGGCGGGGGGAGGCAAACAGGGTCATAACTAGGGATGCTGGGGAAGCCTGGTGGTGGTGGGGATTGAACTGTGGTTCCATTCATACAAGGCATGTGCCTTCCCTGCTGTACTGTCTCCCAGGTCCGAAATCTGAAATTTTTTACAAATGGGTAGTAAAACTTTTTAAGTGTTTTCTTCTGCTTTGAGATTTACAAGTGTTCACTGCTCACCTCTGTTTCTTACTAGCCATAATCTTGCTGTGTGGGTATGGTGAGGAACAGTATATTCTCTGTTTTAGTAGAATCCTCCTGTTCCGTGAATTCTTCCCTCTTTCTAAAAAATTTGTCAGTCAGCAAATGTGACTTTATTTACTGCACATCAAGGAGAACACACTAGTTGAACTCTAGTCCACACTTTGAGGAAATCCACATTCTATTTGGGAAAATAGTCTGATATGAATAGGAGAAATTGATGATTGGTGTTACAAGGCAGCAGATTGTTGTAAAATCTGTGTGGTTAGAAGAACAGTTGGGACTAGACAGATAACTCAAAGGGCTGGAGTACATGCTTTTCATTTGGGAGCCCTGGTTGGATCCCCTGCATCGTATTACCCCCCCCCCCCAACACACACACTCATCACAACCCTACAAGCTCTGCACTGAGGGTAACTCCCAAGTAAGTACCTCCAGGTGTGCCACCCTCACAATACAAAAACAAAAAGCAATTTAGCAATGCAAACTCACTTCTCATTTTTCAAAGCCAGGAGGTTTTGTTTTTAAAATTAAATTTCAGTTTATTTAGGTTAGTATTGACATATAATGGAATATTTTTAAAAGTGGGGAAACATTAAATTTATTGATACCATCTCTGTATCTGGTACAGTGCCTAACATATAAATATTTGTGACTTGAATAGGGGAAGTTGGAATAAAGATGAGGAAATCAGAAACACATTCAGGGACAGTAAATGCCAAGATGAGGAAACATGAGAGACACATTCAGGAGACATTAAACAGGACGGAGGGCCAAAATAAAATCTTTTCTTGGAGACTGCTGGATCATAAGATTAGAATGAGGTGGGTCATGAAGGGGATTGGGTGCAAGACTGCACATGATCCTGAATTCAAACCTTACATGTAAGACATTGTATAATGAAGAGAAAAGACACTGTGAGAGGTTGGTAACAGTCTACTGGACATGGCAGGTCAAAATAGAAGTAGGAATGGGTCAATGAGATGAGAGAGAGATTGTGAAGGAATAATACATAGGATGTGGTGCATTTGTAGAAGAAAGAAATTTGACTATAGTTTTTTATTTTAGATGATGGATAGTCATAATCAAGAGATACAATTTTTTATTTGAGAATAAAATGAATTATTTTTCAATATTTTAATGGGCTTTGGGAGCAGGGTATTCTGATTAAAAAATGTTCAAAATAGGCACAATAGCCCACATCAGGCACAGAGCTAAAGATACAAAGTCAGATATGATGTCTGCAGACAAAACTATTATCCAACTAACTGCTGAAGCAAGATCTCCATGACTAGAAAATTGATTCATGGACTTTTGGTCTTATAGCAATGAACTATTGTTAAAAGAATGAAATAGCTTGATCTTCTGTTAGTCCTATATGATAAGACTGTATATGGTAAAAGTCACCAGCCACATGTGGTTATTGAGCACTTGAAACATAGTTGTTGGAATATACTTCTATAGGAACATTTTGAAGAATTAATACAAAAAAAGATGGTACATAAATTATTAATAATTTTACCTTGAATTTTTTTTGTTTAAAATTTTTTTACTATCTTTATTTAAACACTGTGATTACAAATATAATTGTAGTTGTATGATTACAGTCATGTAAAGAACACCCCCCTTCACCAGTGCAGGATTCCCACCACCAATTTCCCAGAGATACCTACTCCCCACCCCACCCACACCTGTACTCGAGACAGGCTTTCTTTTTCCCTCATTCATTCACATTGTTATGATAGTTTTCAGTGTAGTTATTTCTCTGACTGCACTTATCACTCTATGTGGTGAGCTTCATGTCATTAGCTGCACCTACATGGGAGATGGGGGGAAGTAAGGGTTGGGACTGAGGCAGTAAAATATTAGAAATGAGCTTTTTAGGGCAGTATCAAGGCCCCAATACAAGATGGATATTATGGATATATAGAATATATGCACACAATACTATCAATATGAAAACAAAGAGAAAAAATTTCCACTGACTGGACAGTGGGACCAACATAAACCAGTGCTAGAACAGCCTGCCCTCCTCCCAGAGCGCATTCCCATTAGTGTAGGGAGAGATAGGGGGAAAGCCTGTTGACCCCTATAGAGTCCACCTAGACCTGTGCCCAGGGGAAGACTGAAGTCTAGGGGAGAAAAACATTATACCTGACATGAGCTGGTCTCCAGAATCAAGGAGGAAACCGGAAGCCAAATGTCTGCCCGCCCTCCTCCCCATGCACCTCCCCCCTGGAGTACAGAGGGAGGGGGGAAGCCTGAGGACCACTAAGAACCCACTTCTGGCCATCTGAGCTGGCACCCAGGGAAGGCCTGGAATCAGGGGAAAAAGACCAGGACAGCTGGGGGCCTGCCAAGCCTCCCAGCACCCCCCAGGCTAGGGAGAAAAGCTCTGGTATGGGGCCTCCCCAAACCCCATACCTGGCAAGAGCTGGTCTCCAGAATCAAAGAGGAAACTGGAAGCCAGATGTCTGCCCGCCCTCCTCCCCATGTACCTACCCCCTGGAGTATGGAGGGAGGGGGGAACCTGAGGACCACTAAGAGTCCATCTGAACCCACTTCTGGCCATCTGAGCTGGCACCCAGGGAAGGCCTGGAGTCAGGGGAAAAAGACAAGGACGGCTGGGGGCCTGCCAAGCCTCCGAGCACTCCCCAGGCCAGGGAGAAGGGCTCCGGTATGGGGCCTTCCCAAACCCCATACCTGGCAAGAGCTGGTCTCCAGAATCAAAGAGAAAACCAGAAGCCAGATGTCTGCCCGCCCTCCTCCCCATGCACCTCCCCCCTGGAGTACAGAGGGAGGGTGGAAGCCTGAGGACCACTAAGAGTCCACCTGAACCCACTTCTGGCCATCTGAGCTGGCACCCAGGGAAGGCCTGGCATCAGGGGGAAAAGGCCAGGACAGCTGGGGGCCTGCCAAGCCTCCCAGCACTCCTCAGGCTAGGGATAAGGGCCCCAGTAAGTTCAGTTTTCCTGATCTGTTAGTTCAGTGTGAAAATTTCTAATTTCAGTTGACAAATCTTCTTGATGCTTAATTTTGCTCCAGTCAAGTTTATCGATGCTTTTTTTTGAGCTCCCTGAACATTTTCCAAAGTTTTACTCTAAACTTCTTATTTGAGAGAATACCTATTTGTTTCCTACTTTTTAGATTATTAGAGGAACCATCTTGATTTCTGTAAATATGGAGGTGTACTGCAAAATTACTCCATTGGCAAGGCTGTAGATTGCTTCTTAAAATGTGCAGAAATGGAATTCAGGGGTTACAAGATAAGTTTCGGGTGTGGGTCCTGAAGAGGTTATAGTCCTTGGAGTCTAGCCAGGCTCAGTAGAAAAGAGGCAGAGAGCATGGCCGCCGTGCTTTATAAGTCTCTGGGTACCCAATCACACGGCAGGAATTGGCCCCACGTGTGTTGGGTGGGGACATCTTACCGGCTGTGGGTCCTGAAGAGGTTATAGTCCTTGGAGTCTAGGCAGGCTCAGCAGAAAAGAGCTACCTTGAATTTTTTATTAAAATAATATTATTTTAGGGGCCGGGTAGGTGGCGCTGGAGGTAAGGTGTCTGCCTTGCAAGCGCTAGCCAAGGAAGGACCGCGGTTCGATCCCCCGGCGTCCCATATGGTCCCCCCAAGCCAAGGGCGATTTCTGAGCACATAGCCAGGAGTAACCCCTGAGCGTCAAACGGGTGTGGCCCAAAAACCAAAAAAAAAAAAAATAATAATAATATTATTTTAGTCCTACTGTTATTTAAAATATTTTTGGAATTAATTTTATGTCTTTTAATTTTGTTTGTTTGGGGGCAACATTCAGCAGTGCTCAGGGCTTACTCCTGACTCTGCTCAGGGATCACTCCTGACAGGTTCCAGAGACCATCTGAGGTATCAGGGATGGAACCTGGGCCAGCTATATGTATGGCAAGCACTCTATCCACTATATTATCATTTTGCCCCCTCTCTTGACTTCAAGTGGCTACTAGAAAATTTAGATGGTTCATTTAATACATGTTTGAAAAGTGCCAACATTCAACCTTTTTTACTCCCATCATCAACCTGGACAGTTACAGTAGAGTGTGAGAGAATGGCCATGCCAAGCAGTTAAACCTCTAAAGGAGTCTCTGGTGCCAGGCAAGCTCATTTACTGATTTTTTTTCTTCATTAGACTCTTATGATTTCGCATCTGCCTCTATTCTTCCATCTGCTACCACCTGCTTTTTTTTTTTTTTAAGATTTTTTTTGCTTATTCACTTAAGGTCTGTTTTACCGTAAGCTCTCGTGACAGTGAAGGTCACTTGATTTGGTGCTTCCCAAACACTATGGGCTAGAATTTCTTGGGGAGTTATTCTTTTTCCAGGAAAAAGTTGTTTGGAAAGTTCTTTCTATTGAGCATCCAGGTTTTAGGAACCTTTTATTCTGTTCAATACTTTACTTGCAAGCAGTGTTTTTTTTTTATCGAGTCTTAACATGGTACTCCATTATTTGTAAGTTAGAAAACCTGCTCTGAATGAAGCAGGAGTGGAGGACAAGTGTATCAACGTTTTCTTGTCCCCATTCTTCTCCTTTACTCCCTCAACCTTCAGGGATATTACAGTTCTATTGAACAAAGTACGAAAAACCTTGATCTTTTTTCTACAGCAATCTCCCCCATAACATTAACACCCCATTCCATCCACTGGGATTATCCAGCCTGTGCCTGAAAAACTCTAGTGAATTCTTTTCAATGGCAGATATAGTATAATGACGATAAAAACTACAGTATTTCCTCTAGTGGAAGAAGAAAGTAGTTTTTTTTACTATTTTTATTTTATTTATTTATTTATTTATTTTTGATTTTTGGGTCACAACCAGCTGTGCTCAGGAGTTACTACTGGCTCTATGCTCAGAAATTCTTCCTGGCAAGCTCGGGAAATCTTATGGGATGCCGGGATTTGAACCACTGTCCTTCTGCATGCAAGGCAAATGCCCTAACTCCACGCTATCTCCCCACCCCTCTTTTTGTTTATATTTTGAGAAAACTTTTTTTTTTTTTTTTTTTTTTTTGGTTTTTGGGCCACACCCGGTGACGCTCAGCGGTTACTCCTGGCTATGCGCTCAGAAGTCGCTCCTGGCTTGGGGGACCATATGGGACACCGGGGGATCGAACCACGGTCCGTCCTAGGCTAGCGCAGGCAAGGCAGGCACCTTACCTCTAGTGCCACTGCCCGGCCCCGAGAAAACTTTTAAATACCCATTTTATTTTATTTCTAATGACTTGAGAAATATTTGTCTTTCAGCTCCTGAATATTTGCTTTCCTGGTATTTATGTCTGCCTATAATACCATTTTTTACTTTAGTAAAGTGAAATTCATAAAATAAAGTTAACCATTCAGCTTTATATCTTATATAACCAGCCCCTCTGTCTGCTTCTAAAGCATTTCTGTCATTCCAAAGTAAATTTCCAACTCATTAAGGACTTTGTCTTTACCCTACCCCTGAGAACTACCGGTCTTGTTCTATCTCTGGAATTGCCTATTCAGGCTATTTCCTGTTAGTTAATTCACACTATACCCACATTTTACAGTCTACATTGAGAACTATCCTAACAATGAGAATGTATGAGGGAAATAGAAAGCCTGTCTAGAGTACAGGCAGGGGTTGGGTGGGGAGGAGGGAGATTTGGGACACTGGTGCTGGGAATGTTGCACTGGTGATGGGGGTGTCCTCTTATATGACTGAAACCCAACCACAATCATGTTTGTAACCAAGGTGTTTAAATAAAATATGATTAAAATATTATTTCATATAACAATGTCTTATCTGGTTGTGCTCAGGGATTACATTCCTGGAGCCAGTGGGTCTTGGTGAACTGGACAGTATGGGGTGCCAGGGATCAAACCAAGATCACCCATTTACAAGGCAAATACCCTACCCACTATACTATTGCTCTAGCCCTCAATGGCTGAGTATTTTATTGTACATACCATGTATCTATATATCACAGTTTATCCAGTCACCCACCATTGGACATCCAGGCAAAAAGTGAAAAATCTTTTGGTTCTTGTGAACAGATGAGTATGAGTATTTATGTAGTTGCTTCAGTACTTGTTTTCAGTTTATTGAAATATATAACCTAGTATGTAATTGTGAGGTCAAATGGTAAATTAATGTTTAAATTTTTGAGCAATTACCAAAATGGTTTCACTCTATCATTTTAATTCTGCTTAAAGGTTTTAAATTCTATTTGATAAACATAAAATTTAAGAGGTTCTGACTTAAACTGCATATATAATCCTTTTGAGGCATGGCCCAGAGATCTCTCTCTGTTCCACAATTAGCTGGGGGGGAAAAGATATTTTGTTATTTTATATTGTTCCTAGATCAAGGGTATAGAATTTTTGAGAATATCCCTAAAATTTGTAAGGAAGCAGTTGGCACCACATAATCAATGGCTAAATTAGATTGGTCAGGCCAGAGAGACAGTAGAGGAGATGAGATATTTGCTTGTGACTATGGTGACTGTGACCCTGGTTTGAATCCATGGTCTTACATATGGTTCCTGAGTACCACCCGGGGTTACTCCTGAGCACAGAGCCAAGAGGGGTCCTTGAGCACTGCTAGTTCAGGTTTCAAAACAAAACAAAAGAAATCAGTTAACCACTGACCTTCAAGGTTTTTAGTGTGGTCCATAGTAAGACATATAAATAACATCATGGATTGAAACATGTTAATATATACACTTATAAAATAGATACAAAATTCCTTATGCAGCTTTCCATATGAGATACATATTAGTATTTCACATTCATTTTTACTCTGTTGTTGTGGTTATCTTTTCATGTATTAGACCAATTTGATTTAATGACTCCCTAAGAGGGTCTTGAAGCCTAGTTAGAAAAACTGAACTGGGCTGCACAGATAGCTCAAGGGTAAAGGTGCTTGCCTTTCATGCAGCCAACCCCAGCTCAATACCCAAAATCACATGGTCCCTTTGAGTACTGCTGGGAGTGACTATCAACACAGAGCAAGAAGTAGCTCCTGAGCACCATCAAGGTGTAACCCGAACCCCCCCCAAAAAAAAACCCCAAAAACCCCTAAGTCACTGTCAATCTAAACGAAATCAGAAAAAAAAAAAACCTAAGTCACTGTCAATCTAAACCAAACCAAAAAAGAAAAAAAGACCCCCCAAAAACCTAAGTCACTGTCAATCTAACATAATACCTATATTTTGCAGCATGACTTTCTATTATGTAATCATGAAATTAATAAACTATTTTCTGAATCTCAGTAGAGTTCTTATACCACTAGATCTTTCTTATCAGGTAATATGAATGTTTCTTACAGAATTTTGGCACATGAAATATGATTTTATGCTATTTAATATACTTTATTCAATACAGTTAGTAATTTATTTGCATATTTTTATTATGATATTTTTCGTGAAAACTCATTCCTAAATAAAGAGCTAATTTATTTTATTTTATTTCATTATTTTTTTTTGTTTTGGGGCCACACTCAGTGATGCTCAGGGGTTACTCCTGGCTATGCGCTCGGAAATTGCTCCTGGTTTGGGGGAACATATGGGACACCAGGGGATCGAACTGCGATCCATCCTAGACTAGCATGGGCAAGGCAGACTCCTTACTACTTGTGCCACCACTCCGGCCCCTAAAGAACTAATTTAAGGTTGAAGAGTTAGTATAGTTGGTAGGGCACCTACCTTGTATGTAGTGGACTCAGGTTCAATCCTCAGTACCATATACCACTGTATACTCAGATATTACCACCAAGAGTGATCTGCTAGTGGAGAGCCAGGAGTAATCACTTTACTGCTGGGTGTGCCCCCAAAACAAGGTACAAAAAATAACCAATTGTTTTATTTTTAAAAACAACTGTAATAGTTATTATATCCTGAAAGAGAAGTGGGTAGCAGCTAGTAGACAGGAATATAAATTAGTATCAATAGTATAAAAGATGTCATTGAACTTTGTTCAGTTATTAGCTATTGTATTTGTAACAACTCTATTTTCTTTATTCTTTTTTTGTTTGTTTTTATATTTTGTTTTTGGCCTACACCCAGCAGTGCTCAGGGGTTACTCTTGGCTCTGTGCTCAGAAATCACTCCTGGCAGGCACGGGAGACCATATGGGATGCTGGGATTCAAACCACCTTTCGTCCTGGATTGGCTGCTTGCAAGGCAAATGCTCTACCGCTGTGCTATCTCTCCAGCCCTATTTCCTTTATTCTGATGACATACTTCACTAGCACCAGAATTACGTTTTTTATCATTGATGGCATCTTTTAATTCTAATTAGAAGTGTTGTACATTATTTCTTTTTATATATAAATAAAATGATATCCTAGCCTTGATAAAATAGGATAATTACAATTTTAAAATTATTTTTCATTCCCTATCAATGATGTTATTTCCAATATTTTGCTATTGTATTTAAAATTCCAGTGAATATCATTAAAACTGGTAATTCTCTGTACAAATAATTCTTGCCCTGGGGGATTACTTTGTTACAATAAATTTACAGAAGTACAATTCATAGGTCAAACAATATGAGCCATTTTTCCATTCTTGTGGTAGTTATTGTTAAATTTTTAAAGTGTTACTCATCTCTTTCCATAAATTCTCTTGTAATTTTATTTATTACTTACAATGAGTGATTCTTGTCGCTGTATTTTAGATTGTGTGTATGTTAATCAAACTCTTTGAATATAAAAAACTGACATCAAGTAGCAGGTCTGGTGGAAGTCCCCATAATACGGTAGAAACATTTTATAGGTTTCTGTGGGGATTCTGAAACTGTACTGTGGAAAAATCTGTAGGGTGTAATACTCTTCTCACTTAGCAGTTAAGAAAATGAAGTAACAAAAAGGATGATGTGAGGAAGTTAGAGTAATTTAAGAAAAAACGAAGTCAATTAAATGCTCAGGAAGAAACAAGTTAAACTAACACTTGAAACAAATGCTTAAAGCTAAAAACCACATATATTCTCATTGTTTCACAGCTTGATACTTAACAAAATATGGATTGCTCTATTTTCTTTTCTTAATGTGTTATTGAAATACATAGATTAAAAACAAACTTGTTCCCAGTTGCAGTAATACTATTTTTTTCAATAAATGAATTGGCACCTTTACTATCAATATTGTCATATACTATTCACTATATCTCTTTGTATGGAATATAGAGCACAGTTTTCAGTTCCAAGTTATAAAATACTTAAAAATAATAATTTAAACCTCGCTCATTAAAACAAGTGTCATAGGTGTTTAATGATTATTTGGGTTTTAAACATCTGATTGTATTTGAAATAATGGAGTTACATTTTTTATCTGTGAAACTTTTGCATGCCATTTACTTAGGGATTCATCATGTTAGTTTTAATTGTTCTTATAAGAAAATAGTTTCTTACCTTTCAGTGGTATGTTTATAGCCAGTCACTAAAATATACCCTTGTATTTGATTGTATAATCATGATTTAAAATAGTACCAAACTTGGTCAGGGGCAATAATTTAAAAAAGCTAGAGCTCATGTCATGCATGCAGGACATCCATTTTTGATCCCCGTCACTTCAAAGTTTCTGAACACCTTAAGCAATAAGCAAGGACTGTAGTCCTAGTGCCCAGGAATCACAGGATGTGACCCAAACCCTCCCCATAAATTAGAGCAGAATTTAGCATAGTCCACACAGAAATTCCTTATTCTGTCAATGTCACCCTTGATTTTCTCATTACTTCATGTTACATACTCTTCTTTTTCTCCCTCCAGTCTCTACTTGATCTCTTAAATTCAGGTCATAATTACAAAATCTTTAATAATGTTTCTCCTTGTACCCTTCCTTTTTATTTTCCATTGCTAGCACTTTACTCCTAAGATTCATTATTACTAGACTAACAAGTTGTTTTTTGTTTTGTTTTGGTTTTTGGGCCACACCCGGTGATGTTCAGGAATTACTCCTGGCTCTACACTCAGAAATCACTTCTGGCTTGAGGGTCCATATGGGACGTGGGGGGATCATGTCATGATCCGTCCTAGATTAGCGCATACAAGGCAAACGCCCTACCGCTTGCACCGCCCCCCCTTCCCTCTGTTTCTTTGTACGTTGTTGCATTCTGCACACTACTAAACTGTTCACATTTAATTTCCCCTAAAATTTTACCATTATCTAGTTCCTAAACTCGTCAACATTACCCAAGAGAACCAATTATAATGGACTTTTTCATTATTTTGTATATGTGAAGTTTACATTCCTACTTTCATACACATCTAAGTTAATGTTTGTCAATTGTCACCATTACATACATCAAGAATTAAATAATGTGCTCTTTTATCATCAGTGAGGAGCTATAAATGTCATATGATAATAGTGCTTGGGTTTTTTTAGGTTACAATTAGCTACATAAAACTTGGATTTTGGGGCCCGGAGAGATAGTACAGCGGCGTTTGCCTTGTAAGCAGCCCATCCAGGACCAAAGGTGGTTGGTTGGAATCCTGGTGTCCCATATGGTCTCCCGTGCCTGCCAGGAGCTATTTCTGAGCAGACAACCAGGAGTAACCCCTGAGCACCGCTGGGTGTGCCCCCCCCCAAAAAAAAACTTGGATTTTGAGTAAGAGTTCCTATTGTTTAGAAAAAAATGTTTTATTCCAGGAAATTACATCACTCCTCAACTTTCCTATTGCAATAAAAAATAAAGACAAACTTTATAGCGCTGGAGAGATAGTTCAGTGGACTGAGCATATGGCATTCAATCCCTGACATTCCATAGTAACTTAAGCACTGCCATGAGTGACTGAGCACCAGTGGGAGTGACTCCTGGCCACTCCTGGGTGTGGCCCCCAAAACAAATACAAATGCTATAGAAACAGAACAAACCCTGTTTATGTAAAGATGTTGCTTCTCTTATATTTGTAGTAGAAAATATAAAGTGGGAGGGAGTAAATTCTGAGCTAAAATACAAAATTGTTAGATCTTAGAAACAGGACTCCTTTGCATGCTCTATGGTGTTCTATATTATATATAGGTACAAATGAATTTATTTAAGGGTCTGAAGCTAGAGTCTGGAGTGTGGAGCACTTGGTCTCTGGCATCCTATATGACCTCCGAGCCTGCCAGGAATGATCTGAGCACAACAGAGCCGGTGCATACCCTCAGCAATACCAGGTGTGACCTCTCAAGCCTCCAAACAGAAATTTAGGCAGGAATTAAGGCAGCCAATGAGAACAATCCAAAGTTAACTAACAATCTAAAGCTATTTAAGAAATTGAGGATAGGGGCCAATGAGGTGGCGCTAGAGGTAAGGTGTCTGCCTTGCAAGCGCTAGCCAAGGAAGACCATGGTTCTTTCCCCCAGAGTCCCATATGGTCTCCCAAGCCAGGGGCAATTTCTGAGCGCTTAGCCAGGAGTAACCCCTGAGAATCAAATGGGTGTGGCCTGAAAAAAAAATATTGAGGATAAGTGCAAAAAAAATGGAAATGTTTTAATAGCATAAAATGTTTTAATAGCATAAAGCAATAATAAAAGGAGTATATTCAAAACTGTAGAATGGGTTGGAGAGATAGTGTTGGAGTTAAGGCACTTGGTGTGCAGTTATCCCAATTTTTTCTTCAGCACTGCCTATTCCCCTGAACACTGCCAGTCAGGAGTAGCCCCGGAGCACCATTAGGTGTGACCCTGAATGATCCCCCGCCCTCAGTAATGGGGGAAATAATTTTAAACATTTGTTCAATAAATTAACAAAAAGGCAAATAAATTTGTCTTAGAGTAAACATACCAGACCATACCAACCTCAAATTATCATGCACCGAGAAGGGCACAGAAGCCATCTTGGGCCATGCGGTTTCCAGCTGCCTGAGACAGGATTTCATCAGCATTCCTGCCGGTGATCCTGCCTGCTTCAGAGGTGGTTCGGGACGTACACACACTGATTCCTGCTGGTTTCTGCCGGAGGTCAGAAGGGTGCAGAAGCCATCTTGGGTCATGCTGTTTTTAGCTGCCTGAGTCTGGATTTCATCAGCTTTCCTGCTGGTGATCCTGCCTGCTTCAGAGATGCCTAAGACTGGATTTCATCAGTGTTCCTGCCGGTGATCCTGCCTGCTTCAGAGTGAGAGACAGAATTGAGGAACTCTGCTGGAACTCAGATGCCAGCACCCCTATCTGCCTGTCCTCTGTGTTGTGCTCCATTTTCGGCCTGATTTCATCCTGTGTGTGGCTCATCTGCGAATGGCTCACCTTCCCTGGAGGTGAGCTTACACGCCCAGAAAGGGGAAGCCACTGAACTCTGCTGGAACTCAGATACCAGCAACCCTATCTGCCTGTCTTCTGTGCTGTGCTCCATTTTTGGCCTGATTTTATCCTGTGTGTGTCTCATCTGTGGACGGCTCGCCTTCCCTGAAGCCTTCCCTGGAGGTGAGTTTACAAGCCCAGAAAGGGTGGAGCCAGAGGAGCACCACTCCACTTCATTTCCCAGCCATGCACATCATTTAGCCATTGAATACAAGCACAACATGTAGAAAAACCAATAATACAAGTGTGACAATGGGAAACAACACAGGCCAGCACCAGACATAGAAAATGACGATGGCAACTCTGATGACTTGAAGATGACCAACCAACTAGTCAGCCTCTCATATAAGGAGTTTAGAGTCGCAATATGGAAGATGTTCAAAGAACTCAAAGAAAGTATAGAAGAGAACACTAATAAGAATCAAGAGAATATGAAGATAGAAATCAGAAAATTCCAAACTGAAATTTTAGGTCAAATAACAGGTCTGAAAAACTCAGTAGATGAATTGAAGAAAAACATGTTTGAGCTTTCCCATGGGTTAACAGCAGCTGAGGATAGAATTAGTACACTGGAAGATGAGATGAATAATACCATACAGTAGAAGAAATTGCTAAAAAGCCTTAAAGCAAATGATCAAACAATGGAAAAATTACTCAAAGAATGGGAACAGATGAAAATAGAAGTCTATGATAAGCTCAGCAGAAACAACTTAAGAATCATTAGAGTCCCAGAGACCCAGGAAGAAAATCTCCAGGAAGAATCAAGGGTCAAGAACATCATTAAAGAGAAACTACCAGAGCTAATGAA
Organism: Suncus etruscus; assembly: GCF_024139225.1. Taxonomy (NCBI): domain Eukaryota; kingdom Metazoa; phylum Chordata; class Mammalia; order Eulipotyphla; family Soricidae; genus Suncus; species Suncus etruscus. The sequence goes on from NC_064852.1 coordinate 95,248,285, forward strand.
TACATGCGATCAAATCCTGCATGCCCGAAGAGTACCAACTAAAAGAGACCCCAGAAAAAACACCCCAAGACACATCCTAGTCACAATGACGAATCCCACAGATAGAGACAGAATTTTGAAAGCAGCAAGATTGAAAAGAGAAATTACATTCAAGGGAACATCCTTGAGATTTACTGCAGACCTGTCACCGGAAACACTCAAGGCCAGAAGGCAGTGGTGGGACATAGTGACAAAACTCAATGAAATAAATGCTTTGCCTAGAATACTGCACCCAGCAAAACTCACTTTCAGGTTTGAAGGAACAATACATGGTTTCACAGAGAAACAACAGCTCAGAAACTTTACAGACTCAAAACCATTCTTAAAAGAAAAATTGAACGGCCTACTTTAAGACAAGACTGACCAACAGACACACCAAACTTCGATATAAAGATGGCACTAACTCCCAGGACAATTCTTTCTCTCAATGTCAATGGACTAAATGCACCAGTTAAGAGACACAGTGTGGCTAAATGGATCAAAAAACTCAATCCAACCTTCTGCTGCCTACAAGAAACACACCTGAATAGTCAGAACAAATATAGACTCTAAATAAAAGGATGGAGGAAAAACATCCAAGCAAAGAACACCCATAAAAAAGCTGGAGTGGCCATACTAATATCAGATGATGCAAACTTTATACTTAGGAAAGTTGTAAGGGACAAAGATGGACATTTTGTATTAATCACGGGATACATACAACAGGAAGAAATCACTCTCCTAAACATATATGCACCGAATGAGGGGCCAGCAAAATATTTAATAAAATTGTTGACAAATCTGAAAAATAATATCAATAACAACACAATAATTGTGAGAGACCTCAACATGGCTTTGTCAACACTTGACAGGTCAACCAGACTGAAACCCAACAAGAATATACTAGACCTGAGGAGAGAAATGGAAGAAAGAGGCCTAATAGATATATACAGGACACTCCACCCCCAGAAGCCTGGATACACATTCTTCTCTAATGTACATGGGACATTCTCCAGGATAGACTACATGCTAGCACACAAAACATACCTCCACAATATCAAGAGGATAGAAATTTTGCAGGCTACCTTCGCTGACCACAAGGCCCTGAAATTATTTGTGAACTACAAAGGGACACAGAAGAAAAACTTTAATACCTGGAAGTTAAACAGCCTAATACTGAATAACCAATGGGTCCAAGATGAAATCAAAGAGGAAATCAAAACCTTCCTAGAAACAAATGACAATGGAGACACAAACTATCAGAACCTATGGGACACAGCAAAAGCAGTACTGAGAGGAAAATTTATTGCTTTGCAAGCACACATCAGGAAAGAAGAAGAGGCATACCTGAATAGCTTAATGACGCAGCTCATAGAATTAGAAAGTACTCAACAAAAGGACCCAAAAATAGGGAGACAGAAGGAAATAACAAAGCTGAGAGCAGAAATCAATGAAATTGAAACCCGAAAAACAATCCAAAAGATCAACGAAAGCAGAAGTTGGTTCTTTGAAAAAATAAACAAGATTGATAGACCACTGGCAGAATTAACAAAGAAAGAGAGAGAGAGAGAAACTTGATAACTTGTATTAGGAATGAAAAAAGAGAGATCACTACTGATATGGCAGAGATCCAAAGGGTAATCAAAAACTACTTTGAGAAACTCTATGCCACTAAAAATGAGAACCTGGAAGAAATAGATAATTTTTTTGACTCTTATAATCTTCCATTGTTGTATGATGAGGATGTAGCATATCTAAACACCCCATCACTATTGAGGAAATTAAGACAGTAATCAAATGTCTGCCCAAAAACAAAAGTCCAGGCCCAGATGGATTTCCTAATGAATTCTTTTAAACCTTTCAAGAGGAACTTTTACCAATCCTGGCAAGACTCTTTCATGAAATCGAAAAAACAAATAGCTTTTATGAAGCCAACATCACCTTGATACCTAAACCAGACAGAGATGCTACCAAAAAAGAAAATTACAGACCAATATTGCTGATGAATACAGATGCAAAGATTCTCAACAAAATTCTGGCAAATAGGATTCAATACCTCATTAAGAAGATCATTCACTACGATCAAGTAGGTTTCATCCCAGGAATACAAGGATGGTTTAACATCCGTAAATCTATCAACATAATATACAACATCAACAACAAGAAAAATAGAAATCACGGGGCCCGGAGAGATAGCACAGTGGCATTTGCCTTGCAAGCAGCCGATCCAGGACCAAAGGTGGTTGGTTCGAATCCCGGTGTCCCATATGGTCCCCCGTGCCTGCCAGGAGCTATTTCTGAGCAGACAGCCAGGAGTAACCCCTGAGCACCGCCGGGTGTGGCCCAAAAACCAAAAAAAAAAAAAAAATAGAAATCACATGACCATAACAATAGACACAGAGAAAGCATTTGATAAGGTCCAACACCCATTCTTGATCAAAACTCTCAGCAAGATGGGAATGGAAGGAATCTTTCTCAATATAGTTAAGGCCATCTACCACAAGCCAGAGGTAAATATTGTCATCAATGGAGAAAAACTGAATGCCTTTCCTCTAAATTCTGGCACAAGATAAGGCTGTCCTCTGTCACCACTCCTAGTCAACATAGCACTGGAAGTACTTGCTATAGCGATTAGGCAACAAATATATATTAAGGGAATCCAGATACAAAAGGAAAAAGTCAAGCTCTCGCTGTTTGCAGATGACATGATACTCTACCTAGAAAATCCTAAAGTCTCTATGAAAAACCTTCTAGAAACAATAGATTTCTAAAGCAATATGGCAGGCTGCAAAATTAACACACAAAAATCCATGGCCTTTCTATACACCAATAGTAATAAGGAAGAAATGGACATTAAGAAAACCCCATTCACAATAGTGCCACACAAATTTCAAATATCTTGGAATCAACTTGACTAAAAATGTGAAGGACCTATACAAAGAAAACTATAAAACTCAGCTCCAAGAAATAAGAGAGGACACGTGGAAATGGAAGCACATACCCTGCTCATGGATTGGCAGGATTAACATAATCAAAATGGCAATACTCCCCAAGGCATTGTACAGATTTACTGCGATCCCTCTAAAGATACCCATGACATTCTTCAAAGAAGTGGATCAGGCTCTTTTGAAATTCGTTTGGAACAATAAACACCCTAAAAGAGCTAAAGCAATCATTGGGAAAAAGAATATGGGAGGAATTACTTTCCCCAACTTTAAACTTTACTACAAAGCAATATTTATCACAACAGCATGGTATTGGAATAAGGACAGGCCCTCAGATCAGTGGAATAGGCTTGAATACTCAGAGAATGTTCCCCAGACATACAATCACCTAATTTTTGATAAAGTAGCAAGAAATGCTAAATGGAGCAAAGAAAGCTTTTTTAACAAGTGGTGTTGGCACAACTGGCTAGCCACTTGCAAAAAATTGAACTTAGACCCCCAGCTAACATCATGTACAAAGGTAAAATCCAAATGGATTAAACACCTCGATATCAGACCCAAAACCATAAGATATATAGAACAACACATAGGTAAAACACTCCAGGACATTGAGACTACAGGCATCTTCAAGGAGGAAACTGCACTCTCCAAGCAAGTGAAAGCAGAGATTAACAGATGGGAATATATTAAGCTGAGAAGCTTCTGCACCTCAAAGGAAATAGCACCCAGGATATCAGAGCCCCCACTGAATGGGAGAAACTATTCACCCAATACCCATCAGATAAGGGTCTAATCTCCAAAATATATAAGGCACTGAAAGAAATTTACAAGAAAAAAACATCTAATCCCATCAAAAATGGGGAGAAGAAATGAACAGACACTTTGACAAAGAAGAAATACACATGGCCAAAAGACACATGAAAAATGCTCCACATCACTAATCATCAGGGAGATGCAAATCAAAACAACTATGAGGTACCACCTCACACCACAGAGAATGGCACACATCACAAAGAATGAGAATAAACAGTGTTGGCGGGGATGTGGAGAGAAAGGAACTCTTATCCACTGCTGGTGGGAATGCTGTCTAGTTCAACTTTTATGGAAAGCGATATGGAGATTTCTCCTAAAACTGGAAATCGAGCTCCCATATGATCCAGATATACCACTCCTAGGAATATACCCTAAGGACACAAAAGTACAATACAAAAACCTCTTCCTTACACCTGTATTCATTGCAGCACTATTTACCATAGCAAGACTCTGGAAACAACCAAGATGCCCTTCAACAGACGAATGGCTAAAGAAACTGTGGTACATATACACAATGGAATATTATGCATCTGTCAGGAGAGATGAAGTCATGAAATTTTCCTATACATGGATGTACACGGAATCTATTATGCTGAGTGAAATAAGTCAGAGTGAGAGAGAGAAAAACGCAGAATAGTCTCACTCATCTATGGGTTTTAAGAAAAATGAAAGACATTCTTGCAATAATAATTTTCAGACACAAAAGAGAAAAGAGCTGGAAGTTCCAGCTCGCCTCAGGAAGCTCACCACAAAGAGTGATGAGTTTAGTTAGAGAAATAACTACATTTTGAACTGTCCTAATAATGAGAATGTATGAGGGAAATGGAAAGCCTGTCTAGAGTACAGGCGGGGATCGGGTGGGGAGGAGGGAGATTTGGGACATTGGTGATGGGAATGTTGCACTGGTGGTGGGTGGTTTCTTTACATGACTAAAACCCAAACACAATCATGTATGTAATCAAGGTATTTAAATAAAATATATTAAAAAAAAAAGGAAGTAGCACAACCACTTAGGTCTTCAACCATGGTTCAAGACACAGAACTTAAAGAATATGAAGTTTTACCACCATATTTTTCTATTTTATACATAAGTAGATCTTTAAAAAAAATAAAATAAAATCCAGATGGATGAAAGACCTCGATATCAGACCCAAAACCATAAGATATATAGAACAACACGTAGGTAAAACACTCCAGGACATTGAGACTAAAGGCATTTTCAAGGAGGAAATTGCACTCTCCAAGCAAGTGAAAGCAGAAATTAACAGATGGGAATATTTTAAACTGTGAAGGTTCTGCACCTCAAAAGAAATAGTGTCCAGGATACAAGAGCCCCCCACTGAGTGGGAGAAACTATTCACCCAATACCCAGCAGACAAGGGGCTAATCTCCAAAATATACAAGGCACTGACAGAAATTTACAAGAAAAAAACATCTAATCCCATCAAGAAATGGACAGACACTTTGACAAAGAAGAAATACAAATGGCCAAAAGACACATGAAAAAATGTTCCACATCACTAGTCATCAGGGATATGCAAATCAAAACAACTATGAGGTACCACATCACACCCCAGAGATTGGCACACATCACAAAGAATGAGAACAAGCAGTGTTGGCGGGGATGTGGAGAGAAAGGAACTCTTATCCACTGCTGGTGGGAATGCAGTCTAGTTCAACCTTTATGGAAAGCAATATGGAGATTCCTCCAAAAACTGGAAATTGAGCTCCCATACGATCCAGCTATACCACTCCTAGGAATATATCCTAGGGACACAAAATGCAATACAAAAATCTCTTCTTTCCACCTATATTCATTGCAGCACTATTTACCATAGCAAGACTCTGGAAACAGCCAAGATACCCTTCAACAGATGAATGGCTAAGGAAACTGTGGTACATATACACAATGGAATATTATGCATCTGTCAGGAGAGATGAAGTCATGAAATTTTCCTACATGAATGTAAATGGAGTCTATTATGCTGAGTAAAATAAGTCAGAGAGAGAGAGAGAGAGAGAGAGAGAGAGAGAGAGAGAGAGAGAGAGAGAGAGAGAGAGAGAGAGACAGAATGGTCTCACTCATCTATGGGTTTTAAGAAAAATGAAAGACATTCTTGCAATAATAACTTTCGGACACAAAGGAGAAAAGAGCTGGAAGTTACAGCTTACCTCATGAAGTTCACCACGGACAGGGATGAGTTTAGTTAGAGAAATAACTACGTTTTGAACTATTCTAATAATGCTAATGTACGAGGGAAGTGGGGAGCCTGTCTGGCGGCGGTTTGGTGGGGTGGAGGGAGATTTGGGACATTGGTGGTGGGAGTGTTGCACTGGTGATGGGTGGTGTTCTTTACATGACTGAAACCCAAACACAATCATATATGTAATAAAGTTGTTTAAATAAAAAAAATATGCACCATAGTATTTCTGAACAATGTTTCAGCAAGTCACTTTCAAAATGTTCAGACACGCAGATTTAAAAAGAAGTGTCATAAGTGTTCCATGGCTATACCAACCCTAACAGAAACAATATTTGACACAAAATATCCTCATTGAACATGAAGTTCATGTCTCTATATTTTATTATATATTGTTCCAATTTTTTAGCCTTCTTCAGTCACAAGGCATATTTGTGGTTTTTGTTAGGGATCACATACAGTGGTCAAAAGAAGAAGCAGCAGCAGCCCAAAAAGAGGTGGCAGAAAACTCAGCAGTGCGAGTTCTTCTGGAAGAACAAGGTAAGTAACTATGACATAGCTCCTGAAGCCTAGATTTTTTATTTGACTTTCTTCTCACACCTTATTTTCTTTTAATCCTAATATGGTCATTACCTTGGAAGATTTTTAGCTTCTCTCTAATGTCAATCTATTTGTTCCATTTAGGAAAATTCCCAGTTATTTCAGTGTAGTGGGGACCAAGGTTTATTAAATAAGTTTATTAAATCATCTATACTCTCTCTCTCTCTCTCTCTCTCTCTCTCTCTCTCTCTCTCTCTCTCTCTCTCTCTCTTTGTGTGTGTGTGTGTGTGTCTCTTTTGGTTGTTGGGTCACACCTGGCAGCACTCAAGGGTTACTTCTGGCAGGCTCAGGGGACAATATGGAATGTCGGGATTCAAACCACCGTCCTTCTGCATGCAAGGCAAATGCCCTACCTCCATGCTATCTCTCCGGCCCCTAATCTTCTCTTTTAATAGTCAAGATAATGTCTATTCTTGGTGATTTACCAGGAGTGGCATTTCAACTAAGATATGAAAACATAACTAAAATTTTCTTCTTATTATACATCTTTTAGTTTAATATTACTCATTTTAGATAGGAATTTTTAACAGATCAAAAACTTTAAGTGAAGATGGTAAAATGCTGCTGGTATTGTTATTCTGATAAATATAAATTTAATAAATATATTTTGTTTGTTTGGTTTTGTTTTTGGATCACACCCAGCAGCATTCAGGGGTTACTCCTGGCTCTATACTCAGAAACCACCCCTGACAGGCTTGGGGAACCATAAGGGATACCAGGATTCGAACCACTGTCCTTCTGCAAGCACAGCAAATACGCTACTTCCATACTATCTCTCCAGCCCGCAGATTCAATATATATATTTAAAGTGCCTTTTTTGAAGAACCATGAATGAGGCATGTATGTGGGCCAAGTTTCAGTCCTCAGTATTGTTAGCAATTATCATTCCTGTTTTTGAAGACCCATGAGAAATGGCTTCTGAAAATATGGCTATCTATTAAATCTGAAACAATATTATGTTGCAACATTGCTTTCATTTAAAAAATGAAATGTACCAATGCTACTATCATAAAAATAAAAAATAAACAATCAGTGGCAAGAATATGGAATTCTTGTGGAATTATTAAAATGTTAACATGCAACCTTTATGGAAAACAGTATATAGTTTTCTTTAAAAAAACAATAATAGAATTACCCTATGATCTAGCAAATTCATTCTGTGTATATATAGTCAAAAGAATTGAAAGCAGGATCTTCAAGAAATATTTGTACATGCATATTCATAGCATCTCTGTTTACAGAAGGCAAGTGGTGGAACCAAACCAAAACTCTATTGATGGATAAATGAGTAAACCAGTAAATCAGTTATATATATATATATATATATATATATATATAAGCTAGTTATATATATATAAACACTTCAGTATTTATTTAACTTTAAGAGGGAAATAATATGCTTCTCTGTCATTGGTATAAAATGGATGAAACTTTAAAGACCTTACGTTAACTGAAATTAGTTAATCATGAAAATACAAATTAGTATTATTCCACTTACATGAGTTATATAAAGGTATCAAACTCATAGAAACAGATAATAGAATTGTGATTACCAGAAATGGGAGGAGTTGAATAGGGAGGGGAAACATGGATATTTTGTTTAGTGGTTATAGAGTTGCATATTTGGATTTTAAAAAGTACAGAACATCATTGTGACAACTTTATTACTGGACTACATACTTAAATGATTACGATAGTGTGTTTTATGTAATATTTTAAACACAATTTTTAAAAGAGAAATTGTGGTGTAAAAATTTTTGTGATATGGGGCCGGAGAGATAGCATGGAAGTAATGCATGCAAAAGGACGGTGGTTCGAATCCCGGCATCCCATATAGTCCCTTGAGCCTGCCAGGAGCGATTTCTGAGCATAGAGCCAGGAATAACCCCTGAGCACTGCCAGGTGTGACCCAAAAACCAAAAAAAATTTTTTTACATGATATGACCTTTTTATCACAAAGCTAAGAACCCACAGCCATTTTGCTTATAACCTGTAACTGCTAGTTTGGATTTTCTACGTGTTTTTTATTGTGTGTTTTATTTTTAGATTTAAAATTTTTATTTAAACACAGTAATTTATATGATTATTCATAATAATTTTTTCCACAGTTAAAAAGTTGTTTGTGGCTGATCTTTAAGTCATACAATGTACAATATTCTTCACCGATTCACATTTCTTGCCACCAATATCTCATTTCCCTCCCACTTTCCCCCCTTCCCTCTCTCCTGCCTGCCTTTTCTTCTTCTTCTTCTTCTTCTTCTTCTTCTTCTTCTTCTTCTTCTTCTTCTTCTTCTTCTTCTTCTTCTTCTTCTTCTTCTTCTTCTTTCTTCTTCTTCTTCTTCTCTCTCTCCCTTTTTTCTTTTGGACACTATGGTTTGCAATATTGTTACTGAAGGGGTATCACGCATATCACTTTATTTCCTTTCAGCACCCAGTTCTTGTCCAGAGTGATCATTTCCAACGATCATTGTCCTAGTGTTCCCTTCTCTGCTCTAATAGCAGTCCTCTGCTATTTGTGGCAACCTTCCTACTATGGACTGGTCCTCCTGGCCTTTGTCTCTGGATATTATTGCCATAATATCATTTTTATCCCACAAATGAGTGCAATCATTCTGTGTCTATCCCTATCCCTCTGACTCATTTTACTCAGAATAATAAACTCCAGATACATCCCTGTTATGCAGATTTCATTACTTCATTTTTCCTAACAGCTGCATAGTATTCCATTGTGTAGATATTCCAGTTTCTTTTTCTTTTTTTCTTTTCTTTTCTTCTTTCATTGTTGTTGTTGTTCCAGTTTCTTTAGCCACCTATCTGTTCTTGTGCACTTGGGTTATTTCCAGATTCTGGCTAATATGAGTTGTACTGCAATGAGCATAGGACTACAGATGCCTTTTCTGCGTTGTTTTTGGGTCCTTAGAGTATATTTCTAGAAGTGGTACTGATGGGACATTTGAAAGTTCAATTTCTAATTTTTAAGGAATATCCATATTGTTTTCCAAAAAGACTGGACTAGTCTACAGTACCACTGGCAGTGAATGAGAGTCTTTCTCCCCGCATCTGCACCAGCACTGGTTGTTCTTTTGCTTTCTGATGTTTGCTAGTTTCCGTCATTTGAGATAATATTTCATTGTTGTTTTAATTTGTATCTCCTTGATGATTAATTATGTTAAACATTTTTTTCATGTACCTTTTAGCCATCTGTATTTCTTTTTTGAGGAAATGTCTGTTCATCTTTTCTTCCATTTTTGAATGGGGTTAAATTTTTCTTTTCTTTTAAACTCTACCAGTGCCTTATATATCTTAGATAATAATCCCTTAGCAGATGGGTGTTAATTAACAGTATGTCCCATTCTGTGGGTGGTCAATGTTTTCTAGTCACCATGTCCTTTGAAGTACAGAAGCTTCTTAGTTTAATCTAGTCCCATATGTTTATCTTTGCTTGGGTCAGTGGTGCTTCATCCTTGAAGATGCCTTTAGTTCCAATGACATGGAATGTTCTGACTATTTTTTCTCTACGTACCTTATAGTTTTAGGTATGATATCAAAGTAATATATTTTTATTTTGTTTTTATGCACCACATTAAAAAAAGGTCTGAGTTCACATTTCCTGTCTTTTTATCAAGTTTAATTAAGTGAATACTTAAGTATTTGAATACTTATTCAAAATATATTCCATTGATATTAGGGTCTGTCTTTTTATTCCAATTCCATGCTGTTTATTAATTACTCCTGTTTTATAGTACAGTTTGAAATTGGGGAAAGTGATGCCTCCCATCTCTTTTATCCAAGGATTGCTTTAGCTATTTGTGGAAGTTTATTGTTCGATATGAATTTCAGGAATGTTTGATCTATTTCTTTGAAAAATATTATGAGTATCATTATAGGGATTGCATTAAATCTATACAGTACTTGGAAAGCATTTCCATTTTAATAATTTTTTGTTTTTGTTTTTCGGGCCACACCCGTTTGATGCTCAGGGGTTGCTTCTGGTTAGGCGCTCAGAAATTGCCCCTGGCTTGGGGGAACATATGAGACGCCGGGGAATCGAACCACAGTCCTTCCTCAGCTAGCGCTTGCAAGGCAGACACCTTACATCTAGCGCCACCTCGCTGGCCCCTTAATAATTTTTTTAATAAAATTAATCTTCCCAGTCCATGAGCAGGGAATGTGCTTCCATTTTCTTCTATTTCCTCTTTCTTTCTTTCTTTCTTTCTTTCTTTCTTTCTTTCTTTCTTTCTTTCTTTCTTTCTTTCTTTCTTTCTTTCTTTCTTTCTTTCTTTCTTTCTTTCTTTCTTTCTTTCTTTCTCTTTCTTTTTCTTTCTCTTTCTTTTCTTCCTTCCTTCCTTCCTTCCTTCCTTCCTTCCTTCCTTCCTTCCTTCCTTCCTTCTTTCCTTCCTCCCTCCCTCCTTCCCTTCTTTCTTTCAGTTTTTGGGCCACACCAGGTGACACTCAGGCGTTACTCCTGGCTATACTCTCAGAAATCACTCCTGGTTTGGGGAACCATATGGGACATTGGGGGATCAAAACTCGGTCTTTCCTAGGTTAGCATGTACAAAGCAAACGCCCTATCACTTCTTGCACCACCACTCCACTCCCCCCCCCCACATTTTCTTTCTTGAAGCAGTGTTTTGTAGTTTTCTTTGTATAGATCTTTCATCTCTTTAGTTAAGTTGATTCCAAGGTATTGAATTTCTGAGACAATGAAAAGGGGGATGTGA